>NC_055658.1:5324894-5640727 GCF_017976325.1 Chelmon rostratus
TTGTCAGAGAAGCAACAACGTCTACATGACAACAAACTAGGTAGCAAAAAGTTGCTGTAGTGTTTTGACAGCGTTAACAAATAGACTAAATTTGTTGAATTCACATGTTTAAGGTTAACTTAAGGTGAGGAATAGACAACATGCAGCACTAACATACAGAGAGGTGGGACTATTTTTTCACAGCGGGACTATTTTATTAAATAATATGTATTTATGTTTAATTAAAAACTACATGAAAATTATTGCGTATTCCTCTTTCGTATTGCCATTATTGGTAACCGGTTTGTAAATGCAAATTCACCAACACATTTACCTCCATATAAACAGTGAAAACTTAAATTGATAAGCTATAAACTTCACCAATATCCCCAGTTTATCACTCTTGTTGGGCAGAGAGTTGGCATTTCCCATGATGACTGACAGCAGAAAGGACAACATCTCCACCTCCAAGCCTTTACTTTTGCAACAGCATGGCAACATTAAAAAGACCTCTTAGTCTCAGCTGGATCAGGGTGGCATCCTACAGACTTTCAGTGAAAGAAGATCCTTTCCTGAACAAATTCCTCTCCCCACAGAATTATCCATCAGTAGTTGACAAAACACAACAAAAACATAAAAATTAAGTAAACTAAAGGTTGATTAAGCACTCAGAGCTACCAGACTTTGCTGCTACCTGTGGAAGCGCATATTTTAGAAATAATGGAGGAATTTTTTTCAAAATTAATGTATGTGATAATACAAATTTGAATTATTTGAATGAATCCCTTGCTGTATTTATAAGTAATGGATATTTTGATAGCATGTTTTTTATTGATTTAATAGTTTTTTAATCTTTTCAGTCTGTTTCAGGGAGTGGCTCAAGGCAAAAAAGGTGGACGACAAAGAGATAGAGGCAAGATGTGGAAAGGCTGGACATATATAACTGAAACAATCATGGACATTAACAGACAAAAAACACAAATCTCCAAATTGAATTGAATTAATCGCCTGAGATGTTCTAATCTATTTAATTAACTGTTCTAATCTGTTTTATGGTATGTCTAATCAGTTCTAATCTGTTTTATGGTATGTCTAATCAGTTCTAATCTGTTTTATGGTATGTCTAATCAGTTCTAATTTGTTTGGTGGTACTGTATTTTTTTCTATGTATTATAGTTTTTAATTAAAGATAGATTTTTGTGAAACCCTTACATTGTGGGTTTTTTTTTTTTTATTTTAATTTTTATTTCTAGTAAAGAATGGAATGCTGGATGCTGGTTATGCTGGTCCAGCATGGGGTATGCTGGTTATACCAGCATAGACCAGCATATGTTGTGTTTTGATGCTGGTCACCAGCAAAACCAGCATGGGGTATGCTCAAAACACAACATATGCTGGTCTATGCTGGTTATACCAGCATAGACCAGCATATGTTGTGTTTTGATGCTGGTGACCAGCATCCCATGCTGGTCACCAGCAAAACCAGCATGGGGTATGCTGGTTATACCAGCATAGACCAGCATATGTTGTGTTTTGATGTTGGTGACCAGCATCCCATGCTGGTCATGCTGGTCCAGCATCCCATGCTGGTCACCAACATCAAAACACAACATATGCTGGTCTATGCTGGCCAGCATCCCATGCTGGTCAGGATGCTGGTCAGGATGCTGGTCCCCAGCATGGGATGCTGGACCAGCATGACCAGCATGGGATGCTGGTCACCAACATCAAAACACAACATATGCTGGTCTATGCTGGTCCAGCATCCCATGCTGGTCAGGATGCTGGTCCCCAGCATGGGATGCTGGACCAGCATGACCAGCATGGGATGCTGGTCACCAACATCAAAACACAACATATGCTGGTCTATGCTGGTCCAGCATCCCATGCTGGTCAGGATGCTGGTCCCCAGCATGGGATGCTGGACCAGCATGACCAGCATGGGATGCTGGTCACCAACATCAAAACACAACATATGCTGGTCTATGCTGGTAACCAGCCTTGCTGGTCTATGCTGGTTTTTCTAGCAGGGCGGTCAGTTGAGCTGAGAGTGACTTCACAGCGAGATATGGAAGTTGCCATGATGCCACACTGGCCTTGTTCCTACACATTCACCCGTGTATTACGTAGCTTCAGGCTGACCAACGCTAAATGTCTCACTCATAATGGCCTTTTCTTACACATCAAATATTCATCAGTTTTGGTTGCCTACCAGTGCGCCTCCATAACATTTTTTAAAAGCTGCCAGTGATTGATGGAGGTTGTTTCAGTGTCCCAAGGTGGTACAAATGTTTCAGAGTTCACGAAAGTGTTTGTGATGATCAAAAAACTGTAAAACTTTATTAGAATTCATTTACATCACATTCATTTTGCATAACATTTTGTCCAGAGAGGCCTACACTGCAACCCTGTCTCTTAGAAATTACATCCTTACATTGACACATGATGTCACCCAATGTCCTATCAACATAATGAGGAAACATCTGTAGCTAGGAACTGAAGTGTGTCTGAAGTTTTTTTTATGGTTTTGTTGAGACACAGCAGGGACTTCATGAATGAGTCAGGAAGAGTTCACCTTTTTGGCATATACACTCTACAGAGGAATTAGATGCGAAGATCGATCACTCTCACATCTGTCCTTTAAATATAAGGCTGTACAAAACAAATGGTCTTGTTTACTCTTTGGCTCTTTGTACGGATTAAACAAACAAGATATACCATCTTAATTAGTGAGCTTTAAAGGTGCTGATAGGTGGATTTTGTGATCATTTGACAGAGCAGACTGTTTTCTGTTTCCAGTCTTTGTGCTAGGCTAAGCTAGCCGCCTCCTCGCTCTAGCACACAGGAAGAGCCACTGCTTACCGGCTCTTTGAATGGATTTTAACATGGAATCCCCCCCCCCCACACACACACACACACAGACTTATAGAAACAGGCTCCACGTCATGTCCACATCCTAAACTAATGGAGTCTGAGCGGTCTGCTGTTTGTTATCTGCTCTTCAAAGACACATATAGTCCTCTGAGAGATTTGTATCAGTCTTAGAAACACATGAGACGTGTCTGTCTTTTGTACTAGAGTCTGTGTGGTGGGTGTGGGGCCACATTTGCCTTGAACTACAGCTGTTGGGAAGAAACCTTGTCTCTATAGAGTGATTCAGGATAGACAGGCTCATATTGAACAGACATTTATGAAAATGTTTCATCAGCAACAGGGATGGTAAAGGTTTCTCACAGATTCCCGAATACTGATGTCATGTGGCTCTAACATGTCAACGATATCTGTCTGCAGCTCCGTTTGCCTGTCATGTTACCATCCGCTGTCTGCAGGGTTAAAGGTCAAGGACCAGTGAGTGAATTTGAGTTCTTCTCTGAAGGGTCTATGAAGCAGACATGTTTGACTGACCAAACCTTCCATTTGATGGACGCCTCTTCATTGCACCCTCCAGCACAGGCCAGGGATATCTGCTTCACATAAAAGTAGCTGCTCGCTCCTCTGCCTCGCCTCACGTCCCAAAACACATGTCAAAACAGCATTAGCTGTATCTATACCATCTGGATTAGCTGAGCAAGCGAAAACGCCAGGGACACAGAGGCGGCAATAACTCAGCAAAAGTGAAATTAATGAGGAGTAAAAATGGAAAATGCAGTTCCATTCCATTCTGCATCTGACCAATAAAATGGCATGCTGGGGGAAAATTATAGGAAAATAAAAGTTTTAAATATTTCAAAGTCAACCTTTGCACTGCTGATGACTTTAATCAAAAACATCCATTTAACAGATTTCTAAACCTGAGATGAAATGCTTTGGATTTGTAAATGTGGGCTCCCACTGCATCCACACACCAAAACAATTTGGAAGTCATTATCTGCGGTGTGCAGTTCGATGAAACACACACACGGTTGCGAGCATGTGTGCCAGTAGTCAGCAAAGTGTTCAAAGCCTTTTCAAGTTTGCTGAAAGCAGTGGCACTCGACTGCGTGTTTGCACTGATAATGTGTTTTGCCAGGATCGAGCTGGTTTCACTGATATCCATCTGGACCTTTGCAGTCTTGTATCGTGAGCATGTTTTCCTCATTTCATGACACCACAAACTTTGCACAGAGGGGCGGCCAAGTAAAAAAAAAAAAAATGTTGGTCACAAGCCATTTGGTTAACGTTTCTGGTAAACTTGGTTTCATGGGAGTGGATATTTACCGGACACTGTGGTTACGTTTGATTGTTCTGCAGCATTTGGCGTCATTAAGGTGTGAGAAATGACAGGCGGGGTGGTGACTCACAATTGTCACATATTATCCTGTCTCACCACAGCCCATCCTCAAGACACACACACACACACACACACACATGCTATACTTGCACCACTTCACCCAGTAGCAGCACGTAGTCGCAAACATAGTATAACAGGAAGGAGGTGATGTCACCTGAATCTCTTCCTCCTCTCCTCTGCTCCACCTCCCCACACTTCCACCAGCGCTCTCCATCTTCCGACCAAACCGCCTTAGGTTGCGTAAAGGAAAATAACTAATACTTCTCCACCCAGCTAGATAGGACAGCGACTTCTCTCTGGAATATTTGTGTCTTCACAAAGGAAAAAGGAAGGAAGGAATTAACTCTATGCTGAGTAGACAAACAAATAAGAAAAGAAGTACAGGACTACTGTGATAACATGACAGCCAGCTTCAGCTACTAGATAAGCTATAAAAGCATCTATCTCAATGTGACCTCATGACCACTGCTGCTACAGGTGTGACAGAACAACACCTGCACAACACATCTATTACACACGCTAAAGGACATCGCGTGCATCTGTATGACACATTTAGGAGTGTGATAAAGTGGCGTCGGTATCTGTGGCATCGGATACGAACATGTTTGTAGACATGCGTCATTGTCAATACAACAACTTTGTGAGTGGACAACTCAGCATCATGTGGCCTTAAAGGGATATTCCAGCAATTTACTATTGCACTTTCATGAAGTTGTGGGACAGATTAAATCAGTGGTTGAAATTAAAGCCGCTGACGGTGCCAGTAGGAGCCTTCCTCCCGGAGGTCATATGTTTCACACCATGTTTGTATTTCCATGCAGTTAAATTCATCTCATCTATTTCTGAGCCTGTACTGACCCCAAATATTTTCACGCCATGAACTCATTTAGAAACCCATCAGAGCCCAGTCCAGATTTGACTGATATGGGGACAGACAGACTGACAGACGACTGGTGTTATTTGTGCTGGAATACAGGGAAGCTGATGAAAACGAAGGCCTAAACAGAATGAAGACAGGGACAGAGGTCATCGTCAGAGCACGCTGCCTAATAGGGATCATTACAGTGAACTGGAGCCATTATTCTCTTTGCTTGGGGACCTCCACTTTGAGAGCTACTGGTCTGGAACCGTGGTGGTCAGATAATAAACCACTGTTTCCCCTTCCTCCGCTCTTTTTCCTCTGTCTCCCTCAGTTCCTCTCATCCTTTTAACCTCCTTTTCTCCTCCAGGCTCTTCTCCTCACCCTTTCTCACCCTCCAATCCATCATGGTTTTGCTCTTTGCCCTCGTGGCTATCAGAGAGGAAAGAATTGTCAAAGCGGTTAAAATATATTAAAATACCCATAAAAAACCCACCCAAATATGCCAATTACAGTAGCGATTGGCAATAACATCAATGAACAAACAGCAATGAAAATACTCCAGCGAGGCTGGTTATTATATCTACTGAATTGCCAAAGGTGATGAGCATCAAAGTTAAAGCAATCAATAAGTAAATCGATGGGGCTGGTGATTTATGCGTCCTGGCATCCCTGGGGTTCTATAAGTAATGCACTTCCTTTATGCTACTTGCTGTGATGAATCAAAGACGTCCTGTTGTTGACTAACTGTTCTTCCAAAGGAGGAGACAACATGCCGGAGAGAGAGGCGCTCATGGACGCCGTCACATGCTTCCTATGGTGAGCAGGCGTGTCATACAAACTCTGATTATGTACTTCAATTCAGCTGTCAGTCATTTGATCTTTTTGTGGGTTTTTGTCCCAGTTTTCTCTCAATTTGAAACAGCAACCTTTCTTTGTGCTGCAGTTCTTGTCACTGCTATTTCTACTGGATATGGCTGCAGGCAGGCATGTGTGGGGTTGCAACATTGATAAGAACCCTATCTGGCTATTAAATATGGCCTATTATTATACTATTAAATATCCCCAATATGAAACTGGCTAAAATTTAAATTACTGTATCATACACAGAGTTACATGTTCATGAAGTACACACATTTTAGTCCAATAGCCATGCAACTGACTCTTTACACAGATCATTGTTGTTGACTCAATTCATTTTTGGTGTGTTCTGTTTAATTTAGACAGTGTAACAATACACAGGGGCAGAATGGAAATAAACAGCAGCAGCAGCAGCAGACCAGACTGATTATGCAAGGTACTTGCTATTCATCCTATTTCTTGCTATACAACAATTAATAACATGAATGAGCTGGTTCAACCTGATCACATGAACTATGTTTTGTAATTTACTTCACAGCATTCAGTTGAGGACCTGTAACTGGATCTGTGCCGGCTCCTGCTCCCTCCTCCTCCACCTCCATCCATCCTTTGCCTTATTCTCTTGTTCAGAGTCATGTTCACCTGTGCACTAAGTGTTTAACAAATCTTTTTTTTTTGTTGCTGGGCTGGCTATCAACTATGAAATGCTTTGTAGGCTATTATAAAAAGAATGAATTGATGAGTGGTCTAGATGAAAATGATCAAATTTAATAACAGTTGAGGTTGATTAGTGTGTTTTTAAAACTTTAGCATAAACTTCTTTAAACATTTGTGCTGACTAGTGAAACCTTACAAATGGTCAAACCTCCAGCGGGACTCTGGCATCGAAACCCCGAAGTGAACATCCCGATGGCTAGTCCATGCCCGTCAATACCTATTTGTTACTAAATGTCACCATGGAGCCGAGACCTCCAGCGTCGACAAGGGAACGTATTTATAGCAGGGCTGTTGTATTGGATTTCTTTGATCAGTGGCTCCCAGTCTGGGGGTTAGAACTCCTTCGGGAGTCCCAGCATAATTCATAAAGATAGAATGATTGATAAGACACCAAAATCTATTATAATTAAATGCTTAGAGAAGGGAACATCTTTCATTGGTTGAACTGCTTACAGCTGAAGCAATGAAAGAATGGGGTCATGACTGAGCATTGCTGGTTCCAAAGGGTGACA
This sequence comes from Chelmon rostratus, assembly GCF_017976325.1. Classification (NCBI taxonomy): domain Eukaryota; kingdom Metazoa; phylum Chordata; class Actinopteri; order Chaetodontiformes; family Chaetodontidae; genus Chelmon; species Chelmon rostratus. Next base: position 5,332,093 of record NC_055658.1, read on the forward strand.
AGCTAAAAAGGCTGACAACCAGTGCATAAATGATTCACTCCAGTTTATAAATTGGTTACTCAGTGCATATCACAGATGGAGTATGTGAATGGATAATTATTTGTATGTAAATGTCACATAAAGTCACACAACCTTCAGCTAAATTTCCACAGTGGGCCTTATAGTGGTCACTGTCCACCTTTTTATTAACCACTACATGAGTGGCTGTGGCTGATAGGTGAATACTGATTTTTTAACACAGACGTAAGTCTTCATCTGAATGTCATGGTCCCAGCTCCCCCAGTGTTTGCCTGCAGTCCTCTCAATGAGTGACAAATAGCCCCTGAGTCACGGCATCGATCCCTCCAGAGGAAACAGCCATTGAGTTAAACCGTGAAGTCAGTAACAATGATGGGGACGTTCGCTCTTCACCGAACTCCTGGGAATTGGCCAATCTTCTTGAAAGTGGCTCAGTGAGGCTTAATATGAAGCTCAGCTTTTCGTGCCACAGACACAGCGAGTGCAGTGACAGGCACACTCATAAGCAGAGCGGGCAGCAGGACTGTATGAAACAAGATAGGCCTGTTTACTTGTTGACCTTTTAATGAACTGCCGTCATTCTACCACCCGCAGCGCACCATCCCCATGCGTAGGCCGAATAGCTAGACGTAATTATCCGACTCATATGAAACACAAGAGAATCGCAACAGTCAAGCAGGGTAGGCAGACTCAATCTGATGAAGGCCTGTAATTTACATAAATAGGGATGAGAGACATGAAAGGATAAAATGAAATGTGAAAAGCCTTGTGTTTATTGTCTCATTTGTGTGTGTTTGTGTGTGTGAATGAGTGTGAGAGATAGGTAGGAGGCAGTGATTACTGGAACGCCAACCTCCGCTGCAGATGGAGATTGAGATGGATGGATGAATAAGAGATCAAAGAAAGAGCGTAGGGTCGATGAACTAAGAGGAGTAAAAAGAAGATGGTCAGTTAGTTTCACCGCACTGTTGGCATACGACACTTCAGCTGATCATTTTGACTTCCTGGCACTCCGTTTGACTCCTCGCCATAGGTCGTATAGGTCGACTTCACAGTTAGGTTATTATGACCCATGTTTATTATGGGTGTTGTTCGGTGGCGGCCTCTAGTGGCCATAGCAATTAGGACGGGTGTAGAGAACAAAGGTCTGGTCTGACAAACATCTGCCTTGGGCAGTGAAAACAGACTTACCTACCTACTCTCACTTCTGTATGAGATCTCGAAGCAGTTGTGTTGAGTTTACTCGACATTGTTGGCCAGTTGTCTGGAGCTAGCAATTGCTAGAAAGCGATTTTGGCTGCTCCTGTCACATCACACCCTCCATGCTGAAGCAGGTGCACAGTGACAGAAAATGTAAAGAATTCAACTTTCCTTGAAGTTGTCATTCTCTTACACTCATTACTTATATTACGATCCTTGTTTGTGTTTGTGTGCGCGTGCGTGCGTGCGTGCGTCAGAGCAGTCCTCTGTGCCCTAGCTTCTAGTAACCCTGGAAACTGGTCTCCTTGGTAACACTGACTCATTTCCTGATTAGTGTGAGTGGATGATGTGGGCCTACCAGTGCTTCCTTTGGGATCTTCATAATGAACTCTGTCTGGCAATCTCTGACACAGTGGGACTAAACGGAATGAGAAAATGGCAGATATTAAATAAATAAACAAGACAACACATTATGAAATAAATAATTTATTGATTTGTGAGTAATATAGTAAATATACACATAAAAGAGGAACCAATAAATCCTGAAATTATTTAATAACTTTAAACTCAGCTCACGATTAGTCCCTAGTCTTATCTTTACAGTTATATCGGTGTAGACATGTATTGCCCTTCAAGAATTCTAATTTGGTGGCGACACTGTTTTGTAATGGCACTTTTCATAATACAGTTGTTGCATGCTGACATTTCAAAATAATGGGTTAACCTTTAATAATAAAAGATCACACACACACTTCACGATGCAGAATCCTCATCAGATGCACAAATGAATTTCATGCTCTCTGGGTTTCGGCTGACCTGAGATCATTCAGTATTCCTGCACTTTTTATTTTTTTGTTTGTTTCCTGGTATAAAATAATTGAGGTCTGGTATGCACACTCCTCTTTGCTATTCTGTGTGTATGGTAAACATGGCATGTGCAGATTCATACCCACTCTCCCTCTATCCCCCCTGGATCAGCCTAGCTCACTTTAAACAACTGCATGTGCTCCAGGCTATGCGGTTTGACTAATTGGTCTCTAAATAATTAAAGAGTTTCATTCTAAAATGAAATATCTGCCTTTTGTACAAAGTGACACCTGCTTTTAGAAAAAGATTGATAGCGCCATTTAAAACAAATTATGGCACTTTGCAAGTCCTTGACTGACAACATTACAATACTTCATTACAGACTTCACATGTATACCACATTATATACACTAAATGATGAAAGTGGATCAGTATTGATTGGGCGGAGTGTGTGATGGTAGATGTCTGGACATGAAAAGCGAGCGCTCCAGTGAGAGACAGGCCAAGATCAAGCTTCCAGTTTCCCCTACGAATCACATCCCACACTTCTTCTTTGTTTGCTTTGATTGGATGAAGTGAAGCAAGGATCAAGGCGCAAATATCTGTCCGTTTAGCATGAAGGACGACACTTTGGCTGACCTCCCACAATGCCCGGTGCCAGTGGACTGGGCGACCTCATGACTTGGCTAACTCTCTCTCTCTCTCTCTCTCACACACACACACACACACACACACAAACATGCACTGGCAACCTCAAACAGCAGTGGTGCTCAAGGCTAATTAGCCTTCTGATGGAATGGTCATGTGTCTGCTGTATTCTGTGTAAAACATGGTAAAAGAGAGATGATACCCTATATTACATACATACTACAACGACAAAGATGCATTATTTTCCTGCTGTAACAGAGGCAACAAAGCTAACAGGAGAGAGAGAGCTGGGTGACAGAACAAGTGAGAAAAGAAATGGGAAATGGGAGGGAAAAGTTTCTCTGTGTGTGTGGTCATGAGGTGGTCTGTGTAATGCTTTTTAAAAGGTTAGGCCACATGGGTTTGGACCATAGAGAGAAGTGTCCAGCAGCTGGTTGCCACAGAAGGTGTTCAGATCAAATGGTCCTGACTGGTAATGTGGCTTCCCTTCCTAATGCTGCCTGTGGAGCATCTGGTTAAAGCAGCCATGTGTCTAATTCAGAAAGCTTTAGAGAATATCCAATTGCACAGAAGAAAATATTGCCACTGGCATGAGCTCTTCCATAAAAATACCTAACTGAAAACAGAGCAATCTCACATGAAACTAATTGTTCTCTAAGATACACCAGGCACGGTTTTTCTCTAAAATACATCAACCTTGTCTGTCTAAATCAGACAGGGTTGAAATTCAGGACAGCATCCAATTTCCGCTAAATCGATTCACTGTTTGCTCAAATTCAATTGTGGCGTTCTAACATTGGAGGGATTGCTCTGGGAAAATGATGCAGCACAAAAAAAGAATTTAAATTAATAATTAAAATAATGCTTAAATAAGGGAGAACGACCTTAAAGCTAATGTTAAGCCCTAAAAAAGGGGTGAGGAACCTTTTTCCTATGAAGGGCCATTTCACTTCAAGGGACATACTCAGCAGTGCACATGGGGGGGCATCTGAGAAGCTTAGCAATTGTGTCAGGGTGGCCTTGGCCCACTTGGCTCCCCCTTGGCAATGCCCCTGGCCATACTAAATTATTCAGCACGTATATCACACTAACCTCGGTGTTGACTGGAGCGGTTTCGCTTTGGTGAGGCATCTGATGTCAGATAGTAGTGATGATGATGATGATGATGATGACGATGATGATGATGATGCTCGCAGCTGGTTTTCCTGGTTTGGGTCAGTCAGTCTTCAGTGGAACTGAGTCTTTGCAAGAGCCAGTTTAGAAAATAACAGAAGTGGAGAACAGTAGTAGGTTGTTGTCAAACAGATCAGCTGGTTCCACATGCTACGTTGTAGCTAATATGTTCAGTTCGATTTGTTCACTTCTCATGTCCTGAAACCTCTCACCAAACGCCTGAAGGAGGTTTCACTATCAGCAGCAGATTCAGATGGCAAAGCAGCTTTTGTCCTTGCAGAGCAGGAAAATGTTCACATTTGAAAGCAGAGAGCTGAGAGGAGCTGCTGGAGCTCCAGTTTCAGCTCTGAGAGGTTCTTGGTTATGTCCACCATGAATGGCACATCACACAGACACCATTATTATTTCTATTAATTATTCCAGACAAACTGACATTTTGGAACAGTTTTACTTTGACTGGTTCTAGCAGCTTTGCAGTAACAACAAGGCTCTCCTTCACAAGTTCTCCTTCTGAATGAGGTTTCATCTTCTTAGTCATCAGCTAGCTCACCACAACCTGTCTGCAGAACACGGTCTCTGTGAAAGCTGCTTGCTGGGCATCCAAACTCCAGCAAAGAGTGAGTTGATGATGTGAGTAATCAATTGGCCTTTTTGATCACTGTGTGTCCCCACAACTGTCAACTTGCCGTGAAGTATTTGAGGAATTCAGGAAGAGTGCTACTCTTTAATGTCATTTCTTTATCACTGAAAAAGAAATGTCACCAAGTTGACCCGCATGGACCCAGCGGACTCAGACAGAGAGATTGAAGGCCTGCAACAAGCCCCATCACAACAGGGAAGACTGCTCGGACATCATATACAACGCTTGGACACACTCCATGAGCAGCAACAAACCTCGCTAAGCTCAGTTAACTTGATCAATTCACAAGTCACACTGTCATCTCCTGTTCTTGCCTCCCTAGCCTCAAGGAGGAACTAAAAGAAGACCCCAAATGCAGGCCAAACAAAAGGTAGAGCTAGTGCAGTGTGATGCATTTATTAAAATGAAATGGCAACTAACAGAGACTTACTGAAGGGGAGGCAGGAAAGGGTCAAGACCATTCCACAACCAGCATGGTGAAGAGGAATGACTACAGTGGCTGAAGCTCCTTAAATATGCAACGTGAGTGTTGCATTGCAGAGAGAAATCCAAACGTATCCACAGGGTTGTTCTTCCGAAGGGTTCGTACCACCAAGCGTCAACGCTTTATGTATGTTCATGATGGTTAACATGGAGGAGAGGAAGTGCCGCCTAAAGGCCTCTGCTCAGGGTACCAACGCTATTGATGCGCAAATCCTTGAGTGTATCTTAAAAAGGGAGAAAATTGTGAGCAAATATTGTCTTTGACAGTCTGTCTTCGAATCAGCCTCATTATTTTTCTCCTTAATGCCCGAATTGTGACAAATGAACAAATGAGGCTGAACAAGTATAATAAGAGCACTTAATTCACATTAAATCAGCATGACATCCGAGTGGTGACTATGTCGCTCAGTGAAACTGCAAAAAGCTACAGAACTACATTTCTATGTCTTGTATTTGTCAGCACAAGTTACCTTAGACTGAGACGCAGGGAAAATCAGAGAGAATTATTCATACAGAGGATTCTTTAAAGCGTCCTTCAGTCCCTTTTTTTCACTGAAGTCAGAGACACGATGTTGCGCCAGCAGTTTCTGGTGCATCCAGCGCGCATATATGTCACTGTCAGACTGCAAGTTGGAGCCAGCAGGGAAAACATCACATGAGCTCAAAGCAAACATGTACGCACTCACACAGAGACTCCCACAAGCACAAGTCATTGTGTAAAATGCACAATATCCCATGTCCTGAGGGATACAGGCTTCATTGTAATTCCCCTGATGAGGCAGATGTATTATTTTCCTGCCACCCCCCACCATCTCTTGTCTGCTTGTGGTTGAGGTTCATTACATCCTCAGGCTCATTTTTGACATTCTTAAGTCGCCGTCTCATTTTGTGCTTTGTGTTGTTTAGATGTCGTTATTTTAAAGCCGCAAACCTCATGTGCTGTGCTCGTTCTGCTTGTTAGGGGGTTACGGGGGAGTGTGGAGGTGTCGCTCTGAAACAATATGACATTTTCTGTTGCAGCATCCCACTTGTTGCTTCTGTTGCAAATTACCATACCTGCCACACCTGACGCACAAGCTTCAGAGCTTGAAAACATACTATTTTAGGCGATCATTGCCTCACTGCACCAGATCGTACACAGAGGGAAGAAAACAAAGTGGTAGAGATGATGACACACGAGGAAGGTCATGAACCAGACAGAGCGATATGCCTCTTATAGCCTGCTGTGCCCCCAGGGAGCCCAAAAAAAGACAATTTCCCACAAATTGTCTCCAGTTGCTTCAGCATGTGCAGCGGTTGCACCATGCAGAACATGACACTCAGTTCCTAATATTTCCGGCCAGGTCTAGCCGCATAACATTTAAATAGCATCTACTCTCATTAAGTGAGATGTAGGCTACTTGTGGTACGCATCATCCAGGAAGAGGTTTAATCCACACCTACACAGCTGCATGACAAGAATAGATCAGGAGCAGACAGGCAGCCGACTGTCACGATAAATAGGCCTATAAATCTACCGTGCTGCCTACTGTCTGTGTGTGTGTATGTGTTTGCGTGTGTGTGCAATGTGTGCATCACCCTTGGGATGTAAGTTAGCGGTCAAAACAGAGGTGGTTGCTAACTTACTATCTGTCTGCATTCCTGAGCCAGATCAAATAACAAGACAACACAATACAAATACCAATGCAGACACATTCCTTGCAGCAGAGGGTAACTGGGGTGGCAGAGATGGCTAAGTGGCAGCCATCTCATTGGATTTTCGCCCAGCGTGCTTTCTTGTGCCTCCTGGTGCTCATACTTCCCTCATTTTACTTACTGTCTCTCTGCTACGTCTGATCCTATTCTGCAGCCTTGAATGGGAACACAATGAAATCACTTTTTTTTTTTTGAGCAGAAGTATGATTTTAAGAGTCTCATTCTACCAAGTAATAATTTTATAATATATTAAATGGTGATATTCCTGCAGAGGTTCATAATGATGTTGCAGAATACCAAGACCTCAACTGGTAATGGCAAGGAGCTCTGGCTTTTTAAAGCTCTCTTAAAAAGTGTTATTCTTAATTTAAAACAAACACTTTGATCACTGCAGTATTTAGCAACATCTACACTTGTTCTCATCTGCACTTCCTGTTTCTGATCAATATCTGATCTACATATCCATCTCAGCCCGCTTGACATCAGTATCTTAGTCTGGCAAAATATTTGAAATAGAACTATAGACACTTGTAAAATGCTTTGGTGTATGCTCCTACAGTTAGTCATGAGGATTCATTTAGAATTGTGAGGAAATGCAAATTACAGAGGCAAATGCACGTAAATAGTGAAGAATAAGATAAGATAAGATAAGATAAGATAAGATAAGATAAGATAAGATAAGATAAAACTTTGTTTATTCCCAACCGGGGAAATCTGGGCACTACATTAAGGGAAAAACAATGATGGAACTTTAAGGAATAAATTGACACTTGGAGCTGATCTCAGCTTGTCTTATCTTAGCATAAAGACAGGAGGCAGGGGGGAAAAGCTAGCCTAGGATTGTAACCAAGTATATCAATTTAAATATCAATCAAAATATCAATTTATTGTACCTGTCACCACTGTACAGGAGCTGTTCCATACAATGCTTGTGATTCCACCAGAAACACATTTCAGAAGCATCTGAGAAGAGCAGTTTAAACACAGGAAAAACAAAGACAATCCAGTCAATTTATTTTTTAAACTAAAACGCCCTGTGCACACTCTCGATCATCAGCAATAAAGACATTTAAAACAAACATTTAGCTAGGCAGCCTACCTACCCATGATAGAAGCATGCACGTCAAGGTAAAATGACCACATCAGCCAAATCTGTGCACCTCGACAAAATCAGGCAGGCATCGCGCTCTGCTTCTGACACTCTGCTGGAGTGTGAGGCCACGGGGGGACGGAACAAAACCGCATCACAGCTGAAACTCAAACCAAAATTTGAATCTGCAGAACGCTTGTCTTCTCTGCTGGAATGTGCATCAGGTCCGATGTGTCAGGGGTGGCAGTTTCTGGATGATTGAGACCAAGTCATGGATTTAACGTGGAGTGCTGAGATAACAAATGGGCCTTGCTATTTGCCTGCTTAGCCCACAGACTTGTGGTATTGATCTCCTCATCTAACTCTTGGCACAAAAGCGAACTTGTTGAACTTTTCCTTTAAGTACTACTTAAAGATAATTAGCATTGGAGCTTTCCATCAGCTCAGTGCCACTTCATTCAAAGGAGGCATTACAGAGTCTGGGTTTAGTGCACAACCAGTGTGATACCCAGTAACTAATGGAGCTATCAGTATTAAAAAGTGAATTCCATATTTCAGTGTTTTAAACATGGCAACACAGCTTCATTATACTTCAAAGCTCAACTTTCTATTGCTTTTCACTCGTTTTCGGACAGGCTCGTTCATGTTTACATTCCAGCTGGACTGCCTGACATTTAATATACATATCATGTGGAATGGTATTCCCCGACAGCTGTTCTCCAGCTCTGCCGCCAACATGGCCTGGCGATCTCAAGGATGCGATTTGGATAGGTCATAGTGGGCGGACAATGCTGCCATTCAGCCAGGCAGCAGCTAACAGGCCAGACAGACATCCAGCAGGTCAGCCAGTGTGTCTGCGAGGGCATGATTCAGAAAGCAATAAATCATGTGCGCCCTCTGTGAACTGGAAATGTGCAAATGTGAGTTATTTAAAGAGCGTTTGATGGTGTCTCCCCTTGTACATTCGTTCATTCGGTTAACGCAAATCAGTCTTCAGAGGAAAACGTCAGTGTTACACAATTGTGCAAACCCAGGATTCTGTCCAGTGGCAACATTTTGGAAGTTGTTCTTCCAGCATTAACCATGCAAGGTGCTGTTGGCACCACAAGAGTTAAAAAAAAACTGAAAACTGAAAACTGGCATACTCTCACCCTGTGACTTTGCTTTGTTTTTGGAATTCCACTGTCACTGTCCGCTTTGGGACATTTAAGTATATATATATGGGGCACATATGCTAATTTCTCTTCCACTGTTTTCAACAGCTAACAAAATGTAGAGTTTGGAGCTCTAAACAATATTAGGTCTGTACTTTATGCTGTGCCATGTCCCTTAACACCTCTTTTGTGCTGAAATGACAAATTACAGAACGCTGGCACTGGTCCAAATCCTTTGTCGTCTAATGCTGACATTTTCCTCTGGAGACTGTGTTGCTCTGTGCGTCCTGGTTGCCCTGTCTCCTTAATTCATCACTACAAAAACTCAAGATAGAATTGACAAAGAGCTGTTGAAAGTTGTCAAACAGCCCGACACGTCAGTACTGTTTCAAATAGTCGTACCAGTCATCTGTATCACACACACCTTCCATGGCCTGGTGAATTTTTTTATTTCATTTTATTTTTTTAAGATATCATAATTTTTTTCCAAACAAAGTGGCAACATGAGACCCATCATTTCCTGTACACCAGACACCGGGCATGTCAAACATTGGTGCGGCACTCCAACCAAACTCTATTTTAAGTATCAAACATCAACTCTTGTTGGCTTGAAAGTCAAGTCCGTTTTATTTATATAACCCAGAACGACAAATCACAATTTGCCTCAAGGGGCTTTGCAATCTGTCCAGGACACAGCACCCACTGCCCTTAGAGCCATGATTCTGATGAGGAAGAACTCCCCATTAAACAGGGGAAAAAGGAAGAAACCTCAGGAAGAGCAACAGAAGAGGGACCCCTGTCCGAGGGCTGACACACACGATGTAGATGTAATGTGTGCAGAATAAAAAAAATCCTGGTGAGATAAATACAGACATATGTAGATTGTCAAACATCAGTGAAGAGGATGGATCCAGGAGGACGTTGAGCCTTCACAGTGCACGGCAGCTGGGGTTGAATTTATACTGGTCGAATGCCGATGCGGTGTCGCTTTCAAAAACGCAGCGAGACCAGAGCGACTGAATGCCGGATCACCATCAGCAAAGCATCATCAGAAATTCTTAAACTCAGAATCAGAATATTATGACATTAACCACCTCAGGTCTTGGTTATTTCCATTTTTTCCTTTTTGATGAAGGCTGAACTCTGGATTGGACTCAGAGGAGCTGGGCAGATGTAAAACCTCAGAGGCTGTGCACAGCTGAGATGGGGCTGGTGACACCCAGCAAGCAGAAATCTGAACTCCACGTAACACCCACTCTTAGCTGGCTATCAACCCCGTCAGCCTGTCATCCAGGCAGACTGCAGATAGACAAGAGCCCACCTACTCAGCCCACTCAGCCAGTCAGGAGAGCATCAAGACAGAAGCCATTGCCCTGGGCTGAGATGAGACGGAGGCTGGAATGCATGTCAGGCCAGCCCGCTCTCGCTCTGCACAAGAATCCTTTATTCAGGCAGACATGAGAGAGAGGCACAGTAGTTATTAGGGGGGAGTGGGGGGAGAAGAGACTGATAACCAGGCAGAAAATGAGTGAAGTTGCAAACATCAGAAAAAGCGAGGGACATCTGTGGAGCGGGGTTTGACTGTGTGCCATTCAATTAAAATTCAGGACATGGAAATTCAAAAAGTGGACCACATTTACAGACTTCTTCTTTGCTTTCCAATCTATAAATACATGACAAAAAGAGAGAAGCCATTTCCATTTCCTTGTAATTTGCAGTTTTAAATCTTAGAATTTAAATCAAGCAAATCGAAAGTGAACTGCCAACAGGGACCTGACACTTCAAGTCTCAGCGCGTCAGACGTTCACTCTCCCAAGCCGACTTACAGCCTTTCCTCCTCTCTCTTTCATGTGTGCCAGTGTGCAGGCATATCTGAACTTTGATGACGCTATCACAGGACTCCTTCTGGCCCCAGGCGGGATCTGAGCTGAAACCTAGACAGAACAGACTCGTCCCGACAGCGCGATGAATGAGCCGCAGCGATGGCGGGAGATGAAGTGAGAGGAGAAGCGGCTCCGCCATGAAAAAGATGAAAATGGGTGAGAATGGGAGCTGAGACGCAGAGGACCGAGCCGAACAGATCTCTTGTCTCCGTCAGCGTGATGGTGAGAGCCGTCAGACGAGTGCACAGACCGAAGGAGAATTCTTCTTGAAGCTCTGATGTTTCATTTGATCAGCATTAAACTTTCCTAACTAATTTTAGGAAAGTGTCATCACCATAAACAAATGAGATAGTTGTCCAAATAATTCCTCTGTCATGGCAGCCAAGTGTTGCTCATGCTAAAGTTTCTCCAAATAAAACCATATTCTCTGAAACCCATTAAGCAGGGCGTCTGTTCTCTGATCTATTTCTGCAGAAAGTGCAGTACGTCTTCATCGCTCGTGCCTTGGAGCTTCCTCGTTCTGCGCCACACAGACACAGTGATCCATAATGTGAAACGACTAGAATGGCATTCTGAGATTCGGTGCACGGATAACTCTCAAAGAAGTCATGAGCCTGTCGCTTCTGTAGTGTGACACTTTTTCCAAGAGATTTGGGGTTTAGTTTTTTAAGAGAGATTTAAATTTGGTTGAATTATTCAAAGTGATGTTTTGGAGCTGTTGGCCTGCAGATCTACAGTTCGTTATAGAGCATGGGGGGAGAAATCAATACGTTTATAGCATAATCACACTTATTCTGAAATGCTTCAGCCAGTTGACATCCAAACACCTCCTGCAGCCTACAAGCTGCGGGCAAAGACTGATCGGTGACTGAAACAGAAGGATTTTTCTATACTCAGAAATGATGATTGTTTTTACATATTTTTGGCATATAACAAGAGAACTGAAGAATTACCACAGGGAGACAATGAATTTCTAATTCTGCTGTGTCTTTATCTGGAATTACATACTTTAAATGTTTCCAGGCGAACAACACCCAGGTCGTCCTGGTTAGCTGCTTCTGGTCTCTATGCCAAGGTTGACTCCCTCCTGGCTTCCTCGTGGATGCTCTTATCTAACTCATAGCAAAAACATCAATAAATGTATTTCTTTTCTTTGTATATAAGGAGCTGTTGTGTGAAGGGAGCGTTTCTCGTTTTAAGCGTTTTTTAACCCAGCTTACTCTGTTGAAGTGCCCTTGATGAAGGTTCCTCACCCTGAATGTCATCAGTAATCACTGCTGTCCCAAGGGCAGAGTTTGGGTGGTGGGAATCCACCTGGTGCATTAAAGTTTCCTCATTTCCTCACACACAGACAAACACATGCACTTGTGTGTCTTTCATTCCACTCTCCATTTGGCATCTGTTTGTTTTTTGCTAGTTAGGCAGTAGCCCGCCTCACCATTCCTGCTCCAGCTGCCTGGAAAACATGACGGCATTCCCAGACCCTCTCCTCGACCAGGGGCTCCCCTCCCGCTGTGTGGCCCACTGAGGCTGCCTGTCGCTGGACTCCGCCAGCTCCAGATGTCCCTGCCTTGATGGAGGCAGAGTTTCTCCAGATGAAGGTATTGTGTAGGTGTGTGTGTGTGTGTGTGTGTGTGTGTGTGTGTGTGTGTGTGTGTGTGTGTGTGTGTGTGTGCAACCATAACAGCTGTCAGACTGCCAGAATTCATGGGTAGAGATTGTTGTTTGACTAATCTTGTATCCAGATGCTCGGTGTATCTGTGTGTGTCTTCTGCAACATCAGCTGAATAACCTGCAATCAACACACTCATCACACATACCCTCACAACAAATGCATGCATGCAAAGTAACAATATAATAATAAAGGAAGAAAATAAAGGAAAATAAGTGTAAAAGAGCATCTCATGTGGATGTAATCTTTTTCGTACCTTGTCCTTTCTCATGTTGGCCATTTGCTTGATGAGGACCCAGCAGGGTTGAAACCTCCTTTTTTAGTCCAATAAAGTTTTAATAAGTTTCAACCCAGTGTGCAGATATTCCCCATTTGGTCTGCAAGACAGTAAACAACCCAACCTACCAAACTGCTGAATTAACAAAGCAGCACTAAGCATCGACACTGCACTCCATTACTCCTCTGTTGCATGTCTCTGACACGAGCAGAGCACATCTTTCTCTGACTGCAGTCACACACACATACGCGGCTACAGATGCACGCGCCATGTGTCCCTTGTGATGTTTTGCTCATTAACTTTATTACATCCCATAATTTTATGAGCTTTCTCGCCAGTTGTTATAATAATAGGTTTAACATCAGCGTGAAGCCAGACTCCACATTCTAATGCATGCGCACAAGAGTGTAAACACATACTCGCACAGACACAGGTTTTATTGTACAGATGGGAGAAGCACATATCTTAATAAAACACTCGGACACAGCGGGTTCATATTAAATCTGGGTTCTCTTTGTAATGCACATCAATGCGCAGTGCCTCACATCAACCGCTGCAAAGAGTTGATGTAGGACGTAATAAAAGTTTAGGGACAGCAACATAAAGAGAGAAGAGCGCTCCGTGGATTTTGATGTGTGAGCTGAATGTAGAGTTTGAGTCCTCGTCTTTGTAGGCTGCAGATGTTGCCCACCGGCTGAGGGGTGTTCTGAATATTTTGATTCATCTAGGATCCAGTGATGTAAGGGTGTAAAATAGTAACGACCTGGGAGAGAGGAAGTAGATTTTCCCCTCACAGTTTCACCAGAACACAACTAATCTGTTTTATGAAAAGAGTCCTTTAAAAAGGCAGAGTTACTGAACTGTAAATTGAGCAACATCTCTTAGTTTTCCTAATGCTGAGCTCAGGAGCTTCACAGTTATGAGAGGGGATTCATCTTGAGAATACGTCACCGTCTATTGTGTCTTCATCATCTGATCTGGATCCGTGGAGGTCAATGCTTCGTGTTGCATGGGGTTGTGGGAAGTGAGGGGTTTGCTTGTCTTTTGGATTCAGCTGCCGTGGTGACGAGGTCAGAACTTTCTCTGAGGGAAAGGAGGACGATTTGTGGAGATGCTTCCTGAGCAACTGGACCAGTCAGCCACACAAATCCGCACAAACACATAAACATGTACATGTGCAGTATCTGTAATGCTCCTTGTTTGCACTTTTTGCAGATTTGTACCTGCATTTTGTGCCTCCTCACATCCTCTGGCTGTTATTTTTGCTGCTGCAAGACGACACTAATCATCATAATTTAGACTAAACATTGTCCTTGTGCAATGTTGGCAGCTCATAAAATGCTTCTGATACTAGAAAGCAAAGCAAATGAGCAGTTAATTATGCAGCAGACCCCATTTAAGTAAGTAAAAATAAATATAACAGATGTTAAAGCAATTTTTGCTGCAGATATTACACCAACGTTGCTCAGATCTTTGCACTTTTATACTTTGGGTTTGTTAATAACGAAAATAAACAAGTATGAGCCTTAAGGGTCTGTTGTCATTCATCACATGATGTGTTCTATCAACACCCACTTGTGCATGTGTGTTGTGTGCATATCTAAGGTAATCGTGCACCTGCATGTGCGCATTTTAACTCAAGCATTCTTTGCATGTTTGTGTGTCCAGATGCAATTTGTGAGCACGTCCAGGTGTTGTTTGTGCTTCCATGGAGTCCAGATGGGCCTCCTTAGCTAGACATCTCCACACAAGGTCAGGCAGGGATTTGATCTATAGTTTTACACAGATACTGCATGCTGAGGAGTGGTCTCAGTTTAGACTTACAAGTTACCTTTTTTCTAAATTATTGTAATTACATTAATGAGTGCCGGTGGGCCTCCTCATCAGGAGAATAACATAGAAACGTGACATTAAGGTGATCACTGTGGTCACTGTCTGACTGATTCCTTAACACATTAATGATCCATCTTGATGCAGGCATATTTATGAGTGTTACGGCCATGAAACTGCAAACAGGGCGTCTGACCTGACCTATACAATAAATTCATCCTAGCGCCTGTAGTTTCATAGCAGCCAACACCCACACTTAATCCCAAAGTTATCCTTCGTAAATTACTTGCTTAATTACACTGTTACCTGTCTTTGTTATGCCCGACCCAACCGGGCATAACAAGTATCACTGTGTCGTAGGCTATGGCCTACACATCTGCCCCGCCAGCATTTAACAAGCACCGGGAGCATCACAGCGCTGACCAAAACACTGGCAATCACACTAGTAAACCTGTGCTGCCCTGCAGCAGCATGTCCACACCCTCGGCTGTGCTGATGTGTGCCAAAGCTAGCACCAAAACACACTGAACCGAGCTCTATTACAGCTCCAGATGTTACCTCAGCATTACCTCACTGTGAAACAATAAAAGTGAAGGAGGGAGGGGGGATGTGACGGAGAACAGAAGAGGAAAAATAGGAAGTGTGTTGTTATGGTGAGGAATTTATACAACATACACACATGCTGATTACAATACCTGTCCAAGGATCTTCAGCACACGGCAAGAGGGATACCACGCTTTTTTTTAATCAAAATTATATTCAGTACATTTCTATTGCCTTCATTAAGTTTCACATGACAGATATTGTCATGTTCCTGCATGTTTATCTTAATTTCTATTCTTCTTTCTACATCCCAGACTATTTTGTTCAATATGGATGTTGCTGGATGCTGAAATGCTTTGACTCAATTGATGGATGCTCGTCTGCTCTATTCTTATCGGTCTTTGCTGTATCCTGTTCGGCTGATCGGCTGCCTCAGACCCCCAGCACTCATTAAAGTTTCATCTAATCGAGTCAGCTCATCCAAATCAGTTATGTCACACCTTTACAGAAAAGCTAAATAAAAGAACATTGGAGTCCTTTGTGTTCATTGCACATTTCCTCGTGTCTACATCTATTTCACATTTCTCCAAAGTGTTTTACAATGCACGCTGTGTGTTATTGCATTTTGCCTTTTTTTACTTTTCAACTTAAATTTTTTCACAAATCAGAAAAATCGGGCTAGGTTTTGCCACATCCACCTGTGAGCACACAAGGTGGGTGGAGAGGAATTTCATTTGTGTGGCTCAAACTGTTTGAACAAGACTAGGAGCCTGCAGTGGTGTTTTGAGCTAAATGCTCAAGTCACCATGACGACATGCTCACAGTGAAAATGCTAAGATGCTGATGTTAGGCAGGTATAATGGACCGGACACAGGATGCCCAACAGGTGCATTAGCCCACTGTGAAAGAATCCTTTAATGGGTGGTTTGACTTCACCACATTAAGACATTTGCAGCTGAGTCATTAATAGCAGCTAGTGATTAACTTCCTGTTTGTGTGTGTGTGTGTTGTGGGGATAAAAGTGAGTTAATTTTCTACCCCGCAGACAGATGACTGCAAGCCGTTATGGAGCTCCACGGGGTGTACCTGCTGATAACTGTAGCAGATAGATGAACAAGCAACGATCCTGGCCAGACCCCGGCTTCACATAAACACACATACACAGCAGGAAAGCATTAAAGGCATGTAAACACAGTGCAAAGCGGGTCAACGCGCTCAAATAATGTGTACGCACAACATGTACCATTTAAGTTGTTTGTTTACAAAGTGCACAGAGGTATGTCCCAGTTGTAACGGTCAAAAGTGCATCTAAAAGTAGGTCATTATGGAAGAAAGCTTACACTGGTTGTGCATCCATCCTCCATCACTATCATAACAGGCCTGACCCCAATAATCTGACACGGGATCAGCATGACACAATTTACAAATCAGTAGTTATGAATTATTGTAAGACTTTACAGAGCAAATAGTACATTTCTCACATAAGCTAAAGTCCGTAGCAGCATGAGAGGACAGATGATGGTCATTAAAGCTGTTCTAAGCAATGTTTCTTAATAACAGTGGTTGAAATGGCATAATATGAAAAAAAGTAAAAAACCCCAGATAACTATCACCTGACTTTTCACGCTGGCAGGTGATGATGGTGAAAAAGCTCAGTACAGTGGAACCGGTCACTTAGTGCACCAGTTAGCAAATGGAGCAGGTGCAGAAGGAGAGGTGGAGCATTTAGCAGCTAAAAAGCTGTGTACAGCTTTGCTAGTCAAAAAAAAAATTCATCAGAGTGGAAGAATAAGGCAAGTGCAATTCAACAGTTTTTTATCCAACGAATCCCATTAAAAGACCAAAACCAGAGCGCCAGGTCTCAACTATCGCTGGTTTGATTCCTCTGCTGCATGTTATACCCCCTGTCTGCCCCTTCACATGTCACTATCAAATAAAAAGGCAAAAAAACACCAAAAAAAAAAGATAAAAAAAAAAGAGATCAAAACCAGCAATTCACTGATTCATGCATTGTCCGTGTCAGCCTGAAGTCATTCCTCTGGGCCATATTGTCCAAAAACTGTTAAAAACACATCAGTGAGCGATACTGCTGCACTGGATGTTCCGTCTCAACTCTAAACATCTTATTTTGAGTCCACATAGCGACGTGTGTTTGACCTGTTTTTTAATACGTCTGTCTTCAGTAGGAACAAATTGGCCCCCAGTCCGACACTACTGGGTAGAGGGCTGTAAAAGTACTGAGAGATGGACTGATGTATGGTTGGTTTTGGTACCTTTGGATCTCTTTAGGATCTCTTTGCATTATGTGTGTCTTATATGGTAGGAGTCATATTCTGTGGACCATTGTCATCTGTACTTTCAACTATCCCTCGAATAGTTGGTGAGGTATTTCACTCTGGACTGATGTGTCAGACAGACACTGTCACCCCTCTGGGATGTCTCTGGCATGTCTTCTTTCTTTCTTCTCATCCCAGTGCTAAATAGTTGGTATTTTTATTTAAAGCCTGCAGCCCTCAGCTAGGCTCCTCCATTAATTGATCACGAGGACTCAGATGAAGACAAAATAACTATCATTTGGTGTCAATTTTGGCCAATTACGCCCACGACAGGGATGTGAGTTGGTGTCACTTCGTTTTCGGACTTGGAAACAACTTAGTTCGAGTCACAAAAACATCTCGTTAAAGCCTGCCATCAATCTCTGCTCTGTAATTTTGGTGTTTGTATAAAATCCATCACAAAAAAAAGCATTGTGGCGCTGTGAACAATGAACTTCCTCTCAGCGTGATGACACCATTGGCTGGTTACACGCTCAACAAGCTGCTTGCTAACTTCCTCCCTGCTCATGTGGCTTCCTGGCAAACAGCCAGACCCCTCTTTCCCCGCCTCCCGTGGCCCATAAAGCCGCTGTGCTGCCTGTCCCGTGTGAGACAGGAAGCAAGGCCCTATGGACAGTGACCTCACCAGGAAGAGAGTCCAGGGTGTGTGTACTGTATGTGTGCATGGGTGTGCAGGATTTCTGTATTCTCTTTAGAAAGCTCAGAAAGCATTGAGCTTCACCAGTCACTGTGGAAAAAAGCTTCAACACACCACTAAGTATTTTCAGAGCAAATTTTAATGTGTACATGTCCAGCATGGCTTGTTAACACACTCAACTAGAGGTGAACACACAACAACACAAATGTATAAAATCTTACATTTTCTACAGAGAAAAACAAAACACTAACAACCAATCAAAAAAACTAATTGGAATGTTATTAACAAAACAGTCATATCAAGTTTGGAGAGAAAAAAAAATGCACATAATCAAAATAAGACAAAATCATCAAGACAAACAACAACCTCATCTGTTCTGATCAACTGCTGCTTTGTTCTTTTTTTTTTTTTTTCCCATCTCATCCCAGCCAGGGATGATGGGAGCGTTTTTTCACAAAGTAACTGAACCATTACTCAAGTAGTGTCGAAGAGAGAAGTTCAAGTGTGAGATGCCAAGTTCCACTATTGATGGTCAGTGACGAACTGACTGAATCCAACAAAATCTACTCTCTACTGCAGCTGCAGTTAGTGGGTGAAAGCAGTTTTCCTCAGGAGGCTCAACAGTCGACGCCTGTCAACGAGAGCTGATCCGCTGCGCTCATCAGAGCCACGACGCAGATGCTGAAAGTCATTTGTCAGCCATCCTTTCTGTTCCATCCCCGCGGTGAGTAGCTGAGTTAGTCGAGTGCTGATTTGAAGTGAGTGGTTTCGGAGTGGATGGGCTCAGCGGGCAAGGTGAGATGCACTCTGGGAAAAGAGCAACTGCACGAACCACAGTCGTCTGCATTCGAGCCACCGCGAGCCACAGAGTTGAGCCAAGTGAAACTCAAGCAGAACACAGTCACGTTGGACAGATTCTTTTGTTTCTCCTTTGATCTGTTCAGTCTGTTTTTTATTGATCTGCTTTTTTCCCGGGACAGTTCGGGCTTTGCACACGGCTGACGCAATGACTTCTTGAAGCAAGCGGCTTTTGAGAAGTGCAGCGATACGCAGAGGCCGCAGGAGGCCGCAGGAGGCCGAAACACAAACAAGTGCACAGAGTGGAGAAGAAAGACACAGCTAGAAGAGTACCTGCCTTCTGAGTGATAATGGAGATTTTAACAGAGATGTTCATTGAACTAAAAGAGCAGAAACAGAGAGGTCTAAAGCCCACGCTCAGAGCCACACCAGCAGGGCTGCACGAGGAACGCTGAACATGCAGTGTTTACAGAAACACATCCTGAGAGAGATGAAAGCTCAGACAAGCTCAGCGATGTCCTAACCTTACGTAAACTATGCTTCAAAACCAACACGGCATTTACATAAAAGACCTTCAGCCTTTGCAACTCGAAATCAGAATGTGACATCCTGTTGCCAAGTCTGCATTCACCGAACTCAGGAGCTGACAGGTACAGAGCTTTTAAAGTGAGTTCTTCGCCGGTGTTAAATGTTGCTGAACAAGGAGGTGGATCTAAAAACAGGCTCTGCTGCGTGAGGCTGGACCTTGGCCTGGACTAGTTTCCTAAGGGGGGAGGGAGAGGCGGGGAAGGAGGGGAGGAAGGTGAGGTTGGGGAAGACAATAATGTGTTTGTGTGTGTGTATTAGGGAGAGAGAAAACAGGGGGAGGAGAAAGAGAGCGAGAGAGAGAAGGCCATTGTTGTTATTATGATCCCCTTGGGCTTCGAGGGCTGGGCTGAGCATGTGGGGGGGAGGGGAGGGGGGAGAGAGAGAGTGTGGGAGATTTACAGTCAGAAAACGGGCCTCGCTTATGGAGAGCAGAGCTGATTAACTGAACACCTCGACACACACGCACAAACACAAAAACATGCATCAATCAGCCTCGACAGATCCCTTTCTGTACTTCTGGTCTGCTCGGCGTCCTGAGACAATTTAATCCCCCCCAGTGTCACCTTCCACACAATCTCTCAAACTGCTGAGTCACCAAGACTGCGAAGCACGCTCAGGTACGCTCGGCTTTTTCAGCTTCTAAGTGGTTACTTTAGCTTTGAAGTGGTTGACTCCCTATGGACTCTCTGTGGAGGCTACGGGGGAGAGAAGAGGAGGGTTGAGGCTGAAGAACTCCAGACACAATGTTGGGTCTGGTGCAATGATTCGGCATTTTCTGAGCCTGTCCAGACGCTGCGCTGTCTAAGCGCTCATTGATGTGCCCGTAGGACCGATGGACGGGCAGGACAGGAGAGGAGAGAGGAGAGGGGGTTGGGATGCTTTTAACGCTGATTAGCCTCGCCCGCCCCACCCCCAACCCTGATGATGAGGAGGTGAGCGATGGACACGGGACACTGTTTCCTGGCAACCGCTATCGACCGGCCACAGATCAATCTCCAGACTTCTGGTGACGACTGACTGTGCTCTTCCTGTTCTTCCTTTCAGTACAGGTGTCCCGTTAACTTCACGTCTGTCTGCGTAGGTGTCTCACCCCACCCTGTCCTCACCTAGCTGGAGGCCTCCCAGAGCAGCGGTGTTATGTGTCTGTGCTGTCTGTCAACATACAGTCTGACTGGCACAAAAGACAGACAGACGAGGAAAACCTTCTACTGCTTGTGGAATTGATATGCTTGCTTTAAAACAAGTCATGAGGTGCTTACACAATTACAAGCAAAGCACTTATAGCAAGCGCGCCTTAAAAAGGCCGTCACCCACTGTAAGTTAAGGTTTCCTCTTTGGCGAGAGCTGCTTTTGAGCAAGCAGGAGAATTTGGGTCAAATGAGCTGTTGCCAGTGGAATAGAGCCATCAAAGTCCTCTCTCTCTCTCTCTCTATTCCCACCCCTCCTTATTCCTGAGATCCAAACTTTGCAAGCTCAGGGAGACAAGGTCAGCCTCCCTCCCCCTCCCCCTCTTTCCTTGTCTCAGCTGCAGGAAATCTCTCCTCACCCTCCCCGTCCACATCTGTGTAACGTGAGCCGGGTGAACCGAGCCCCCTCTGGTCAGACAGGCAGCTTACTTCTTAATGCTACCTCAGATAAGCCCCCCCTCCCATTCAATTTTCAAGTCGCTCTCTGAGGTCGTCCACTCCTACACTCTGTAATTTTAGCCTGGCTCATAGACTCAAAATCTTATTTCTGTGATAAAACTAGTGATGACGAGATCATTTCACGTTCCACTGCTGCTACTCTTCCTGGAGATCTTAAATAGCTCATTCCACAAGTATAATAAGAAATTGTTGAAAATGTATTAAAATGGGTCAAGTGAAAATATCTTTCATGTCTTTGATCATATTGTTACTCTCCTTTAAAGAAAAAAAGGTTATTTTAAAAGACATTGCCACTGGTTTTGCACAATTTAGCGCCTTTACCACTCCAACACTGTAGCAACCACTTTACAAAGCGTGCTGTTATTTTTCAGCTATGTCCATGTTTCCATGACAGCCATTGATTTCCATTCATTTCTGTACAATATCAAAATCAGTAAGCAGACTCAAACAACCTTGCTTGAGCTGTATAATCAATCCAAGTGAACATCAAGCCTGCACGTTTGGTCAAAGTGATGTGAATTCTTGCCTTCACATAGTCTGCTAGGTGATTTTCATATATTCAGAAATGGAAACCCACTAGCGGAACAGTTTGAAAAACACACGCAAAAATGTAAAACTGCATGGCATGCATTTGTAAATGGTTGACAATGATAAAATGGTCAAAAACACTGGTCTGGTTCTCCAATACAGATATACTGAGGATTTAAGATGGAAATGATCTGACATCTCTGTTCTTGCAGGCTGAAAAGGGAATTGTGTGTTTTGGTTCTGAGAGTTCAAAGTTTACTTTAGGGTCACATGGGGTTAGCAGCATCTGCACACACCTGCTGTTTTTTAATGAACAGGATTAGTCTGTGTTCACATGAGCCCGCATGGCCTGAGCCCACCCTGGCGCTTACAGCTCCGCTATATTTACAACAGATAGACCACAGGTCGTTTCTAAGACTGTCCTTTCAAAAAACACCAGCAGTAAAAAGTCCATCATAACCTGCACGGTACATTAGCTGCACCCTGCCACTGCTGTGTTGTATTTGTGGTGTTACATCCTGTTCTGAAGTTAAAGGCTGTGGCTTTGCTTTGTCTCTCCCTTGTTTTATGGCTCACACAGACACACACACACACACACACACACACAAACGCAATGAATGCTTCCTCTCTGCTGTTATTTCACAGTGAGCTGACTCTTTAACTTAACCATTAGTCTGTCTCCTCTGTAGCACAAAGAAAAGGTCTCATTGTTGACAGAAAGGAGGCTCTCTGAGAATGAAAGCTGAGGGAAGAGTTCCCCTTTAAAGTCTGTTTACCCTTTGAGCCAAAGAGGTCTTTAAATGGTTTCCAAATAAGGAAAAGCAAGAAGGCAGAACAACGCGAGCTCAAGATAAAGAAGGAAAACAGAGCAGGAGTAGCTCGGATTTAATTGTAAATTAATAGGGATAATTACTATTTATCACAACTTTGGTCTTATTTTCACAGCCACTACATCTATCTGTTGATGACATTGTACGCATTAAAAGTAATTGCTGATATCGCGTAACATGGCAAAATGGCTCCAGCAAAGCCTGAGAATCAGCCACGTTTTAAAGGAATCATCAACACCATCCTCACGTCCGTACATTTAATAGATTTAGCCAGCATCTGGTTAGCTACCCTGGTTAAACATGCTTAAACAAGTAACGTATTACGTGTCAGTTGATGAAATTCAGTGGTGCTGGTAGAGCCAGGCTAACTGAGCCCCTCTTCTTTCAGTCTTGATGCTAAGATAAGATAATTGCCTGCTGGCTGTAGCTTCATATTTAGTGTTCGGACATGAGATCTTGTCATGTAACTGTTCAAAAAAAGAGTATTTCTCATAATGTCAAATCATTCCTTTAAACAAACCCTCATGTTAAACAGATGTAGCAGAGCTGAAAGCTGTGTGTGCACAGCCTGTATGAGGCAAGTACCGCTGGTCAAAGTCAAACCAGGAATCTGGTTTACAAACTTATTTATGCTTGGCTAATCATTTTTCCAAAGAATTTCGGCCAGTCTGGAGGTTTGATTCAAGCCTGTGTGATCCACATCTTTTTAGCAACACGCCACACTACCAGACCTCAGGAATTATCTTGATGAGTATGGTGCTTTTACTATTACCCTTTAAAACCAAAGCAGAGTCTGTATTACTAATAAACTCAACTCCTATCCAACCTTCAGAGTCACAACCACAGACTCATCACCTTCAGAGGGAGTCAAAGGGAGGATAATACCTGGAATAAACGCAGGCCTCTAAATACCTCTTAATGTAAACTACAGTGAAATGTTTCTCTCCAACTCACCTCCACCCCACGACATACTGCACTGCAGAGAGAAGGGAAGAGATGGAGCAGCATGAAGAAGATGATGATGAGGGGAGGAAGTACTAAACCCTACTTGAAGCATAATGGCCTGTCGACAAATCGCTCTTTCTTTCCTAACCCTTTGCATCTCGTTCTTTCGTGGCAACCGCGATAGCATAAGCAGATGTCGAGTTATCAGCGAGGAAAAAGGCCCTACTGAGATCAGGGGAAGGAGAAGGGCGGTGCAGAGATGGGAGAGAGAATAGAAGGGCCTTCCTGGTTTAGTAACAATAATGACGACAAAAAGTCACACAAAATGAACCAAAACAAAAATAACAAGAAAAAAAAACAATGTGCAAACTTCTCTCATATAAATAGACTACAGTCACTGCATTGTAGAGCACCATGGGAGACAGGAGGAGGTTAGGGTGTGTGTGTGTGTGTGTGTGTGTGTGTGTGTGTGTTGGAGGGTGTGTAAATGTAAGACATAATTTATGTTTGCTTCTAGTGTGTGTGTATGTGTGTGTGTGTATCAGTACAGTATTGAATCTACTACCACATGTACTACGAGTTGTAGGAGTCACTGAGCGCAGAGACTTGAGACCAATGGATCACTGGGAGGAGGGTTGGATAAGAGGAGGGTGGTGTCTAAGGTCCAATTTAAGTTCAGAGTTCAGTGTCCCCTAATGTCAAGGGTCAGACCCAGTCCTGCAGTGAGCGCTTGCAGTGCACCAGCAGCCGCGGCGCACCTTTGCTCTGCAGTGTGTTGATGATGGCATAGATCAGTCCCAGGATGCACAGCACCAGGACCAGTGGGATGGTTACCATCAGGATGTTCATGGTCCGTTCCTCGCTGTCATCCACCTTCAGCACCACGTCCACCTCGTTGGTGTCTTCCTCACGACCCTCGCGGTACTCTTCGTCTTTGTCGTTGTCCGACCCTCTGCCCGCGTCTTTGTCCGTTCCAGTGCGATCCGTTCCATCCCGGTCTTTGCCCTTGTCGCCGTCACGTCCTGCGTCCGGGTTGAACGGTGGGCGGTTCACGTCGGGGTACTTGCGTCCTGTGTCTGTGTCCGTGTCTCTGTCTGGGTCCAGGTCTACGCTGCAGCCCATGAAGTCTCTCAGAATGGACTTGGGGTAGCCGGGTTCGCTCTTCATGCGGTGATTGTCAAACTTCCAGTACTTGGATCCTTTGTAGAAGAAGGTGTATGCTGAAGAAGGAAAAGAGAGCGGAAGATGTCAGAACACAACAATGTCAAGACATACTCAAAAAAACCCTCAAAATAATAATTATTATTAACTTATATTAGAAAAACGTCTCTGTCACTCTTGTATCTCACTCCTTTCTATTTAGACTCGTAGAGACAAAGCAAAGCAAGACGCACTTCATATGTAGGCCCAAATTCACTTTCCAACACACACACACAAACACACACACACACACACACACACACACACACACTGCATCCCCTCTCTTTCCCGATGCTTTCTTGACCACACCCTGACTCTTTGTTTCATACATGAATCTGTCTCAGCCCCTCCTTGCCCCTTTTTCACACATGCATGCTGGCGTGTGCACACACACACACACACACACACACACACACACGCACACTAAAAACCACTCTCAGCTCACCCCCATCATCGCTGAGGAAGGCCCCCTTGGGAGTAGAAGGCACTGACGAACCCCAGACGCTGATTGGTTTCGGGTAGCCTCTGTCAGCCAAGCGTGACTGCTCGTTGAAGCGCCAGTACCTGCAGACGGCAACGGAGAAGATGGTTCTTGCTGTTTATCGAGTGTCCAAACAAGGAAAGAACAGAGTTCTCACAGAGCACAGTACATGGTGGGCCTTCATGGTGTGTATAAAACAGTACGGTTTCCACAGAACATCCAAATCTGCTCTAAATGTAAATTCACTGGTAAACCTGAGGTCAGTTAATCATACTGTGCACACTAAGCAAGGGAGGGCTTATTGGATTTGCAGACCTGTAGTGTAATTATTTTTCTATGAGTATTTTCCTAAGTGTGTTACCCTGGCATACGTTTGTATTATTTCTGTTCTACAGCAGCGTTCAGTATTTTTTATTGTTGGCAGAACTTTCTAACTTTGTTATCAAGGAGCTGTGCGAATACAGCTGCTGTTACAGTATGCTCTCAAATAACTTAACACTTACAGGCCAGTGCTGGACTTTTCTAACATGAATCATTCATGTGAGCTCAGTCTTTTCAGTCCATGTATCAGAAACAAAACCAAAAACTTCCAGGTGGACAGACATATAACCCACATACTGTGTTGACTTCACCATGTCAACTTATTTTCTGCCTCTATTTAATAAAAGACACATTAGAAAAACACAAATGAACATTCTTTGAAGGTAAAATCAGAAATCAATTACTAAATCAATCCAATATGTTAATACTGGAGGAGTTTGAGCAGTGTTTGCACTGAATACAGTTGCACCTTTGGTTGCCATCCCATAAACCATACCAAGAAAGAGGCTGTATTTGAAACTGTGATGCTCACAGACCCTGCTTACCTCACAGTCACACAGACCACTAGAGCCAACACAGCAGACTGCAGCAACAATGGCAGGCCCACAACTTAAACAGATTTGTAACCTTTGTAACGCTGTTATCCTGCCATTACATTACATTTTTGATGTATCACGCGGCTATTGCCAGGAGGGAAACGTTTACGATATGACTAAACCAGCATGAGCATTAACACGAACAATAATACCAGCAATCAACGAGTTTTATGAAAAGGCTCCCAGTTTGATTGAGGCAGGATAACAAGGATAACGTTGCCTTTTCAAAGCAACAGAAACACCAGGAGGACGAGCTCCAACATGTGTTACATTTGCGGTGAAGTAATGAGATAAAACGCTGGTGAATCTGGTTCCTACTAATCAGATTTTGCTGGTATTATTAAAAAAAGAGCATGTATCTCAGCATGTATCATTTCTTTTCATGGAATGATAACGACTGATTGAGAACTTTCATAACGAATTAAAATTTTGACACAGTAATATACAATATACTAATATAATGGGAATACTGGGATGCTGACAGGTTATAGGATACGTTACCAGTCTCCTTGAAAGATGTAAGTGTAGCCGGATGGCTCCCACCAGATAGCCGTGTCTATTCTGTCATAAGGAATATCTCGACCATAATCAACCAGCTCCAGTGGATAGCCTGGTTCCAGGTTTGCCTCCCTGAAAAGCCAAAATCTGTTTCCTGAGGAGAGGAGGGGAGAGGAGAGGAGAGGAGAGGAGAGGATAAGAGAGGAGAGGAGAGGAGAGGAGGGGAGGGGAGATGAGAGGAGGGGAGGGGAGAGCAGAGGAGATGAGATGAGAGTAAAGGAGAGGAGAGGAGAGAGAAAACTTGCTTAATGATCCTCTCTGGTGCATACATCTGTACATTCCCTATTCACTCCCACTCGTAACCCTTATGAATTCTGGAAAATGTTAACAACTCACACGCAATCATACACACTTGGTTACACACATGTCCACATACAAGAACAGATGTACCCATACACACTCTGCTCTGCTCTGCTTTAATTTGCTGGCACAGAAAACGCTGAATAACTGAAACTGAATGAGGTATAAAAAGAGAATAATCAGAGAAAACAAACCAGCATTTACACACACTTGTAAATTATGTGAATGTAATAATGATTTGTTGGCAAGCCATCAAAAAACAGAGTACAGCACCAGCGACTAAGGAGTTTGGGTTTTGCTTGTAATTATCCATTAGGAGCAGCTTGTCTTGTGTCAGGCTGAACTAGATTTCACTGAAGGGAAGGTTTTATTATTTTGACTGTGGAAGACAGGGGGACTCCGTTCCTCCTGGCGCTGTTACATATCTCCTCTTGGCTTCAATCTGCTTTTCCCTGCCTCTTTCACCCAGTCCCACCCATCCACCCACCCACCTCCGGCCCCTTGCTCCTCATTTAAAATGAAAGTTCTACACTCAGCATCTGGAGAGAACAAGTGGTTGACGCAATGCTTCCCAGGGTGCCTGCGGTGCACAGCTCTGATGCAAAATCCCATGACTTATTCCATGACTTTCCACTACTGCAGAAGAGCGCTTCAGTGACCTAGAGATTTGATTCCTTCCTGCTGCGTAACTGTTGGTTTTCTAAAGGGATAAATGCTGTGGTTTTTACAGTTCGGCTTGTTTGGGCTAAAAACAGCTGTTAAACCTCTGGGTAATACAACAGCTGTGGAAGAGAAGTGGATGAACACATTTTTGCTTGTTACTGTACTGAGAATTTGTTAAAGTCTCTGATGTTCCCATACTTTCCAAGTCTGGATTACACCATTCAAAATCCAAATATTCCAGATATCTAATGTCCAATACGTTGAAAATCCATCCATCCATTTATCCTCATTAAATATTTTTTCCTTACTCCTCTCTCAGCACAAAGTCAGTTCTAACCCACTTACTTGGTGGTTGGTAAGTTGAACTCAGGAGTCCCAAGAGTGCAACAACACAGTACACTCAATTTACAAGAGGAACAAGAGTTTTCTTGTCGACTTCACCAGCTCAGTTAGAACTCAGCTCACGACAACCGTGCCTGTTATCCTCACTCTTATATACTGTATATTCACAACAAAATGAAATCTGCTCTCATAACGCTGTGCTGCCTCTGTTTTCATTTATATACAGTTCTTGTTGAAAATGTTATTGCTTTTGTTTGAACAGTGCAATCATGGTAGTCAAGAAGACAGACTCCCATCATCCTTTGTGTGCAAGCCAAGCACTGCTAATGAGATATAAACCCAACGAGAAATTTGCGAATGAAGGATAACGAGATGCTCCGTCGACTTTTAGAGCTGATATGTGGCAACTCTTCGGTTTTTCTGTTTGAAGAAGTGACAATGGCGAAAAGGAAACTGACAAAGGCAGAACAACTCGCAAATACTGCTGAACAACAATCAATTATGCTACAGGAAACACATCAAACACGAGAAGCCATTTGGCACATCGCCACCCAGAAATGCTCAAATCACAACAACAACAGAGCCAAGAGGAGGCTGAAACAAGCATCTGGAGCCCCGCTTCCCTGTAACAGTCCCAGATCTGAGGAAATAACAAGATGCATCTGTGGTCGACAGCGATGGATTTCAGAGGTTAGTAAACACGCTGGAGCCAAAGTGTACAATTCCACCAAGGCCACACTTTAGCCACACAGTGACAGCATCTCTGTACCAAGAGACAAAAGCTACAGTGACACAGAGCCTCAAAGAGCTGACGTTATAATGCAGTCACAGCTCATGTTATGACCAACCAATGGGAAAGGAAAAGATTTTCCAATCACACACTGGACTCAACATGGCTGAGGTTGTTGAAATGTGCTGTGTGTGAGCTCAACATGAAGAATAACAACAATCATCACGTCTTTACATACAATGCACGATATGTGGATGTAGCTGTGAGGAAGGCCGGACTGTCCCCACACATAAAGTGTTTTGCACACACTTTAAACCTCGCATCACAAGCGGGTTTGAACGTAAGCTGCACCGGCCGTCTGCTTGGTCGAGTGAGGTGTGAGGCAGCGATTTTTGACCGTAGTTCAATTATCACAGCTGAGCTGAGCACCAAACACAGGCTGTTAAACCTGCCAGGACATGAACCGATCACATGGATGTGGTCACCCGATCACAGTCCATAAGAACACAAGTGCACACAAAATCAGATTCAGGAAGGACTGCCATCTTCAGGCTGAAAGGAGGTCAGATTGATGTTGTTGTTGACTGATCTGATTGGTCTATTGGACATTCAGACACTCAGGGTTGCCAGTCTTTCCTAACCTGACATGCAGATGGTTTGTTACACAGAACCATCTGTGAAAGTGTTCTTGGAAACCTTTTGGAAAAGGGCGGGCACTTTCAAAAAATACCTGGCAGGTGACTGGATGAACCATCTGTCTGATCTATCACAGGCTAACTTCAACCAATCAGATCGACAAGCCAAATGATGTTGTAGTTGGACTCCTGCCAAAACCAAACAAGAGAAGCGCAAAAACATCTTTTCTACAGAGAAAATCCTTCAGTTATGTTCTTTGCTTTTCAATGAAGAAACACTCTCGAGATCTGATATTACTGATACTACAGCAGCATCGACGCCAGGGGTGGGGAGCCTCCACAAGACCGTTTGATCCAGCCCACAAGGCAATTATAAATACAAAAAAGCAAAATAACACAAAACAGTAGACTAATACCTTCTTCCAAGTAGTCCCTGAATTCAACATAGACAGAGCGACTGATCTTCATGGTGGACCAAGAACCTCTCAGAGCTGAACCTCAGGCTCCAGCCAGCTTCTCAGCTCTCTGCTTCAACTCATTTGAAGCCAGATTGAACTGAATCCATTCAAGGATCTTATAAAAAGTGAAATCACCCTCAATATGAAAACGGCTCCCCACACCTGATCTATGTTAACTCTTCAGGAGGCGCAACTGTTCACTACTCTCACTGTCTTCAAACCACTCCTGTAGCTGCCAGTGGTTCCTCATAGGACGCTGATTGTTCCAACACCACTGTGTGTTTGAGATGGACTCACGGCTTGCATCTGGTGTGATCTCGCAAATCAAGCTGCCTCGCAAAGTTAAGTCTTTCCTTCCTTCCTTTTTTTCTTTCCCTTCTCTTTTTGTGTCTTTGCTAATGGCTTGCACCCAAATGTCACACTGAGAGGCTTGCTGATGACATCATCCTCCTCATCATCATCACCAACAGCTGCCCCAAAGCCCGTAAGTCCCAGCGTCAAGCTTCTTTTTCATTCAGCAACTTTAAAGCTCCCCTCAGTGACTCACAGTATAAATAATGACCTGTGCTAACAGAGATTTATACCCTGCATGTAGAATACATTATGTACCGCTGCTTTCTTAAAGAGGTTGGAGTATGTACAGTATATCTTCAACATTATCTGCAGAAGATGAAAAAAGCTCCAGAATCAGTTTTACTGTTAAAATATGTAGGCATTAAGACATGAAGCACTTTAACTGTATTCAGGCTGTAAAGAAGAAACCAGATGGTGGACGGTTTTCTATGCAGGAGTTACAGGATAGAGTTGAGTTCCATATGCTCCTGCAAATTGCACTTATATCCATCTTTGGATATCTTTATCTGCAAAGAACAAAATAATATTTTTACCTTAAAGAGCAGACACGTTGCCACATATGAAACCTGGACCGTGTGTTGTACCACAGCATCCAGTGAATCCAGCTATGATTGTATACTGGCCTGGCAGAGCGAACAGCACTGCTTCACTGGAAACTGAATCCAAACACTAGCATTGTTTATCATTGTTGCCACTGAAATACAGCAGTGTTGTGACACAAAGTTTGTATGTTTCCTCCATGCTGTAAGGCAGTGTGTACCCCAATTTCAAAACTGAGTATATCCCCAAAGGCTTTTTTTTTTGCTACTGGAAGTCTGTCATGCTCTGAGTGACAGCTAATAATACCAGAAGAAGCTTATTTAGAACAGGGTCAGGCCTGTTTTTACAGCAACAACAGCCAGAAATGCAGATGGTATGCTAATTCCACAAAGGAGAGCGACAACAGAAAAGGAGTTTGAATGAAGAAGTGAATGTGTGTCAATGTGTGTCTGATGATCTGAAAAGTCTCCTCCTGTTCACCCTTCATATTGCCTAAAATACTGCAAAAAAACCCCCAAAACTGTGAGCTTGTGTAACTTACGAGCTCAGAGTTGAGAAATGCAAGATTTTGGTTCAATATGTGTTTTATATCACTCACAAATATGATAATTGCAGGTATCTTTTCATGTTAAAAGCAGTACTTCTTGTCTAACCTAGAGGAAGAAAGGTAACAAGTACATGTACTGACCACTTATTCTCTGCTCTAGGTCTTTACAGTAATCAGTAATAAATGATACACAAGCAATCAAAGCATTTCACCACCAGCTTTGGGCTGCAATGTATAAGGTAGTTGGTACAGATAATGGACTTTTATCCAAGTCACCAGGAGTTGTTTCACGTTGTTGTCACAATTACCTAATCTAGCCGACTTGGAGAGCAGACAGACAGCATGTACACTGGAAGCGTGTGTCCCAAACATAAAACTGGCCACTTCAGAACAATGCAGAGCTTCTCCCAATATCAGTGATTTCTAACTTTGAGCATGTACACAGTGAGGTGTAGACCAGTGTGAGCTTTAATGCAAGCAAATCCAAACCGAAGCACACCACTCTTTATTCAGCTACCTTCTCTTGGTCGGAGTAGTAGCCAAAAACATTTAGGGAATAAAACATGGTATACTGGAGAAGAGTTGAGAGTGTGTTGTGTGTGTTTGCAGCTTACCTTTAAAGAAGACGAACCTGCCGTCGTGTCTCTCGTAGGCAGCATCTATGTCTCCAGGCAGACCCCTCCAGAAGTGACTGATGGGCATGGGGTAATTATCCAGAACCCTGTTCTTACGCACCCGCCAGAACCAACGGCCCTGAGGGGGACAAAATTAAGAAGTGTGTGTTCTTATTGTCAGTTAAACACAGCTTCAAAAACTCAATACTTTCTCTATTCCTCTGTCTTTCAAAATTCCTGGCTGAGACTAAAAGCCTACAAATCCAAAGTAAAGCAATGCCCAAATAAGTTCAAAACATATGTCTTCATGTCTCATTTTAACTCTATCCCTTTGCCTTTTCAAAACATTCCTGTGCACGATAAGTGCACATACAGGATAGGAAGGATGTACAGCTTCTGCAAGAACAAAATTCACTTTTCATTAGTCAACTGAGTTTCACTATTTGCCCCATTGAGGTCAGACAGCACTGTCATAATGCTTGATGGTCATTATGTCAAGCAAACTGAGCTCTGCCGGATAACTAGACCAGAACGTACAATAAACTAACAACAGCGGAACACTAGCAGGCTAATAATAGCCAGTCTCCGCTCCGGTGGCTTTATCACGTTCCCTTACTGCACTCTCCTTGTCGACCACAGCCTGCTGCAAGATAACTTTTGTAAAGAACTGTTTGATCTCACTGTCAAGTCAGCAGGACAAAACAATGGAATTCACTAGTAACACATTTAAATCCAAGTTCAGAAAGACACATAGTTTGTGAACATTTGTTTCTACTGTATATGCTGTGCACACAACACAGCAGGCAGATTTACACCGGGAGCCCTGAGACTCATTCATAAGAGGTGAGTCAGTGCCCTGCTTGTCCTGGATAATGTAACGGTAAAATGCTCAGTGCTGCTTCTTTCTGGCAAGCACACCTCGCTTCGTCCTTCACACGGGACACACTGGTAGACAGGGTGGCGCGGCACGGTCCGGAATGGAACGGAATGGAGACGGGTCGGCCTGAGCTGAGAGAAAGGGAACAGGGCCAGACTGCACGCTCTTCGATTTGTGTGGTCTGACAGCTCCTTGCATTGACCAGATTAAGACTGAGCAGACCATATTAGTCCTCAGAAGAACAGACAAGATCTCAGTGTGGGAGTTTTAATATTGAAATGTGCTCTGCTGGTTGTCTTTTTGCCCAGCCCTCTGCTGTGAGGAAATACTACAACTAAATCAAAGAAAGGAGACATTTCCTTCCAGAATGACAGCCACTTTCTACTTTTAATGGACAAGGCTCTGAGTGGTACTGATGTGTTGCAGATTACTCCCACTCATTAACTACATAAACTCGGTAGCTCTGCCTATGCAGAGTAACAGCAGGGGAGAATAATGTCTACCATTAATAACTACAATTTCTCAAGAGTGGAGGCGTCGCATGAGGACAATTTGAATATGATCAGCATATTTAGTTTGAAATCAATTCCAAGCCAAGTACTAAATGAGAATTAACAGTCAGTACTAGCTGAAAACATTTTGAGACAGTAATATCTGGACGGATGTCATGTCACTTGTTAATCTTTGTCCTTTTTGACACACTTTGTCCATGCGACCATCAAGAAATGCAGTATTTCCAGCCCTTGTCTTGTTTTTCTCCTGTATCCATGGTGCCCACGATTAGAAGTTTACATGTGCTGATACAAAGCAAGCAGTCTACAGCCACACTAGCACCTCTGTGAGCTGTGCTCATGCAACTGGTACAACCATCTTGGTTTAGCGTGTTAGCATGCTTACGCTTGCTACTTAGCACTAAGCACAAAGTAAAGCTGAGGCTGATGGGAATGTCTTTAGTTTTGCAGATATTTGGTCACAAACAAAGGTATTGGAGAAATGTGACCCAATAATGGCTGATGAAATGCCACCAAAGTCATTACAATTCATCCCGAGGGCGGCACAAGTGTCTGAAGAAAATCTTATGGAAATCCATCTCATGAGATATTTTAGTGGCGGTCTGAAGGACAGACCAACATTGCCATCCATAGAGCCATACCACTAGCATGGCTAAAAATGAAGAAATAAAGCAGAGAATGTTTAAACACTGTGGAAGTAAGTTCTGGGGTCAGCTGCAAGGGGCAGGTCATAAAACATGTAAAAAAAAAGGTAACTACAAACCTTTGATTTAACCATGAATGATGGTAGGTGGTTGTTTCAGTTTTTCACACAGTAAATTATAGTGGAATTATATTCACAAAATTAAATTTGTTCACTAAAAGCTCACTAATCACTTCAGGTCAATCATATTACTTTAAGAAGCACCGGTAGGCCAGGAAAATGCTAATTTTGGACACTGGTTAACACTTGCTATCCAGAAATGAAACCCAAGAACATAGACATTACTGACTGAGATGAAACCCAAGAACACAGATATAACTGTTTGACCATGTGCAGCAGATGTCCAGGCAGCTGCAAACCAAGCTTTGAAACTACTGGTCAGTGTCAGACATTTACTGTCCTACATAGGACATATTCATGGACTGAGCTTTATGTCTTTGGAGAAGGGCTGTCGACAAATATTCTAAATTTGAATATATAATAAAACTGTAAAAAAAATCCAGACATTCAATTATGAAAATGAATATTCTATGCTGGAAAAACAGCAGCACCGCCATACTGGCTTCACTGAATGCACTGCATTACAGGCAGAAACCAGAGTCTCCTTTATCTGGTCTGAGCATGGTTTTTACCTGAAAAGTCTGTTGAAGTCTGACATATCTGAAAACCGTGAAAGATGAACTAAGACGGTTGTGGTGAGTTTTATGATGAGAAAATTACTGTTTCTGTGAGTGGAGTCTGGCAGCTTTGGGGACAGAGCTATCGCAGCTCTTTAACAAAAGGTCTATCTCCGCAGGGATCATAATGTTGTGAGACAGAATAACAACGTGAGTCTGTCAGTGGCAAAAACAAACACTTCTAGTGGACGTACATTGATGGCCTACAAACATCTGGAGAGATTACACTGCAGCATGTGCTACGACTGCCGGCAATACTGAACCAATTTCAAAAGTTATTGTCTCCATTAGTCACTTAGACACAAAACCATGTTGGAAATACGGGAAAATAGGGTCCATGATCGCAGATGATATTTGACTGGAATTCCTCCGCAACACAAAGTCACTTTGATTGAGTGAAAATGTAATGTAGGTTTGGCTGAAACGAGTTAATGATGGACGTTAATTCACCTGTTTATTTTGTAATGTGTAGGTATAATATACAACTATACTACTAATAATATACAACTACTATAATATAGTCGTATGTCTCTCATTGTACTGATTTGCCCTCTTGAACAAAAATTGATGTTCCAATGGCTTAGAGGGAATAATGAAACTTCATCTTTGGCCAATTTTGACATGATAGTAATATAATAATAAGCAAGCAAACTTAAAGTCCACAGTCACAACATTTGTCATAATAAACATCAGTGACAGTTCCATGTTTCAGCTCAAAATAGTTTTATATTTCACCCTTGATGCAGTCTAAAGGTTTACTGGGATCCAGTTAAAGATGTGCTTGATACTGTTGGATATCTTCAGCTGTTTGAATCCCTACTGCTGCAGTTGACTGTTTCAATTTCAGACAGCATGACGACATCTCTGTAAGCGAAGCTGAGGCTCCTTTACAGTAATTCCTGGGTGTCCTCTGTCCGGCTCCGTCTAATATCTGCAAACCTCTTCAGTGTACGACGTTGCCAACACTGGACACCTCCTCTGACCTCTCCCACTCAAACACATCATTACTTATCTTTGTAGAGCTGCACTATGCATAGAGTGTCAGGGAGAAATGGATGGAATTTCAGTTAATTCCACTTTGAGAATGACAACATCAGTTTCTTTCATCATCGACGCTGACAAGGAACCATCACCTCCACGATCGGTGAAAAGACTACCCAGACGTATAACAACAAATGACCACAGGGCTGAGTTGCATAATATCAATATCAAGACCTTAAACATTAAATGAATAATAAAACCCAGCTGACAGCAACTACAGCCAACAGCAAAATGACCAGTACTGGCAGACAGTTTTCTTCAACAGATCTCTTAAAAATAAAATCCCAGCTAATAGTTCACTGCTGCTTCAGCCCTTGTGAATGTTTTCTGTGGGTCCAGAGGCTCTTTAAGGCAAACACCTGACCACAACACACCCTTTTAACAGTGGTCCGTCTCATAAAAAACACTAGCCCTGTTGGTTTACAATTCACAAGGACCTGAGTGAAAACAGACCCCTTGTTGGCCGTGCGCACGCCATTTGTCTCAAACTGAGCCTCCAGAAAGGAATAACTAATTTATTGACAGAGTTAACTTGTCAGGACAGTTCCTCCGCTGGAAGCTGAACTTCCAAGCAAGGACATATAATAAAACACTGTGAAGGGAAGCAAGGGCGGAACAATCTCTTCTTATGTTTTATGCTCATAACCTAAATCAAGCTAGCAGGCTGTGGCTCAAGTTAAAAATGGCCCTATTCCCTGATCGTCAGACCATTTACCTTGAAAACAAACATCTCTCCTCGGAGCATAGCAACCGTGTCAAAGTTCCCTTCACAGATATTGGGTCCATAGTGATCTGGTCTCTCCGTGGTCCTGGGGCGGTCTGGATGCCGTGGAGGTGTTTGAGGTGGCCTGGGCTCGGGGCGACGGGGAGTCACGGTGGGCAGGGCCTGGGTGGGGCTGCTGTCTGGTTGACCTTCAGACAGAAAGAAACGGGGTGGTTAAATCTGTTCTACCACATTATGCATGATGACAAGATATATAACCCCAACTCCAAAAAAGTTGGGACACTGTGTAAAACGTAAAGAAAAAAAGAATGCATTTGCAAACGAGCTGTGTTTACTGACAACAGCTTTACTGTGTGCCTGAGCACATGTAGTAACATCTTTTAGACAATCATGTGTTCAAAGTGTGACGACTGAGCCTTTCCAGGATGCTCCTTTTATACCCAATCATGATGCTATCACCTGTTACCAATTAACCTGTTTACCTGTGGAATGATCCAAACAGGTGTTTTTGGAGCGTTTCACAACTTTCCCAGTCTTTAGTTGCTCCTGTCTCAACTTGTTTGAAACATGTTGCTGCATCAAATTCAGAATAAGCAGATATTTACAAAAATCAATGAAGTTGATGAGGTCAAACTTTAAATATATTGTCTTTGTAGCGTTTCGAATTGAGTATATGTCAAAAAGGATTAGCAAGTTATCATGTTCATGTTTCATTTCATGTTTTATTTATGTTTTGCACACCATCAAAACTTCTCTAGAATTGGGGCTGTAGGACAGCTGACTGGAGAAAGATAGAAGACCACAGTAAAGTGTAAAGTGTGAAACTGCCTAATTCAAATGTAGTAAAGCAACCTATTGGAATAGAGTTTTCAGAAAAAAATGAAAAGAAGTTTGTCTTCTCTGGTTATCTGTTGTTTTGTTATTTGTAACAGTTTTCAAGTTTACACAAAGTGCAAATCACCATGTCCTCATAATTTAACCCAGTATAAGGATTATGCACATCAGACACCACGAGCGCCAAAAAACATCCTACCATAGATCTGTTGAATGCCCCGCCGGTCATCCTCTGGCAACTGGAACTCGTCAGTCTCCATCCATTGGTAAAAGGGAGCCATGATGGCCAGGGGGTTGTTGGAGTGCTCTAAACCCAGGGCGTGGCCCAGCTCATGGACTGCCACCAGGAAGAGGTCATTACCTGAATGGATACGATGAAGCAAAGAGGCAACGTAGGAGAGGGAGGAAGGTTAGACAATATCCACTTCATTGTTTACACATAATCTCTAGAAAGGGATTGTTTGAGTTTGTACAGGAGGAAAAACAGATAATAGATGTGTCCCGCTGCATTCATACATGTGTGCCTTATGACAAACACACAAGGACTGCATAAGCTGCAAGCCACAGAGACCAGAGAGTCCAAATACATCCATGCAGTCAGTGTGTAAGAATGGCTGCTCATTGTTCTCTCAGGGTTGATGTCAGTAAGAATCTCCATAGATGTGACAGATAAATCACACACTGGCAGGCTAATGACTGCTGATATGAATCGCCATACATTTCTAACTAATCAAGGGATGCTGTTGTCCACTGCCACTGCGACAGTTACATACTGACAAGGTCACAACGAGGCTGTGACACACTGACCGCTGCATCAACTTCCTCTCCACACAAAAGACTTCTTACACATTTTTTCAGGGAAGTAAAACCAAAGAAAATCTGGTTTAGAATTGACCAACTTATCTCTATAAATTCATCTCTGAAGTGAAGCCAGGACACATTTGGGCACTTCCCCTATGTCAATACCTCTTTGTTGGCTGGCCATGCTCTCAGTGCACTTTGAACTCATTTGGTCTGGGCCCATGGCCCATGCTGACTGATCAGATTTGAGCCAGTGACATCATGCTGTTGGGGGACTGAGACTTGGTGATGTCACTGCTGTGCATGAGAAGGGGAACTGCGGTGGATTCTTGTCCATGTGCATCTCCTCACTGCCTCTTTGCAAATCACACACACACACACACACTCACAATCTAGAATTTCAGAGTCACATGAATGTCCTCATGGCGAATTAAGCTGCAGCTGACACTCAAGGAGAGAAAACAGCAGAGGGCAAGACGAGTGTGGAAAAGATAGCTGAGGATGAAAAGAGAGAGAGAGAGCACTGAGAGCAGATAAAGAGGCTTTTGTGAGGTAA
Organism: Chelmon rostratus; assembly: GCF_017976325.1. Classification (NCBI taxonomy): domain Eukaryota; kingdom Metazoa; phylum Chordata; class Actinopteri; order Chaetodontiformes; family Chaetodontidae; genus Chelmon; species Chelmon rostratus. Next base: position 5,370,578 of record NC_055658.1, read on the forward strand.
CTGTGACAACCATTCAGCTCAACAGAGAAAAGAAAGAGTAAACTTCACAAAGTCAGAAGTTCAGCCAATGCATCTATTGCTAATTCTGACTAACCGCTACACACACACACACACACATCTTGTCATTCAAGTCCGATTTCATCTCTCTGTAGCTGTGTTCACTTGTTTACCGCGTCTCACACCTCGTTCATCAGCTGCGAGGGGGGACTCCCAGTGAAAAGAAGGCAAACTAAAGCAGCACCCCGGCAACCAAAATGCACTCTCAAAGTTTGCTCTGCCTGTTGCCAGTGCCTTACTCACATTAGTCTCATCTGACCACAAAGAACCACAAAAGCTTCTGACCTTTTCCTGCAACCGGCCTGCGTGTTTGAGTGTTTAAGTGATTTGGATGTTGCGTCAAATCTGTTTTTGTTAGAGCATCTGCGCCAGAAAGGCTGATTAATCACATTGTGCGTCACAAGGTTTACACCAAAATGTTTAGCTCCGCAGGACTGCTACTTACTGACACATGAAACCGAGGTCACGGCAGGTGAGAGAAAACATCATAACCACAAAGAATGGAAGAAATAGATTTGTGCTTTTACTGTCGTTGGCCATGATATTAATTTTTGATGTATAACCACTGATTCCTTAACGTAAGTGTGTTTTTGTTTGACCCCATCCAAAAGGAGGTCAGAGGTCAGAGCTGATTCTGTCTCAGGACACGTCAGCAGGGCAGATGTTACCTGAGGCTTCAACATGGCTCTTTAAATCTCACTTCTTCCTTTGTACAATTCTGCTGCTTCGTGTGAGACTAAGGTACAGTCTCCTTTACTTTTGTAGCACGAGAACAGTGGCAGCTCTGCAGGAATATCCCCATTCTTCATCAGTCCCCAAAAAACACATTATTTAAAGGTCAGCAACTAAAGCATTGGTTAAACCACTTATTTTTCAGATTCATTGATCAGTTGTACAGCCTATATAATGTCAGAGAACACTAAAAAAAGTATTTTGTAGAGCTCCACATGATATTTTCAAATAGTTTGTTTTGTTATAAGACATTTAACATATTTAATTTCCAATTGAACAAGAAAGTGAAAAGCAGCAGATCTTTCTATTTGAGAGGCTAGAGCCAAAGGATGTTTGCTTGATAACTGACTTAAATCGACTTAATTAACTGAATTAAGCTAAATTGTTGTTGTGTCAGCTGTCACTCCAACAGCAAATTGATGGATCAACCTGCATGAGTTTTGCCACCTCGAAGAATTAGAAAATTAAAATTTCACAATGGGCAGGGGCTACGTTTCAGCACTGGTGCAATAGGAAGGCCGTTAAAATGCCAGAGTTAAATGAAGACTACATCTGTGAAAAGTTCAACTACAACTGTAATTGGACATGCATCCAGCTAAAGTCAGACAGGATTGTAATTTGTTTGTACTTTGCTTTTAAGCTGTGCAAGTAGCGTGGTGCAACAAAGGGCCCAGTCTACAGATCTCCCCGAGTGGAACACACTCCCACTTACTGTGGCATTCCACCATCCCTGTGATCTGTCCTGCAACACATCCCACACACAGCTGATCACACAGATAGAGACGCACACGCACACGGTCAGACATGCACACACACAAAGTGTAGCTGTCTGTGCCTGCTGTGTTTTTGTAGATAACAGGGCAGGGAAGTCCATTGTCGCAAAAAAAATCCCTCTCTAGTCAGCAGGGTTAATGGGTGCGCAGCAATGAGAAGAGCTCTGAAGACTTCTTAAAGAGTCTTGAAAATGAAGATATTTTCATGGATCACAGAGTTCATGGATTAGCGTATGTCAGGACAAGTTCTTTGCAATATAATTGGGGTTAAACTCAAGAATTATAAGTTTGCACAGTTATGGCAAAGACCGCGTGTCACCTTTGAACTTTTACGGCAGTAAATGGAGCAGTGGAGCCTGACAAATCAGAGATGGTGTAAATGGCTGAGCCATGCCGACTCTTGTTAGGTGTGGAGGAAAGTGATGGGGACAGCTGTTTGCAATCTATTATAACTGTAGATCCATTACGACCTATATAACGTGACATGACTACAGCGCTGCAAACTGCTCACCAGCTGAACACTCACAGAAATGATCGACAGCCTGATAGCCCCTCAATCTTCCATTTCCACCTGAAAGTTGAGCAATCACTCCCTTGCATCATCCAAGCCTTCAAAAAAAGGGGGCACAACACAGCAGGCTGCGACATACTACACACCAACTCAACTCAGCATCCTCCCTCCTGAAGCTGCACAAGACTGTGTTTCTTTTTCAAGTTCAAAAACCTTTCCTAGATTGTTGTTCATTGGAGTTTAGTATGCTTGGTACATTATTTTCCTCTATAGCGTTAAGTTGTTGCTAAGGAGAATTGCCACTTTTCCTAAAATCCACAATAGAACAGGCATTGCAAATAATACTGACAGTAAGCACTTACCTTGTACATTCTGGTTTCCTATGGTCCATGGTTCATCAGAGTCAAAGTGTGTGTCCCCACCCATTCCAGGTCCAGGGAAGTAGGCATGAGCTAAGAAGCCTCCCTCCCCATCAAAAGGCGAGCTGTCTCCATGAAAGCCCGAAGCAAAGAAGATCATGATGTCGGGCTCCTTGCGGCGTCCATATTTGATCTCCTGGTAGGGGATTTCATCAAAGGTCAACGGGGTCACTCCCTCCCAGACTTTAAAGGCCCGCCGGATGGCTTCATATGAGTTATACTCTCCAATCTTGGGAGTGTAGTTCTGGATACTATGGGAACAACAAAGGGAAGAGGAAGAAATTCTTACAAAGGCCTCTGTCTCATATGAGTTTCAAGTCAATCTTATCCCTTTGTTGATTCATGAGCAATAAAAGAAATGAAAAACATAAAAGCTGAACTAATTCAAATCCCAACCTGAGTACATAATGTTTTACAGCAGCCAACTGTTGGACCAAGTTAAAAAAAATTACCTCAATCAGTTATCGCAAATGAATGTTTTTTCACATCATTTCAAAGAAACAGTTTTAATCAATCTTTATTAGAAAACACTTGATTCATATGCGTGTTCACAGCAAAGCACGACTTTGTGCATGCACTGTGCATTTGTGGCACATCTTTTTTGTTACCTGTAAGTGAGGTGGTTCTTGTTCCATTTATGTCCGGTGAGGGCATAGCGTTTTCGCCGCACGTTGGTTTTGATCTGGCCTCCAAACTTGTCAGGAACACCACAGCGGGGTCTCTTCATGGCACTGAAGGAGTTGAAAGAAGTCAGGAGCAGGCAAGAGGTATGTGTGTGTGTGTGTTGAAAAGAAGGAGCACCCAAGAGAAGAGATGAAGGGGAGAATGACGTTAAAACCCCTACGTACATTCTCCTCTGGATGTCTGTGTACTTTTTTGTTGTTTAATTTAAAGTATACCTGCGAGCTGCCGACTGCACCCAGGCAACTGAGCAGTTCTCAACTCAAGCAACTGAGGAGAAGGTGCTCAACAGCAAATACTGAGAAAAGTAAACCATGCTCCATTTTTAGGGAGCATAGGACCAGCAAATCCTGTCTGCATTTCCAAATTCTGTATCAAACCATCCTTCCAATCATTTGGAACCCCAAATGGCTTTAGGAACAGTGTTTTGTGTGCTGGTGTAAGTGCACAAAAAACATGAAAAACTCTGTGCTGACCTGATGGTTTGAGGGTCCATCTGTCCAGTGACCTCTAGGCCGTAGAATCGCTGCATGTCGCTGACGGCGTTGGACAGGATTTGAGCTGATCTCATGGTTGACATCTGTCTGCTGGCCTGGGGCAGGTAACCGTACATCCTCAGCCATGACTGGAGACGCACACAGAAAGAAGTAGCATATATTCATATAATGCTGTGCTGACTCACTTGCAACTGACAGCAACAACAAAATAAAGATTTACCCTAAAACACATAAAACATTTATCCCAAAACACACACTAATGTTCACATTTAGCCTTGAATCCTCGACACTTTACTCGACACAGACATGATCAAATCTCAGCCAAAGCAAGACATTCAAAAGATGAATTATGACAAGAGAAAGGAAATGTAAATAATGGAAACAGCAGCAGCTGCTTCATGAGCATATGGACGACTGTCTCTTCAGCTTCAGACATGACAGTTTGCACTGGTACCCAGGCGTTGTGAGAAAAATTACTCATATTTGTTATTTGATCTTGAACAAAAAGATATTACAATGCAAAATTGTTGTTTTGACGTGCATTCAACTGTGCACTGGGCTGCATTTAATGCTTTGCATTTGAAAGGGAGAAGGCAGGGCAGGCCTGAATGAGAACACTGTGAGGCCGTCTGTATCTGACTGTATTGTAGGAGTATGTAGCTGGGAGGGCTGGGGGGTGGGGGTTAATGACAGACTTGAGGGAGAAAACGTGATACTTGACCCAATCACGGATGACGCAAAGTCTGTCCCACCTGTTATGTAGAAACCTAATATCACACGCACGCACACACTCACACACTCACATACAAGCAAGCAGCGGCATATTGGGTTGTCTGAGATATAGATTCAGTTGCACATGGACGCACTCACCATGGTGGGGTGGGGAATGTGGAAGGGTGTGTGTCTGATCGCGTAGCTGTGTGAGCATGTGTGTGTGTGTGTGAGATTGCAGGTCTTAAGTTTCTGCTCATCTTTCACAATGTTTTAATATGACTTGGTAATCTGTATTTACTTACCCACTCCTTTACAGCCATAAAAACAAACGTCCCCTTATCAGCCTGTCTCCACACCACACACACAAATACAGCACACACAGAAATGCTGCATATAATAAGTGCTCTGGTCACATGCATGTACTTTCCATCAGATGGTTAGTGAAGGTGGTAAACACCCACCCAGAAAAGGGTTTATTATTACTGTACATGCGTCCTTTGCAAACAAAATGTCCCCTCAGTCTAACAAAAACTAATTAAAAATTTTCTCCCAGACCTTTACTGAGTTACTCTGTTAACCCTCTGCCTCAGTGCCCTGCACCATCCGCACAGCTGCAATTTGACTGGATGTAACTGAAAGGTGTGTGTACCCGTGCTCCTCTTTGGAATCACCCTCTGATGAGAGGAACTGTTATTATCAAAGCAGACGTACTGATGTTAAAAATACCAGCCCAGCTGGTGATATCAAACTTCAACATAAAAAACAACAAGAAGAATGATACTGTTCCATCCTCTACCATTAAACCAATCCTTACAATGCTAATGTGATAATTACCAGCAAGTGAATGCATGTTGCTTGATGCGTCCGTCACTGTCAACTGAGCTGAGGCTGACAGATCCTGAGGGCATTTCATCCTTTGTGATCAGTTAAGGTAGTAGATCACTACAGTTGCCATTAAAGAAAAATAAACAATTATCAACTGTTAAATATAAAAGCAAATGATCCGTATAAGTGAATTCATCTATATGAGTGAACTGGTTGTCTCAGTGAAAGATGCAATCGGTTTACTGCCCTCCAGCTGAACAAGCCACTGGTCTTGTTTGGCTTGTTCTGGCTCTCTTCTCTTCAAAAACATATTCATAAAAAATATATCTTGAAACATTTCTTCAAATTCAAACATCTACAGTGAGTCACTCAGAGTAACTCAAAAATACAGTGACTGCAGTGAGATAAAATTCTTCGTAACTCTGCTCCTGAGACCTCACGTCTTTACAGTCCATCCACTGGACATCGCGAGGTCACAGGCGAACGCAGCGAGCATTTGAGCCCTCAGGCTCTGGAGCGCCTGGCCTGAGGAGCTCAGACCTTCAAAACCATCTTTCATCTGTATTTCACGTCCCCAAACACATCTGTGGTCAGTTTTCACCATTTTCACTCACTGTGGGTTTTAACCGATGCCTGTTCAATGTTTATGATCTAATCACTTGTATCTCTGAACTGATGAGGGTTGGACTGAGGCATCATACGTTATGCATACAGTCATTTGGGGACTTCAGACGATTCAATCATGTCTCCTTTTAACTATCCTGACATACCTCAATCATAATATTTACTGTGCTACAAGAGAGAATAAAATCCTACACCTCTTCTATGGAAACATGACAGAGGCAAACAGCTCCTCTGTCCGTCCCCCATTAGGTGGATCAGACCACAACCTGCATTAATAGTAGCTGTTGTGAAGCAACAGATGGCCACAACATGAACTGTAAAGGTTTGTTATATCGTGCTGTATTATAGCACTCCATTTTGTCACCTGCATGTTGGGGGTCAGTCTTGCACACAAACCTCATTATTGCACATTAAGAATACTTATGTGCACTACTATACTGTATATAGATTTTTATTTCAGTTGTTGTACAGCTTGCTCTCAACTAACTGCATTTTATCTCCGCAAGTCAGGCATAAGCCTGGAGGAGATCATGCGTTTGGTTGTGTGTGTGTGTGTGTGTGTGTGTGTGTGTGTGTGTGTGTGTTAAGGTGCCTATGTGTGTGTGCATGCGTGTGTGTGTATATCTGTCTGCAGCTAATCTCATACTATTGGACTCTTCAGCCTAATATTTTTTCTGCAAATTTATGACTGTATGCTCCTGGGGGTTTGGTGATGGCTACTTTACTGACCTCTCTTTTTTTTAACGTTCCAGCAGTATTTGCTGTTTTCTGATGTGTTAAGACATAGCGCAAGGCATTCCCTGCAATCAGCTAGGCTAAAACCTAGACGCACCCTGTCTGTTGCAGGTTACATTTTGGCCTTTGATGCGGGTCCAAAACTGACATCCGTGGAAAAGTCTGCCTCATGCTGACCTAAAGCATCTGCAGAATACTTCCACACCTGCATGTTATGACCGACTAGTTAGGCACAATACGAGATGAATAAATCCATTTTTGTTATATTTGCCGTCAACTTGGAGGGATAACTGTGTTAGATTCAACTCTTCTTTCTTTAAGAATGTACTCTTCTAGTTCGTATCTGTATAGATATTTAATTTAATTTCCATTTATAGGTAGTTTTCATCATTTTTATTATTCTTAATTACGATGCTTTCTCTACCCCTTTGTACCAAATGCATGTGGCCTCTTTCTTCTTGGGATGCTTTAACACCTAATTTCTCCCCCAGGGATCAATAAAGTGTTGAGACCTTAATTGCCTGTTATTTTCACCTCTATTATTTTCTTTTGTAGGTGTACGGCCGTAAAAAGAACTCAGAGTACGATTTTACCGTTACTCCCTCTCTGTTTCTCATCTTTATCCGCTTATTTCGGGCAGTGGATGTACTGTCAGTATCAGCTCTGTGAGTGTGTGTGCGTGTGTGTGCGTGCGTGTGTGTGTGCGTGTGTGTGTGGGACCAGGAAGAGATGTGGACGGGGCAGAACTGAATGTGACCCTGACCCACCTCTGCCTTTAGATAAGAAAGCTTCAAACACACACACACACTTCCTGAAACACTGTGTAAATACTCTCTCTCCCTCTCTGTCTCACTCCCTCTCAAACAGTCACGGCGAGGAAAACAGGTGGCAGAGTTCACAGTACGCTCATTTCATCTCAAATAACTTCAGCATACATGTTTCCACTGTTACACGATAACTAAAACACCACAAACAACATCAGTATATCAGGTGAACAATAACTCAACACAAGCCACTGATCTCAAAGTAAGTAAAAAGACAGCACCTGCCAAACTCTGCAGATGCAGAGTATTTCTCTTCAATGCTCAGCCACACATATGCCTATTTGACATGCAGAAGGAATCCAAAGCTTGACAGGCCTGCCAATTGCTAAGATATGATTGGACAATCCCTGTTTGGGGAAAGGTTTTAGTAAATGGCCAACTGGTCAGTATCAGATACTAAGAGAGCACCTTGGCGAAGAGTTTGATTTCATCACAACAGCTGTATGTGTAATCAGATGTCAAACAAAAAGTTTTTTAAGCAAATGCCATTTCCACTCACTTAGATTCTACTAGATGGATTGAAGAAAATAAATGAATCTCATAAATGACAAAAAACATGGCCACAAAAGACAGAAAGTCTTTCAAGAGCTGATTAGAAACGAGCAGTATTGATTGTCGTTTCATGTATGCTGTTCATAAAACAACCCACTTGCTGTAATGTACCCACTAACGGGTGTCTAACCACAACAGGCACTGTGGGAGAAACAGTGGAGTAAAAGTGCAACTCCCATCAGAAATCCAATAAAAGTAAGGCAAAGAAAAACCCAAGTCTTGTATACTTCCTCCCTGCTCCTCTTTGATCAGCATCTCCACATGGTTGTCATTGCTGCGGTGATAGCACCTGAGCGAAAAGGACAATGCCTTCATGTCTGTTGACGTCTGTATCTTTGTGGTGTGTGTTAGGATTTAATCCTGTGAAACAGGATTCCCTGCTGAAAGCTTACTGTAATTGATAAACATACTCAACAGTATGGTGAAATGTGTCTATATCACTGCCACATGTCAAATATCACTGATCTTGGCATTTCAGACTACTGTTCCAGTTCAAGGTGCATGCAAAGCTTATATTGTGTTGATTCTAATGTTGATTAGCATGAATGGTGTATTTTTGCTTCAATAATTGTTAATATCACTAAATGAAGTGTTCAGGTTGGCAACCCATAGGTTTATACACACCTGTCCTTGTTGCATTTAATGTTGCTTGAAATATGACCACTGAAAAATATGAATCTCTAGTGTGTGTCTTTGTGGTGCATGTCTGTGTATATCCAGGCATGTGATGTCATCTCTACACGCTCTTTCTCTATCCCTTCCTGTAGGGGGGTGCAAGGGCAGAGACGCAGTGCTGTTGGGAAGATGTATGGAGGCATATGAACCCCTGCCACCCCTCACCCACATCGTCTAAAACAGTAAAGTACTTCAGTCTGGCCACTCACCGTCCCTCATCGGCTGCGCTGAATACAAAACAAGCCTTAGACAACAGAAGGAATAAGGGAGTGCTTGTGTATGTGTGTGTATGTGTGTGTGGGTGGGTGCGTGCGCATGTACTCTAGGCCTCGTCAATTAAATGGTCTTTCAAAGAGTCCTTGAGCTTACCTGCCAAAACCAGACCCAGCAATATACAAGGAGTTGTAAAACCTGCCAGGAGTGTGTGTGTGTGTGTGTGTGTGTGTGTGTGTGTGTGTGTGTGTGTGTGTGTCCCACAATGTCAGCCAAGATACTAACAGAGCTTTTATTCTGAGGCTTGGTCTGCTGCCATCTCTTACCCCCCAAAGTCCTACCAAGAGGATGGATAAGTAAATGGAGTGGTGAGAAAGACAGAGACACGGACAGATAGGAGCAAGAGAATTTAAAGAGGCCATGTGATGCTTTTTGTGTTTTTCTCTGTCCTTTGGTGTGTTATGTACCTTTGTTGTGCGTGTAAAATATCTGCAAAGTTACAAAACCCCAGTCAACACCAAAAGGAGCCATTCTCCCCCACAGAAAACACTGCTTCTGAACTGCCTGGAACTGCCTTGTCTGCAGTCCAGCCTTTTCTGTCATTACTTGTCTACATCACTCTGTAACACGGCACCACCTGCAGCTCAGACCATCCTCCTAGGTGACCGCCCCACCCACCTTGCTTTTTGCCATTGCTATACAAAGATGTTGAAGGTTAATGTTATGAACAAAGCAGCCAATTTCTGTGTTGCTGGCTGCAAGAACCAGCACGTCTTCATTAGATTACCTTTATTTTTTATTCAAATTTTTGGGGAGAATAAAACATTTTTGCAAGTGCACGGACTATTTCCTGTAGGTAGCACCAGTGCTAGTAGTGGAAAAAGTTAGTCTGGAGCTGGTTGTTGCAGTGATAGTCACAGCAGAAGTGCAGCTAGTTGGAAGCTAAAAGCATCCAACTAGCATAAAGCATGCAAACCAATTCTAGTAGACACCTAAAATAAAAGTTTGAACCTAAAATTTAGCACAGTATGGCCTCTTTAATGTGCTCAGTTTCAATGAAGCACATGTGGAGTTAGAGAGGCAAACAGCCATTTCCTGTCCTGCAAATTAATAACGCACACATACGGACAGATGCATGCAAGGACACAAACGCAAGATTTCACGAAATACAGAGCATACCCAAAAACATATGAATGCACGTGAAGAGATAGTTCCCATCTAATGGCATTCCCCTGCCTCTTAAACAATGTGATTCTTGGTGGACATGGTGATAGCCAATCACAGTGGAGAGGGGGGGAAGTGGCTGGAATGTGAAGAGATGGCATGCTGCAGATTAAATAGATACAAGGAGGATGTGGATTGAGGAAGTTGTTTAGTTATGTGCTGAAATTAGTCACTTATTTCGCCTCTCCCTGCTACCGTCACTCTGTCTTGGGTAGAACTTGCTGTTGCACACTTTTTGCATTCTCTCTGTACAGCCTGTCTTGTTGTGCTCATGATTCCTTCGCTGCTCTCTCATCCTCTTTCTCTCCTATTCACACGTTTTCTCTCACAGCTCTCTCTCTTCAGACAAGGGGGTCCATTGTATTTCCTAAGATGCCTTGGAGTCCCGGCCCCAGCATGCCTGTGCACAGTGTGTGTGTGTGTGTGTGTGTGTGTGTCCCAGTTAGAAAACAGCTGTCACATTCAGCCATCACATGCTGCACAGCTGAGACTGACCGCTACCATCCCATCAGCTTTCTCCATCTTTGTCCCCCTTACATGAATAACTCCACACCAGGTTTCTCTTGGCCGTTGCTGCGACATTTACCATTTTCAATCAATATTTCTCAGATTCTTGTCACACTCCTAATCCCTTTCTATTCATTCTTCTCCCCTCCCACTTCATCCTTTTTGTCCAGACAGAGTAGGAGTTGAGGTCTCAGACCAACTGCTTAACACATGGACTGAACCACATCTGAAGAGAAGGGATCAGGATCTATTTTTCTATGCATTTTGGCCTTTTGTCTACACACAAAAACAGTTTTAGATCACTGAAACGGACCTTTTGGAAAACTCCTTCCAGGGTGAAAATATTCAGAGACTACATTTGCAATGTTGACATGAAAAACAGAGTTTCTGGCTTGTGACGACAGAGTGTGCCACGTTATCTCCTTTGATAAGGTAATTTTGGCAGAAGCGCTGGTGCCAGGGTAGGAATTTTACCACAGCAAAATGGTCAGTGCTGTAGATGCCCTGGGGTGTGGCCACAATGCCTCTTCTACCACATGGCCCTGTCTTCAACTGGCCGTTGTGCCTTTAAAATAAAGTTGCAGATTTCCTAATTTAAAACTACATGCGATACAGCAAATGAACAAACTCAAGCATTGCTGCACAGCATTAGCTGCCTGTGAACATACATAGAGTTTATTAAGTCACTGTGCAATCTGCCTTGCCACTTATCTGTATACGGCATTCAGTAATATTCAGTGAACCATGTGTCTTGCGTTAAAATCTTAAAGGATGGCGTAAACTGCTCTGGTAGGTGTTCTGTAAAAGTTTGTATGGAAGTAATGTTTATCTTTCTGGATTCTACAGATGCTTTTTATCTTGTGTTTCTAAAGAAATGTGTGCTTTTTGTTAATATATCATATTTCTTAAAGTGAGTTTGGCGTGATATTTTCCCTGTAGTGCAGGGAGCCTTAATTTTATTTAAGTACTGTATGTGTATTTTTTTTGTATGTTTTTTTATGTGAAACACTAGGTGACAGCTAATTATTGGTTTGGTTAATGGTGTGCAATCTAATAATGCATGTTGGTATTGATTACTGATGATGGCTGATTATCAGCTAATTGCACTCAGTTTCTCATGGCGGTATGCGGCACGTGGTTGTCCCTTGTGTACATACGTGTACATACATTTGTGTAGCTACTTCCCTAAACATTATGTGCTTGATGGTGCTACTAATGACTCTCGATGAAACTGGAAAGCTCAGCATTCCTGTTGTGTTTTAGCTTCCTTTTTATAAATAGCATTAACTAATTTATTCATGCAGAAACAGATAATATTTCTCTGAATAATACGACCTCCTCTTCCTGTCAGCTGCTGTGTGTCTGCAGTGTCTGTAGTGTCAGGAGGGGACGAGAAGTCTCGTCTTGAGAAGTTTCTCATCAGTGTGTTTAATGTTAATGCGTAAAACAAGTGTCACTGCTACATATTCCAGCACTCCCACCCCACCGCCAGTGCCACCGGTTTTGGGCGACACCTGGTCAGACCTCTAGTTGCAGGTGGCCTACAGGCTATAGCTTTTTTTAGACCTCTGATTGGCCAATGTGGCATTAGGGCTAAGGTTATATTGTCGCCTGTTGGTTTGGCATTTTGTAAATGACTTGTGTGGACAAGATTTTCAGACAGAACAGAGGATTTTAAAAATTCCCATGTACATGTGGACTAGGCCATAGTCTGGTTTATTTTACAGCTATTAGCTGCTTTGAAACAAACAAAACAAGGTATTGGTTACTGAACTGTATCTATATATATATATTGATTATGTTGAGCCTCTCTTATCTATCCTTTATTTGAAACAGTGGACTACACTATATGTGTTTTGCCACCTCCTCACCACTGAAATTTCTATAACCCGTGTTATAGCTGTTGCTGAATGAAAACAGATGTTCTTCTCAGACACAGCATTCATCAGCCACAAAGACATGGTATGGCCATCAGTGACTTCATAAAAGCCGGTCAAGGTAGTTCATGGAGATTAGAATTAACAAACAAACAGCATGACTTCTTAAAGTCCTCAAGTAACACTTAAATCTAACAGATGCAAGCCTCCACTTTTTGCCATATTTGCAAGAGAGCACTGCTGTTTTTCAGTGCGCTGGACATTTAGCATATCCCCATATAGTAAATGTTATGAAAATGGCCCAAAGTAAAAATAAAGTCCTGAAACTCTCGCGCTGTTTTATAATTTAACCTTAAATGCAAACAGCAGTGTGCCTGCTTAGGATAATAAAACACTCACTAGCTTTAAATATGCAGGTTTTCAAGAGACCTATGCTTGTATGGATCATTCCAATTTTTAAACAGAAAACATGGGTAACGCAATTGCAACTATTTCAGCTGACACACACACAAACACACACACATTTAGCAACAAGTGCTTAGAAATTTCTCATCTGTTCACACAGTTTGTAAAGCATCTGTCTCTTGTCTCGTTAAGATACATTAGTACAGACTCTCAGACACACACACACACACACAGAGCACAGCTATGTTAATACCCCTCAGAATATGTTGTAACCTGACTAACAACCTGAACCTCTGGTCACTGAGTGTGGTAATGCAAGCTCACCTCTAATGACCGGGTGGTCTGTCTGTCTGTCTGTCTGTCTGTCTGTCAGTCTCTGTCAATCAACACATGAACAGTCTTCCTAAATTCTTAGTTTAATTTTTGTACACCTGCACCTCAAAATACCTTTCTAATGGAAATAACCACATGGATTAGGAGTGTGTTTAGGGTATTATACTGAGGTGATACACTAATAATGTAATTGATATGAGTAGGCCTAACATATACCAGATGTTGTGCTGATAGTCCTGTGTGAAGCTATCACACCAGTGAATATCATGCACTAATGTCAGCTGATTAAAATGAGGTACACAAAAATAATCACTCATCTATTAACTATATATAAACAACCCATGAACTTTTTACAAAGAAATGTTACTGTATATTGCTTAGCAGAGGAATAACACTTCAATAGCAGCATTGATGTGTTTATTTTGATTTTATCTGACTTGAGCAAAGAATATGTGAAATTGTACTCTTTCTGATGCAATAGTAAATCCCTGCTTTTTTGTTTTGTTTTGTTTTGTTTTTTGTGGAGGCAAAAAAATGTGCAGTGCGAAATTTATTTATCATTTAGCGTCGTCTCTAACCCCTGCTGCCTCTGGTTTCGAATATGATTTAGTCGGCCTTGTCAGTGCTAATGCTGCTGTGTGTTTACCTCTGCGTTGAAGGCGCCGTCATCCTCCGCTCCACCAGCCCCAAGCGCACACATGGACAGCGCGAGGAGGGTCCGTCTCCAGAGCAACCAGAAGCAGCTGTTCCGCGAGCTGGAGGCCATGGTTCGGGCGCGAGGCGACTCAGTCTGCGTTCGTCGTGGTGCAGTCTCGACGGTCTAATAACGACGTGTACGAGTTTTTAGTCGGTTTGCTGTTAGTTTAGGCGGTTAAAGCCCTAATAAAAAACACTGTAGTGAACTATTCCCTAGCAAGACAGTCTTCAACAGTGCGCTTGCATCCTGGAAAAGATCTCCATTCCAGATTTACATTCAGAGCCGTATTACAAGTGGACCCCCCATAAACGCCGGTGAGTTGTTCACTCATATGTGAGCTTGTGAGTCCATTCAGCTTTCTTCTTCAAGTTTTGCTCCACAGGCAGGCCGCCGCACCTTTCCTTACGCACTGTGCTCTGTTGTCTGTAGCAGGAGCTGCCCACGAGAGTGCACGTCGCATTTAATCACCATCAAAGTGGCCTAATTAGTAACCTTGGAAGCGCACTTCACAGAAGAGCCACAACGTCTCCAGCCGTGCCCACTATCAGCAAAGTGGGTCTGCCGCAGAAATGCCTCAGTAAATCAAACACTGCTAACATGTTCAACTTCGGTAGGTCAGCAACGTCCTCTCGTGACAATGCCTACTGAAGCGCCGTTAATTTGACCCCGAGAAACTTTTCAACTGTGAAACAACAACCAAACGATGAGCCCAAAGTTCAACGCACTTGACTCCTCCAGCATAACGTTAGCATCAAATCGCAGCTGTGCGCGAACATGGATGTTTTAGATCGTTACCTCTCTTGTAAAAAATATATTTATATATCTGACGGTTTCTTTGCCCTCGGCAGTTTTTCCCTTCCCCCAGAGGAAGTAATTTCGGACGCCGGTACTTAGCTAGTTGATGTTAGTCGTGTCCCGGGTCAGCGGCTGTGTTGTCTCCCTACCGGCGCAGGACGGACAGTGGTTCGCTGCTCGTGGTGTTTCGGTACCTAACGTGGAGATGCCATCGTCAAGTTTGACAGCACGACAACGAGGTGTTCCTGTCATGACTTTCAAAATAAAAAGTAACTAGTCTGACTTGGTCTGATGTTAATGCAAATGAAGTCAAGACATAAGGCGGAATTTATGCTAAACTAATACATTAAGTTTATTTTCTCCCATGAAAGCCCTATGGCAGTTTTTCTTCTCAAACATTGTCCTATTAACAGTTAAAAACTCGTAACAGTTAAATGCTCACGTGAGCTCATGGAACAAATATATTAACGTATTTGATCAATGTGATATCATTTGGCAGAGGCAGCAAGAGATTATGTCACTGCGAACTACATGCCTTTAATAAAAATAGTAAGATGTTTCTTCCCGTGCGATTACTTTGTCTTTTATTTTGAAGCCATTCTATTTCCGGTGTTGTCTTGTCTTTCTGTGGCTGACTTGATAGTGCTGACCACTACAATGCTCTTATCAACCGGACGGATGGAGGTGGGAGTGGGGAGGGAGCAGAGAAAGAGCCTCGGACGCCAGCAAACGTGACCCTCCCCCCTGTGTTTTATAGCTCCACCACAGCAAGGTGATCGACCATATCACGCGCACGCGCTTACACACACACACACACACAAACACGCACAATCAGAATATAACAGGAAAGTGCCGATAAGATATGAGACTTAAAACCACCCGTCATTTGTGATAAACAAAGCTACAAACTCAGTTCAGTAGCTAGTATGGGAATGCTGTTTATTTCCTTCAGGCACACACACAAGCACACGTGCACAAGCACATAACAGCACAAACAATCGTCACACTGTAAGTCTGCAAAGGCATCCATTCAATGTCTGTTCCATTCTTTACCATGTCTGTAAGCAGTATTAAACAACTGCACCATTTACATATATGAAAATCTATCACTTTGAAATTCCCATTAGAAATAAGGTAGTCATGCTTTGGAAAATAAAAATAAATAAATACATCTGTAGTAGTCAGGATGTGCCCAGGTGAGAAGGAAGCACCTGTCATCACTGCAGATGGGTTAATAGGACAGCAGAGAATGATCTTAGTTCCTCAGGCAGTCCCTGTCATACACTCCCTCTCTTTGTGATGGAAACTGTGGAGAGACATGTCTATGTAACGAAACCCCTACGAATGGATCCCATCGAAGGGAAAGACGGTAGCTACTTCCATATATAATAATAATATCCTAATAATAAGTCATGTTTTGGCATTTCTCATTCATTGAGGAGTCACAAAAAGAGTACGCTCTTAAAGAGGGTGAGAGAGAGGGCCATGGTGTGATAAAGGTTTCATGCATTCAACCCAAAACATGACGCATGCAGTCTGAAGCAATCGAGACCAGAAGATATACTCTGAAGACATTTTTTGGCATTTCACCCACTGTTGCTTGGTATTGCAGGGCAGTGTGTCCAAAACGTTCACTAATCTCTGTGGCCTGAGGTCATTACAGGGGACGAGGTGCCATAATCACTGAACACACACAGCGGTCACTAGTAAAGCTTCATCAAAGTTCTGGTCTATATATGAGCCTCAGTTGTTTCTCTGCTAGTTTTAGATGTACTTTGATATAAGATTGTACATATGAAAACAAAGAAGCTTGAAATTCTCAAGCAGTTCAACCTGGGATGGAGGCAAACAGCAGCAGTTTTTAGCACCTTGGAAATCCCCATCCCTATTGTATATATTCAATATGTGTGTGTGTTTTATCAGCCAGTTAGTCATACTGAGGATCATCACCGGCTCTTTCTGTGAGCCTTTCTGCTTCACTGGTCTCTTTTCATCCAGGTGAGCAATCTCTGATGGTTTGTCACAGGTAGGATCAAACCCCAGAGGCTAACGTCAGTCAACACCTGCCAGCATATCAGTGATCTCAACTGTCTTGGCATAAACCAACCAAGCACAGGGAAATCCCCCACTAACAGACCCCATCCTGAGTGATTTTTGAAACAGTTTTACCACCTCCCAACAGGAAAACTTTACTTACTCACAACACAATGACCTATATGTGCAGTATGTGTAGTACATGTACAAAAGTAATATCTATTACTATTGTCTTTGGAATAGCTTTGATTTTTTATTTTCTTTCTTCCATTATCATCAAAGAATGGTAGAATCGTACCTCTTTACTTCATTGATTGTGCGACCTTACATTATATGTTACAGATAGGAATGAGAGATTTTCTTCTTTTATGTTCTATACTGCTCTGTTATATTCTATTCTGATCAAGCATAGTCTAATCTTTTTTGTTGTCTTTATAATGTGCTGGCCACCTGGCAGAAAGGCCACCTGTGTGCCCAGCCAGTAAACTTATTGATGGATAAAACACAATGTGTAACACACACACACAAAGCCATGGAATGTATGTACTGTGTCACAAGCTGCAGGTGTGTCCATAAACACATAAGAGTTTGTGTTTGAATTAAACAGGTGGCTTAAATTCAGGTTCTTATGATGACAATAGCAGCTCCAATCACCATCACCATCATTTCAAAAACTGGTTTCCATATCCAGACTGTTATCATACATGTATTACCTTGCAATATTACTTTTTTCCACTCTCATTGAGTACTCTACCTATCAGTACATACTGGTATTCTACTGTGACATATATATATTTATTACTGTGCAATAGCATGAATGACAGCATTTACTCACATTCAGTCACTTTATCCACCATGTGCAATTTGTGTAAAAAATGTTTTTGGGCAGTATATTTTTATGGAAATGTTTCTATATTTTTCTTTTATAAAGTCTCTTGTATAAAATGTACATATATACAGTCAGCTTTTATTTTGCATTTTGAATTTCTCTATCTCTGTTGCTATTTTTTTCCCAACTGCTATCACCTGCTGCCTGTAATACCCAAATTTCCCCGGCTGGGGATTAATAAAGTTATCTTATCTTATCTTACCTTATCTTATCGTATCCCTCGTATCTTATTTCGTCAGTGTCAGTGAGCCTGACAGCTATGAGCCTCCAAATTGTTCAATATTAAATAAGTAGATAATTGTGACATCAAATCATATGAATAAATTGTGAAAAATATATAAATGTGAAAAAATTATATTTATATTTCAAAATGTCTTTTTGTAAAAAGTCTGCTTCTGCCTAACAGCACTTTTCCCAGTAACACATACATAAACAGTGACACTTTTATTTCATAATGTCACTGTCATTTCATGTCACTGCTTTCTCACCTTTCATCCAATCATGTATCTTTTGCCTCTCTAACACAGATTCTTCACCTAGATGCTGAGAAATTAGATCTCAAGCTGGCCGAGCGAGCTATGTAGCATGAGCAGCCTTGTTATGCTAAGGCTTTAAAGCTACAGAAGTTTAGTGACTGTGTCGGTGTACTGTGCTTACTTACAGCACACTCTGATTGATTCAGAATAACATTGGCATTATCGTTCCTCTAGCTAACAGGAGCTAACTGGCTACATTTGATATAAATTGTGTGTGAAAAGATAAAATCAGTTACTGCATATGGTTGTCTGTTTTGGTATTTTATTTGATCCATTGAATGGTACAACGTAGAAAGAGAAAGTATAAGTAAGAATTGCATGACTTGCAATACAGATTCAGCTTTTCATGTGGAATGCAAATGTGTTGATGAAGCGACCAATAGAGAAACAGCTGCATTTTTAGTGATACATTTGTCCAACTAGTGCTTTCTCCAGGCTTTGGTTTCAAGTTTAATTCACAACATATATAGAGTGGAGGATTGAATGCTTGCAATAAACTCTCAGCACCTTGTTTCATTTGATTTTTTGATGTGTTGCTTCCCTCTGCTGGCGGGATTAGTGACATGCAGCCATAAACCAAGTGATGCCCGTACTGAGCAGTGCTGTACTGCTGTGTAGTTCCAGATAAATTACCTTCTAGATAGAGTGTGTAGTGCCAAATGTTGAACATATTCTGTTTCAATTATTTAATACGAGCCCACATTCACTGTTGATTCAGTGTCTTCAGAAGGAAGAGATACAGACGACATTTTTAGCTCTCAGTCTGCAACTGCTTCCTCTTTTTATCTCAGTGTCATTTACACGTTTTTTTTGTCTTGTTTTTTTCAACTTCCCATGACGCTCTTCAGCAGGTTTCCACACTTGCTTTTGTCCTGCTGTCACATCAGCTGCACTCTGTTGTGCTCTCATCAACTGAAATCATTTTTACAGGAACATGAAAAGGTAGGCTATGTTTTGATTCTTTAGGTCAGAGCCACTTAATTCTATCTATATTGATGTTGCTATTAGGTCTGAGGAATCTCTATTGGTCATGTAATGCAGAGTAAGGGTATGGATTGTGTAAAGAAACTTGTTGTAGTCCCAGTTAAGAGCAATAAATGTGGTTGGATGATTATGTTTGTACTTCCATCAGTTTGTATGTGTCTATGGCTGCTCATAAAGCACAGACAGGTTTCTGTTCTAAATGAATCCTGTTCACTTAACAGGTTGAAGTGGTGGCTCCTCTGTTGGCTGGTCCTGTCTTTGGTGTCTCATAAAAGCACCCACAAAAGTCCTGGTGGAAATGAAGGTTCAGATCAGGGTGAAGATCGAGGTCTAGGTCAGGGTCAGAATCAAGGTCCAGATCAGGGTGAGAATCAAGGCCCAGGTCAGGGTCCAGGTCAGGATCAGAATCAAGGTCCAGGTCAGGGTGAGAATCAAGGCCCAGGTCAGGGTCAGAATAGAGGTCCAGGTCAGGGTCCAGGTCTGGGTCAGAATCAAGGCCCAGGTCAGGGTGAGAATCAAGGTCAGGGTCCAGGTGAGAATCAAGGTTCAGGTCCAGGTCAGAATCAAGGTCCAAATCAGTGTCAGAATCAAGGTCAAGGTCAGGGTCAGAATCAAGGTCAAGGTCAAGGTCCAGGTCCTGGTCCGAATTGTTGCAAATTATTTAGAAATAAAACAGGTGAGAAGCTTTACTCTTCATATGTTTTCTTTTGAAATACAGCTGTTTCCATATTGAATCTCAATAAAGCCTTGATTTACCCTTCAGTGGTTTCAGATGCCAGATGCTGTATGGCCGATGTTGACAGCATTTTGACAAATGGGAACAGAATCGACAGTGTCAAGTAAACATTTTAATTCTGCGTGCAATTTGATATTTGGGATTTTATGTTTGTGTGAGTATCTGTGTTTGTGTGTTTGCTGAGAAGTGAAAACAATAGTCTGTCACCAAATAAGTGCATGAGAGTAAAAACCAGAATTTCAGATCAGATTTAAGCAATTAATGACACGAAACAGTTTTAAATGAAATGTTGTAGATTTATATATATATATATATATATTTGTCCTTTTCACTAAGAGCCATAGAGAGCCTAGAACAAATTCTCGAGGAAACAGAGATCATTGAGACTACGTCCATAGTGGTCAGCCGGTTCGTGGCCGTCCTGCACAGACCCAAAGGCCCCTTCACAGGCCTTGAATTTTATGTTGGTGAGCATGAGGTAAGTATAGACTTAATCTGAATTAGAGACCAAGTCAGTGACAAAATCACAGTGACCTTTTTAGCTTGCTTGCTGATTTTAAGCCGTACTAGCACTATGGCTCAAGGGATGGCAATGTTGGCACTTTGGTCAGACATTCATGTGTCTAATATTACCACAAATGTGTTTACACTGGAGTTAGCTGAAAACCTGGTGCATCTCATACAGACGCACAAGGTATCCAGAGAGGGGCTTGACAAAGCTTCAGTAGCTGATAGTCTGGGAATGAGACCAGGCTCAAATATCTGCAAACCACAACTCTATCAGCCTCAGCTGCACTTTCTGTCTGTGCTTATTATCAAATGTTAGCACGCTAACATATTAAACCAAGATGGTGAACATGGTAAACATTATACCTGCTTAACATCAGCATTTTAGTATTGTCATTGTGAGCATGTTTACGTGCTGACATTTAACTCACCAGTGTGCCTCGGTCCAGTCTCAGTGACCCGGTGGCATAGTTTTAAAGTCTTTAGCAACAAATACTGAACATGCATTTCTATGTTGGCCTATCCTGCATACTTACGAGCAGTGTGTAGTAAAATGCACGCTGGCAGGGCAAATAAATCTTCAGCTTCTCATTTTTTTACGGTGTTGGGTGTGTCTGAATTTTGCATCGACAGGATGACATTATGCTATGTAGTGTGCTTGGATGTGAATAACTGTGAGTCGTATTGTTCTGTTGCAGGTATTTACATAGCATGTTCATCTTCCTGTTTTTGGCTTTGTGTGTCTGATATAGGCAATGTCAGACAAGGCTGTCACCAACAGCAAAGTGATCGCTCGGCTGCCGAGAGAGTTGGATCTTGAACCAGACAACACTGTTGTGTTCTGCATGCTTACGTGGCCAGAATCAAACAGGGTCAGAAAATGCATTTGTTTTTATATAAAACCTATAGCCCAATAGTGTGTGTGTGTGTGTGTGTGTGTGTGCGTGTGTGTGTGTGTGTGTGTGTGTGTGTGTGTGTATTTAATATGTTTATTAGTATTTCCACTCATTTTTGAAACTAAATGGTGTACGCAATATATGTTGAAGCTCATAGATCTTGGAACAACCACAATGTTTCTTCTCCAGCAGACCACCAGCTACTCATTGTAGCCACAGCAGGACAGACAGTGTCAAGTTAAGTTAGATAAATAGGGCCTAGGTTCATTCATTTCAAAATGCTCACACATGTATTTCATTAAGCTAGTAGAGCTGCTTGTTTTGTCTTGTCTTGTCCCAAATCTGGTCAAATTTCAAATGTGGCATACACAGATAATTCATAGAGCTGCTATTGAATTTAATGGGAAAAATACTGCAGCTATTTGACACAATACACTGTAGGTGCTTTTGGAGCCAAAAAGTAAAAATCTCTAAGGGCAAAATTTTATACAACGCAGGCAGAAATATTTTACAAAAACAGGAAGAGATGTTTAATTCTGACAAAATATAATATCCTCAAATGCAATGGTGCAGAAAGACGTGTTGCTCTAACTTAATTCTGAGCTGGAAGTGTTGTTCTTTTGCTCTTCTCCATTGCTGCCATACATGCAAAACATAACTGCATGAAACTTTAAAAGTTCCTATGAAGAGCAGTGGGTACACCAATAAAGGTCACAACACTTCTATGAAATGGCAATGACTGATAATGTCAGTGTGAGTCAGTGTGAACAGTGAAGGGGGATCACTGGGTGGCTTTTTCCTTTTGTAAATGTACTTCAGAATAGTGATAAAATTTTCCACAATAAGCATCTTAATAAAATAAACTGCCCAACTGTAATTGATCGTTGTTATGCTGTGTAGACCACATGGGGAGCCTCAGATGTATTATATGAGAGCAGACTGGTTGGCCTGAGTGTGCGAGGCAAGAATGTTTCAGGACTCCAGGAGCGAGTCAACATCACAATGAATTTCACTATAAGTGTAAATGTAAGTACACCTTCACTCCACAGACCATTCACCATAACCTCAACATGTGTCACCTTGAAAAACTGAATCTCTTTCCAGACAAAAGCCTGTTTAAATCATGAATGCATATAAACAACACAAACCCAATGTAAACCTGGTGTATTGTTGCTTCCAGGAAACCCAAAAACCCAGATGTGTGTTCTTTAATTTTTCAACACAGGGTGAGTAACTCATGAGATAAGTTGGATTCATTGCTGTTTCATGCATGAGAAACAAGTGAGCTGATGTGACAGAATCATTAGTAAAATGCTAATAATTGATCATGTCTGTGTGTTTGTTTGACTTGCCAGCATATAGCCATAATGGCTGCCTAACCGTGTGGGAACCTGGTCAAAATAACGTCACCTGCTCCTGTGACCACCTCACATACTTCGGTGTGCTCATGGTAGGTGAGGCCTTTTCATAAGAAGGAGAACTACAGAGAGACCATCGCAACGAAGTGATCAGTTTATCAAAGCCACATTTCCGAGACGAAGATCTGAAATTAGCTTTCTTTCACATATGAGTGATGCTTCGTTTATAGTAGCAATCTGTAAAAGAAGAAAAAAAGACTTTTACAGCTGTTTGACTTGTCACAGTAGAAAAAACACATGTGGTACTGATAGCATAACAATGGAAGATATACAAGTATCAGCATTAATATTAGTATTATTAGTAAAATATCCTGCTATATTGAAGGATATGTATCAAAAATAGAAGAAGTCATGATGCACAAAGGTTTTATAATTCAGTTTATTATTATACTATTTTTACTGATTCATCAGCATAAGGTATTTAATACTAAGCCTGGTGAGAGTGGAGCTTTAAACTACATTATATGCACTTTGGTTGTTTAATTTCTAACTATGAATCATAAGTTTGTCATACTTTTATGCATTGTATGTAAATCCTATTCTGCTTCACCAGTAACTATATCTTTATCAAATAAATGTAATAAAATGAAGTTTCCTGTATCTTTGTACTGTCCCCACAGGTGTCTGCTTCCCTACCACCTTTAGACCTAGAGATTCTGACATACATCACTCTGATTGGCTGTAGTCTTTCTCTTTTTGCCCTGGTCATCACTGTTCTCCTCTTCATCACAAAAAGGTAATTTATTCTTCCCTTTTGGATGACTCTCATCTCTTTTCGTCTTTCGTCTTTCCTCATTACCTTCAATCTGTCTTCCCCTCTCACGTACTTTCAGGTACAGCAGCATTCTGTCCTTGCTGCCATCACTTTTTCAGCTAATCCGACATTGACATGAACCTTGACATGAAATGTACTCTTCCTTCTTTCTCATCACATTTTGTCATCCATCCTTCCTTCCTTCTCTATTTTCTTTCCTTTCTTCCTCCACTTTATGTTACCTAATTTAATTGCCACCATGGCATGACCATGATCTCTGCACAATGTATAACTGAATACTTACCACAGATCAATTCTCCTCTGTCTGACAGAAAAGTCAGGGCAGACGTCTCCATGAAGGTCCACATCAACCTCGCCATTGCCCTGATCCTCCTCAACCTGCACTTCCTCCCCAGTCACACGGTGGCAGCAATGTCCTCCACCGGGCTTTGTCTTTACATGGCCATTTCGCTCCACTATTCCCTGCTGGCCACTTTCAGCTGGATGGCCCTGGAGGGATTCCACCTCTATCTTCTCCTAGTCAGAGTCTTCAACATCTATATCCGGAGATACTTGCTGAAACTCAGCGTGGTGGGATGGGGTGAGTAGAGTTGCCAGGGACCATGGTCAGCAAACTCTGGAGTGATCGAACCCTTAAGTGAAAGGATCAATCCCTTGCTTCAACCCTATGTTTCAGGTATCCCTGCAGTCATTGTATCCCTGGTGGTCATCATAGACAGGGACACATACGGTCCTGTCCCTTTGGACTCGTCTAACTCCAACAGCACTACGATGTAAGGGAGACGCAGAGGCCAATTTGCAAGCATGTACAGTCTAGGCTAATAACTAATATTTTGTTTGTGTTTTGCATGTGCATTAGGGCTGAATTGGTGCACCAACCCCATTCACAGTCACAAAAGTTTTTATAAATGATAGGAAGAAATAGCTGGGATGTAGTGACAAATTCTATTTCGTGGACAGAAAACCGTAGCCCCACACCAAGCATCTGATTGGCTAAAGTTGAGACAATGACTCTCTCAAGCTCCAAGCATTAGTTTACTGCATATAGCAGAATATTGAGTCACTTGAACTGACATTTCCATCACAGAATTGATATTTTTATTTTGCAGTGTTAGATTAAATCCTTATCTCTACTCCTTCTCTTTGCAGATGCTACATAGGAAACAACACAGTGAAGATGGTGACTACAGTGGGAGTGTTTGGCCTGGTGTTTGTCTTTAACGTGGCCATGCTAGGGGTGACAGTCAGACGCATTGTGAATCTCCACCAGAGCAAAGAGGTGAATCAACACTCTATGCTGTCTGCTCGTCTTGTCTTCACAAAGGATCTTTAAAGGAGAAGTCTGGTGATATTCAATATATTTCTAGATGTCAGCATATCCCATGAAACACCAAACCCAACGATGAAAAAGTATTATCTGTGTATTCAAAGTCCAATATAATCTATTCCTCTGTGCCATAGAGCTCCATTGTTGTCCGAAACAGTTTAAAAACACATCAGTGAGGCCTACAGTTACACTGGCTGACATTTTTTCCTTTTTTACTATGAAGGCATGCACTGTAGTTTATTTTGAGTCGATTCCACTTAAACCACCCCACTGTGTTAAATATTCACAAGAGCACCAAATGTGTTTTAATCCCTGGCTGAAAATACTGCCTGAGAAAACAAATATGTACTCCTGTTTGAGTAACGTCTCCAGCTAAGTCTTAGTTTTAAAATTAAACTCCTACAACCCTAAATACCAAAATGTTGGGACGCTGTGTAAAACATAACTAAATGAGAATATAATAACTTGCTAATCTTTTTTGACATAAACTCAATTCAAAACTGTATAAAGACAATAAATTTAAAGTTTGACCTCACCAGCTTCATTGATTTTTGTAAAAATTCTGAATTTATTCTGAATATTATGCATCAATGCATTTTAAACCAGTTGGGACAGGAGCAACAAAAGACTGGGAAAGATGTGGAACGCTCCAAAAACACCTGTTTGGATCATTCCACAGGTAAACAGGTTGATTGGTAACAGGTGATAGCATCATGATTAGGTATGAAAGGAGCATCCTGGAAAGACTCAGTGGTTAACAATCGAGGATGGAGCAAGGTTCACCACTTTGTGAACACATGATTGCATAAAGGAGATTACTGCATGGACTCAGGAACAGTTTTGAATACTGTTGTTGGTAAACACAGCTCGTTTGCTAATGATTGCATTCTGCTTGATATAGATTTGACTCAGTGTCACAATTTTTTGGCGTCAGAATTTTATTTGTGACACATTTGTCAATATTTGTATCTTCAGTGGACCGAGTGGGCTTGGGGCTGAGTGCCTCAGACATGGTAGGGATGTTGGACACTATTATAGACTAAACAATACCTTCTTTTGGTCTTTTCGTGGGATTCATTGACAAAAAGGAAAACAGATTATCACCAGTCTTTTCCTTTTTTTTTAATTTCTTTATTTCTACCGCTGTCTGATAATTAAAAGATTCATGTCTGGTCAATATGTTTAATAAGCATTCAGTTAAATCATACAGTAGTTGCCTCCCTTCCACATACAGTCTGTGTAAAAACAGTGTGTCAAAGAAGGCACTCAAAATGGTGATGACATAAGATTTACAGTATGACTCCTGAGAGCAAATTCAAGAAGATTAATCCTAACTCAGCAGGTGTAGTGTCCTGGTCTTCATGCCTGGCCTCTGATTGTCCATGTCCTGCTAATGTGTCATTTACATGTATATTTTGCAAATCAGTCCGGGCAGAGGGACCGTGACAGAGCCAAGCGAGACACATGCACCCTGCTGGGGATCACCACTCTGCTTGGCATAACGTGGGGCCTGGTTTTCTTCTCATTTGGCTACCTGACCACTCCTGGCCTCTACGCCTTCTGCATCCTGAGCTCACTGCAAGGTACAAGCTGCGTCCACATACTCACGTCTGTCCTGTGGTGATGTTACCAGAAATATGACAGAAAGGGTCATAGGAGGCAAATGTATGAAATACTGCTGTTTGTAAATGCAAAGCCAATCCTTCTGTTTGACACTAATAATGGTGAGAAATTTTTCAGGGCACAACAGTGTGTATTACTGAAAGCTGAACCGAGCATAGTCCTTGTTTATGCTCAGTGTAACTTGGTTACACAAACTGTAGTGCTTTGTCCATGCCAGACCATACAGGCAAATCTCCCACTGTGAAGGTGTAATGCAAACACACATTTAGATTAGCTTTCTATATCAAAATAAATGTTCAAAGTCTCTGGATTTCTAACTATGACACAGGCTGAGGATTTTTATCTCTATTGCACATACTGGAAATATTACTCAAATATCAGAACAAAAGAATTTTAGAGAGTCAGAGACATACTTACAAGAATAAAAGGTGCATAATATTAAAAAAGATGCTTCTATGTGCAGTGGACATTGACCTGACTATTTGTATACTGATAAACAGTGATGTCACATAGCCAAATTGTTTATCGGTGGCATTTGCATGACTGGCATGATGCTCTCCTCCCATACTCTCTCTAACTCCTTTTCTCTTTTGACTCAGGTTTCTTCATCTTCCTGTGGTTTGTGATGTCTTTGAGAAAGATAGGAAACTCAGCTACCAAGATGAGTAGCGAAACACGTACCGTCACCAGCTAACTTTAAACACAACTTCTCTTTTCTCGCATGCTGCCAGGATTTATGCAGAAATACTGTTAAGTTTGCCATGATTATCTCTGCTTTAGATCATTATGTTATCGTGTGCAACAATGTCGCTGAGAGGCAAACATGGTAGCTAGAGCTAACTCATGCAAACCCATGTAGATGATTTGAATATTAAAATACAAAATGCTGTAAGAACTCACGGTTTTAGTGCTATTTTTAAAGCTTTTTTGTTTATCTCATGGTGTCTTATAAAAAAACTGTGGTGAAGGGTTTATCTATCCTCTATATCTACAGGAGGGTCTATATCCAATTATTTCTTAAAATAATGACCTAATTTAAGCAGCTGGAAACTTCCCTCTGTCCTCTGTAGTTTTGCAAACTGTGAGGTTAGTGTACATGATATTGCACCTCTGTTGCCACACGTGGTTTACTGTAGTAGTGGACTTTAGACTATGACGTCGGTTTCTCGCATATAACGAGAAACAGACTCATTTTGTTGCCATGATATAAAAAAAATATTTGCATAAAACCTCCTACCTCCAACAGAGCAACCATAAGTGCTATTTTTTTTTTTTTACTTTAAGCTCTCATTAATAAGTTAACCAAAACCAGCACAGCTCACTACTGTGGCTCATCCTATTCTCTTCAGAGGTAAGAAGAGAACTTTTCTGTGTTCACTGAGTATTAATGTATTAATTAATGTTTATTGGGATGTCATTTGTACTTAATACTATGATCACGTTGGTACATTTCACTGGGTATATTTTATTCTGTTTGTATATTTTGTTCTGTTGGCACATTCCACTGGTATATTTTATTAGATTTATTGCCTTTGTAGTTATCTTGATTTTATTCTTTCTAATCTTTCTTATCTTTCTTATTATCTTGTTTCTAACATGGGGGTTGCAATGCAAATTTCATTGACATGTCATGCTAAATGACAATAAAGATTCTTGAATCTTGAATCTTGAATCTTGAATCGTGAATTTTGGAATAAGATGACAAAGAGTAAGTTTTATGAATTTGATTTCTTCCTCTATTTGGCCAACAATATGCGCAAAAGCCATAGCAAGTATGCTTTATTTGTACTTTTTGATTTCTGAATGTGTTGGACTTTAGCTTGCATTTCCACGAGGAGAATTGACTGCTGTGTCCAATAAGAGACAGATGAGTTCAAATTAACATCTAAGGTGACGGTTCATTTGAAGGGACTCGATCCCTGGCTCCTCCAGGCTGCATGTTGAAGATACTGAACCACAAATTGTGTGTGTGCATGGGTTAATGTTGCATGTGTTGTAAAGTGCTTTGAGTGCTTGGTAGAGTAGAAAAGCTCTTTATAAATGCAGTCCACTTGCCACGCGATGTCGATTAATTTTGACATTTTGATTTCAGCAATTGCGTAGTGTGGCCATGGTCCCCTCGGCCACCCCTTAGCTGTACCATTACAGCTGAGAAATACACCAGAATGTAGTTTTATTTCTAATTTTTATTTATTCCATCAGTCACATGTTCAGAGGAAGTACAATGGTTCCCTTCCTGCTGTTGCTGCTGCTCCTAGAATCGCTGGCTGAGGAAGGTACGAATATCAATTTTATCAGTTTAGGTTTTGTTCACCAAAGAAAGAGTAACTCATTTATTCAAAATGGACAGAAAAAAAAACATTATTTATTGATTTCTAGCTATTTCTTACTCTTTCTTTTTACTTCTCACACACTTAAAGGCACAGTGTACCTGAAAATGAAAATTTACGTTTTATCTAACCAGTCTATGTCAAAGTAAAAAAGCACACAGTGGCAGAACACGACAGAACAGGCTGCTGGCTGGTTAGATGGAGTTCAGACAGGAAAAAATGCTGAGCTAGCAACTACCTCAGCATCTCTTACATTTCCCCTAATCAAGGCCGTCACCCAGCCACCTCAAAAGTTTTGGCGTTTTGCTTTCTCGTGCTTCATAAACCGAGAGACATCAGTAAAATCCTGCATTCACTTACTTTTATGTCAGAAAGAACAAAAATCTACTTTGAGTTGTTTTTTTAGCACTAGGTTTGTAAAGTTTTGTCAGTATGATCTTTATGTTGTAATGAACAGGCTTAGAAGGGTTTTGACGACAACTATGTGGAACAGAAGTAGTATATTCTGTAAGAATGCAAGTGTAGTGAAGCGTAGAGAAACTACTTGTCAGGTACTATTTAAACCATCCATCTGTGTCACATTAATGTTGTTATAACAGCCTGATAAGTTAAAAGTAAATCAGGTGCTCTCTTGAAGAATGTTTTACCCTGCATGTACTCCAGACCATGTAATCGTGGTCTGAAGTCAATAAAAATCTGAAAAAAAAAACTTCAACATGATTTCCTTCTTGGAATCAGTTATTTTCCATACAATAAACATCTACTGAACGTGTGTTGTTATTGTGACTGAAGACATATTGTGAGTTGTATTTGTTTCTTGTCTTCTGTTTCGGTCTTCAGTTTGTTTCAACATTTCAAGTGGTGACACTAAAACTAACGTGTCGGATGCTTACATTGTTGATGACCGATCTAGTAATGTGAAATGTGAGATGGATGGATCTGAATGCTCCTTTAAATGCCCCTACAACATGACGACGTTCAACGGATCGCCTGTTTGCTTCAACAAGACTGTGCTGAGACGTCCTGCCGAGGTCCTCAACGGCGTGCCTCAATGTAAGTACAATTTCTCTCAAATAGACTCCCGGCTCTGTACATACAGGTCTCTAAATCTGGGCAGCACAGTCCACTACAGAGTGAGAAATTTGTATGGAGATACTGTGGTTGATGAAACAGGGTGATGACATCTCTGCATCTTAAGTCTGTTTCCTCTCACTTCTCAGTTACAGATTGCACACTATTCTTATGTGATGCCAGGGACATCTTGGAAGTGATTCGTTCACTGGATAATGACAACTCTTACCTGGAAGAAATGTTGCAATTCTTCTACATAAGGGATTCATGTGTAGGGCTCTTCAGTAATGACGATAAAATCAAGAAATCCTCTATAAGGTAAGTGTCAGACCTGCTGCAGGTGCTCCTCTTTCTGCTGCCCTGTACATAAATTCAGTTCATTCATACTGTTTTGTGGAAAACGGCTGTTAGTCATGCAAGCAGCATATCTCTAGGGATGGCAGTGCCAGTCTGCTGATTGGTCAGCCACTTCTGCCCAGACTCAAATATCTCAACAACTATTGGTTGGCTCAGATATTCATGGAACTTCACACTCCTGTCAGAAATCAGCAGACAACAACATCAGCAGCATCAGCACCGATATTAGAGGACCACTTTGCCATTTAAAGCATTTTCTAAACAATTAAAAAATATTAGTACAGTTGCTAATGTTGTATCATCATAGCAGTGCTATACTGGCTACTTTCCATTTGGTTAACATGGCTTTTCATTTCCCTCACTCACATGTCTTTCTGCAGCATGGAAAGACGTATAATCCAAAACATCATGAGAACATCCCAGCTCAAGGCTGGAGCCTCCATGACCTACGACATGAAGGTCTTGTCGCTGAATGTGGTCAATGTCAGAGAGGCTAATCTGACAGGAAATAACTCCAGAATACAAATAGAAGCTCCACAGGTACACAAGCCGTGATGAAGATGCTGATGAATTTAGAGGGAATAGTGATGATCGAGTTAAGATGATCTTCTTTTATCCACTGTTAGCTGCTGCCTCAGAACGCGACCTCTGTCCCTCACATTTGGTTGCCGGTGCATGCCCTGCGTACCATCCCACAAGAGCAGAGGATTATTGGTTTGGTCAGCTACATGTCGCACAGCCAGTTCCAAGTATATCCTTTGCCCTTTTCATTCTCGCATCATCCATTCAATCCAGTCCTGACACTCTCATGTTTCAGTGTGTAATTTAGATTGAAAATTAAATCATGGGAGTGAATATTTGATTCTTTAATCATTGTGGGCTTTACATAAATACTGTATATACACTATGTTATAGTGCTCCGTGTTTCCTCGTGGCTGCACTGAAACTGTCTCCTCATTAGTTTGAACAGGAAGATATCTCATCAATGCTTATCAGGATACAACTACTGGGGAGCCGAAGTCTTCGTGATCTCCAGACATCTATCAAGATGATTTTCAAAACTGATCCGCACGCTCATATCGATGTAAGTCTGTTTGTGCATGCATTTAATATTTTCAACATTGATCTGTTTTTAATTGTCAAAGCTAGAGGGTGCTGTACACTGTACAAATTGGCCTTGTCCAATCATCAGGTTAGTGTTTGTAACCAGGCGCTGTCAGGCCTGTCAGGCTTCTACATGTTGATGTGGTGTCTGAGGGTCTAAGAAGAGCGACGCTAGCCTGGCCTGGCCTCTTTTTTTTAACACGGTAAAGCAAAGCAAAGCAACAGAAACACCAGGACTAGCTCCAACCCGTGTTACACATGCACTGAAGTACTGCAACCAAACGCCGGTGAATATGGTTCCCTTCTGCTTTCCAAAACCGAGAAGTGGCTAAGCCTGGCCTAGCATACTGCAAAATAAATCACTGCACTACGGTGGCCGACAAAGACAAACGTGCTGCAATGGACCAAAACATTTACATTAGTTGTTGCATTTGTTTTGGATTTTTGTGTGTTTTTTTTAAATTGGCTTTGTTTCTGAAGCTGCAGCATGTTGCTCCTGATGGAAATGCTTTGGTCCTTGCAGCATGTTTGTCTTTACTGGCCACTGTATCATACTGCATACCACTATAAAGAAACATCTGAAACTGCTGCGGATTCTCAGTAGTATGTAGTCAGCTACTCCCTTTATGCCCAACGGCAATGGACATGTCATTAGCTTTCTGCTTTATTGATATTATTGGGGTTAGAGGTGACATTAAAAAATAGCTGTTCAGGAGCAACACATCCACTGTTTGTGAATATGTCAATCTGTGAGTCAAGAAGAAAATAGATCAGAATTTAGAGTAAAAATTAATAATGGCAGCTCAGTTCTGCTCTGTTTGTTTTGGGGAGGTTAACACTCCAGCAACTCCAGCCAAACTTGTGTCAGATGCCAATTTCCAAACTCATAACTCAAAATCATTTGTCTTGTAGAAGTGAAGCACACTGTTTGAAAATACAACAATAAAACAAAGCCTAAATCACTGCATTGTGTTTTTCTATGGTAGGCAGCCACACAATTCAAAAACTTTTGAATTAGCCAACATTTTATATTTTTTTATTTTAACACCATGCTATGAAATACACAAACAGTGCTGCTCCCTTGTATTCGCTGCATTAATCAACAACTGGTGAGGATGCTGATGTTATGCCTGGAAGTGTAGCTTTAGCCTTTAGCCTTTTAGCATTCTATCAGCAATCAAGTACATATTTAAGACCCTTTTACAGGGTTTTCAAGGTTTAAAATGCGTCACATGGAAAGGTCAGCTGGAGACGGACTTCTCAGCTGACTCACTGAGTTTAAGCATTAGCCTTAGCTTACATATGCTAGCTACAAAATCTGCTAGTGAGAGTCATCATTTTAAGTACAAAATCCATGGTCGGCAGCTGGAAATGAGAGGCCTGCCTCTGTTTACTTCTGTGAAGAATAGAAAACCTTGTGTGCTTCAAAAATTACTGCAAACTTCTATAATAAGTGGTGTGGTACGCCATCACTATCACTGTAAACTCCATATGTCCAGGCGCCAGAATGGAAAGCTTGACAGGCGTAGCAACAGAGACGAGGGGGAGGGGTTTAATGAAGCACCTAAATTTGTCAAATTTTGGGCCAGCACTTTTTACTTTTTATTATGTTAAACCTTCTCAGATGGAGTAAGCTTCTTTAACCAGGCAAGACATACCACTGTTTCATTGTGTCAACGGAGCTCTATGTTTTTGTGTTTCTACAGAATCACTCATGGCTACAGTGTCACTACTTGGATGAACATGGTAAGTGTATATCAGCACGAAAGAAAAAAAGAAAAAGAAAAAGAAAGCATGTCTCCAGTATGTTTTACATTTGCAACAAAAAGCTGCAAGGTTGTAAACATCTGAACGTGTGTGCAAGATTAGCAAATCATCTGGATGTGCAATTAATTGATTTAAGACTGCTTAAAATCGTATAGTGTCTCAAGTCATGCGTATTCTTTTATCAGTGTCTGTCAGCCATAAATGATCTATATTGACCTATAATCACTTTACAGCTAAAAGTTCTAACTTGATGTACTTTGGTTCTCATGTAGTTTTGGTTTTGGTGATGCAGAGGTTTTAATGACATTAGGTGGAATTTTTATTTTCATGTGTTCACATTACACATTTTTTTGCATGAGAAGATTGATGTGCAAATTCATAGAGAGTAATGTTATACTGTATGTTGATCTTGCCATTTCGAGAGTTGGGAACTGTGGAATAAGCAGAATTAGGCCTGGTTAA
Organism: Chelmon rostratus; assembly: GCF_017976325.1. NCBI lineage: Eukaryota > Metazoa > Chordata > Actinopteri > Chaetodontiformes > Chaetodontidae > Chelmon > Chelmon rostratus. The sequence continues at coordinate 5,404,064 of NC_055658.1, forward strand.
GTTAACTAAGTCTGAATGTCCACATCCCCAGACTGGCTGTGGAAAACTGACGGATGTGAGACTCAAACAAAACAAAACAACAAAACGGACATTATTTGCGACTGTGACCATGCAACACCATTTGCCGTCCTACTGGTAAGGAGACACACTTGACCGATGATATATTAGCCGATTAGACAAGCCTTTATTCATTTGGCACCTTTGACACAGCAAACAAAGAATACAGCAGATAGTCAAAACAATACTGTTACTGATCATCATGATCTTTTGTGCAGATGAGAGAACCAATTGCACAAGTCCACTGGGAAATACTGTCATACATCAGTTACATAGGCTGTGGCCTGTCTGCCTTCTTCACTTCTTTGTCCATTGTGATCTACGTCTTCAGTCGGTAGGCGTGCATGTATTCTACACGTTCTATGCAGCTGGCTGCAAACTCAGTGAAACGACTGCTGCTGCTGGCAGTCTCTGTGTTTATTTCACATGAGGGATTTCTGCATGCGTTTTTGCCCTGTGCTCTTTTAGAAGATAATGAGGATTCAGCTTTCTTTGTATTTGCCGTTCTCAGATCACAATGCTCCAGTTACACAGTAAGAAATGGCACAGCCAAAGACGAGCTGTCTGATTATTCAGCATCACTTTTCTTGTCTGTGCCTGGGTTCTCGTTATATGCCCTATGCCCTGTTCTCCTTTCTGTTCCTCAGAAACCACAGAATGGATTACTCCATCTCTATCCATGTGTCTCTGAGCGGGGCCCTGTTCCTGCTCAATTCAGCCTTCCTGCTGACTGAGTGGGGCGCCACGGTGAAGCCAGACTGGGTGTGCGTGTTTGTCGCAGCTCTCATGCATTACTCCTTGCTCTGCTGTTTCACCTGGATGGCCATAGAGGCGCTTCACCTCTATCTACTCCTGATAAAAGTGTTCAACACCTACTACAAGCACTACCTGGCCAAACTGTCTCTTGCTGGATGGGGTGAGTGCTGCAAGAGCTTCTGCCGTATTTGCTACATGCTGTTGTGGTGTGTGATAACTCACTCGATGACACCAGTCTAACTTAGAACAAGAACAGGAAACTCCAGGAACGTCTTCTGTTTTTTTAAGAAGCACTAATGAAAGAAACCTTTTATGAGGAAATGCACAGAGCCTCTGCTGAACAGAAAGCTGCTGAACCGGAGGCTAGCCAGACCGTGACTGGGACATCAGCATGTGATGCTCTTCTTGTATGTATGATTGTTGAATTTTGGTGAAACCGTTTCATTCTGGTAATTGACACCACAACCTGATGACTGCCACCAATGCTTCAGATGAATGTTGTCCGTCGTCATAATCCATTGAAGCATCAGCAGAAACATCTTGATGTGATGCCACACTGCGTATGCTCGATATGAACATCAGGCATCTAAAAACATCTTCCATCTAAATAATAATTAACATGATGTCAAACTCTGTGTGTGTGTGTGTGTGTGTGTGTGTGTGTGTGTGTGTGTGTGTGCATGTGTGATTCTCAGGGATCCCTTTTGTAATCGTGGCAGTCTCTTTGGGATTGACAGACTTGAAACAGTTTTATGGAGTTACACAAATAACCATGACCAATACTAACCAAACTAATGCCATGTGAGTAAATCCTAACTCATTGCGTATACTTTCCACATGATCACCCTTTGTTTATTTGTCTAAAAGGTCAAATTTATACAGCTTTAGTTTAATTTTTCTTTCAATTTACATACATGATATATACACAAGACTATTCTGCCTATGACAAACATCTCATACAGACATGGACACACATAATGTACATAATAAAAACCTGTCTGATTTAGATGGCGTACTGTATATCATACACTAAACTTACATGGAAGTATAATCTTGTCTAAAATTTGTATGAAAAAGATGATAAAATTCTAGTCACCTGGTGACACCTGCTGGTGCTGGTGGTAACAGTAAGTGCAGTTTACTGCAATGAAAAACAGTAATGAGCAAATGGAATCGTGCAAGGAAGCCACTAACCATGAAGACTAATACATAGAGAGGTGAATACAGAACATAAATACATTGAATGTAAATACCAACCATAAAATGAATCAAAAACAGGGTTTTTTGAAACAATTGTACCTTTAAATATTTAAGATAATGCTTCAATTCTTTTGAAATGCCGGCCTGTATGTACCCTGGAGATCACATGTCTTTTCTGCTTCGTGTGAAACTACATGCTGACAGTCCTTTTGGTGTCCTGTCCGTCCCACAGCTGCTGGATCACAGATGACTCCTTCTACTTTTTGAACTTGGTGTATTTCACCCTTATATTCATCTTCAATTCTGGCATATTGGTAGCAGTGACCTCCAGCATCTGTAGGATGAAGCAAGCGCTCAGGAACAACTCAAAGCTTGGAGCAGAGTTTGAGGGAAAGACTTGGAGGGTCAGTGAGTCCTGCAGGAGTGGCCTCACTGTTTTAGGTCTTACCTGCCTGATGGGGACCACCTGGGGCCTGGTCTTCCTGGGCACAGGATATGTCAACTACCCCATCCTCTACCTTTTCTGCATCCTCAACTCCACACAAGGTCTGCCGACAGTTCTGAGTGGCGTCTGTCTGTCTTGATATGACCTGGTTATATAGACAGATTTGTCTTTTGAACTACCTTTGTTCTGATGTTTTTCACCAGCTTGTGACTCGTGCTGTCTCCTTGTCAAGGTTTCTTTATCTTCCTGTGGATTTGTCTGTCAGCCAAGAAGCAGAGGAAGAGAAATATGGACGACAGAATGACTTCAACTCCTGTGAAGACTTCAGGGATCAGCTCTCATGACACCTCCTTTCCTGCCATGAGTCTGGACGATAAAGCCCAGAAGTGATCCCCCTTCATGTAACCATAGCAACAGTAACTTCCACATGTAACCCTCCTGACGTGCTAAAAATTCCTTCAACTATAAACTTTTGATGTAAACGTTGTTCTCAGTAAAACTGTCCTCACATCTTTAGATTTATATAGTTTGAAGTATATTCTGTCATTAAAGTGCAACTGTTTCCTGTGTGTGCGTGCGTGTGTGTGTGTGTGTGTTGGGAGGCAATCTGTTTTGTTCTGTCGAATCTGCTTTTATGTCTTTATTTATCTCTCCTATATATTGTACCTCTGCCTTGCTCTACGATTTTATCAGTAATTTTTCTTTTATGTATTATTCCATCAAGCTGTCCAGGGACTACACATGGAAATTAGCAAGTTGCTATAACCTGGCACAATGCATATTCTCTTGTTGTACAGGATTAATGTTTTATTGTGCGCTGTCCCTGTTGAAATAAATAAATTACATTTCATCACATTACCTACTGTAGAATACTGTACACATGTTTCTCAATAAAGTCACGTCCTTTGATTAATTCAGACGCATATTAAAGAATGCACAAATAATGTGTGAGTTACATTTTCATTTCATTACATGTGCTGCCAACTTTAGAAAACAGTTCATCGTGCAGGTCTGAGTTTCGCTTCCAGTTGTGTCAGTTGACTTGTTGACGATTGCGACTTGACGTTTTTTCTTGCGTCTGTTGGGAAACTGCAGCGTTTGGAAACTTCCCCTTTTCTTAAAGGTCTCGTCTTATGTTGGAGATTCAGTCATAGTAAAATATTCATTTCTTTCTATGAACAACCAGAGTCACGTAGAAAGTGGTGGAGATTGTTTCCTCCAGTTATATCTGGTTATATAATAAATTAATGATGAGAGCGTGGCTTCAGAGGCCCACTGTAACCTATAAATCTACAATGTGACATCTTCATCTCTCATTGGCTCTCATCAGGTATGTCAAGGAAGTTTCCATGAAAACTGACCTCAGCAGATCAAAAGAACTGCAGCATTAAAATACCCTTTGAAACACGTCAGACATGAATCACTTCCTGTCTGTGTGAGCCATCTACCCCCGCTCCACCACTACCATGTAATATGTAGATGTGAAACTCCCTGCTCACCTCAGTCCTCCATTCAGCAGAGCAATGCTCGGACTGTAACATCTTCTAGGTGTGTGACGAGCAGTGAGGCACCATGTGGATAACTCTTTTTCTCCTCACACTCGTCTTGTTATCTACGACTCAAGCTGCTGGTGAGTTTGTGTGTGTTCATTGTGTGTCTATGGTTGTGTGCTTGTGAGGTGAAAACCATTTTAACTGGTGAATACAAGGTCGAGGATCATCAAACCAAGAGAAAAACAAAGTCACTCGTGGTCCTCTGCTACCTGACGATAGAGATTCATAGCAGTTGTGCAACACTAAAACCCACAGTTTCCCAGAGCAAGCGGTGATCAGAAAGCTACAACAGAAAATCCTGCCCCTCCTGAGATCAGTCATTTATGGCTTTGTCTTGTTCAGCTGTCACACTTCTATCCAGCGTGTCCGTCCATAAGCTCAATTGCTTTCTTTTTCTGTCACTGAACAGACTTCTGTGAAGATGTGATCCACGAGTGCCAACACGGCAATGTGCCCTGGACCAGGTAAGTCATACAGTGGATGCTCAGCTGATGCTGTAGATCTCATTATCCTCTTTTTGATGCTAATAATATAGCTTTCTCCTACACTGCTGAAGAACTATGGTTGTTGCCTGCTGTCTAATGAATGCTGGGATAGCTATGACCTGATCAAATCAATTCTTACCATACTGTTACAGGGAATGTTTCACCATATTGTTTTACCATATTGTTAGAGGGAATTTTTCACGTTCCAACTCCAGATAGTCAGCCTTTTAGCCCTGACATAGTGTTCATAGTCTAGACCTTCACAGTCTGATCCGGGTCAGGTTTGACCCAGCCCAACGATCGCTTGTTTTCACAAAAGACATGAAAAAACAGCCATAATGATTTGACTATATTTGATGAAAACTGAAAACAGGAAGAACATTTTGGGAACTGTGAGGTTTATTATATAACCATTTATAACACATAACAAACATTACAACTGTCCTCACTGCTGCATCATATTATCTAATTACAACTATTAATTCAACATTGACTAACGTTTCACATTTCACAAACAAAACAAAAAGTATTATAACTGAAAATTAGTGTTTGTCTTCAAAGCAGTGGTAGGAAAATGTGTACATGTGGTGGGAGGGCAGGCGGTTCTGGTAACATTGTCACGGACCCCCGCCAACTCACTGCTGTCACTACAGACCCATAAAGAACACACACAGACGTGGCATGAACAGTTTCACAGCTTCAACATCCCCTAAAACCACCATTTTACTTGCTGTTGGATATAAAATCTATTTCTGCAGACATGGTCAAGTTTGACCCAGAACAGCTTCAACGTACAAAAAATATGCAAGTATCTGGTATAATATTTTCAAATATGTTGATTTTTGAGAATTTGGGGTCAAATTCGGAAACGTCTTGACATCTCAGGCTAAAATTGTGACATTTAGGGTGTTTTTACTGCTGTCACATGTCAAAAGGGGTCAAACCCAAACAGTATGTAAGGGTTAGGAAATAACTGCACATGACTGTGCATTTCTCTTTATCTCTCTTTATGCCACAGTGTTTTGAAATGGCTCCACTAGCCGAATGGGTGTACAGCTTTCTCAATACATGACTGTGCACAATAATCATTAAAATGTCAGGGGTTTTACTCAGCAGTGCTATTGCAAATAACCTAAAGACAGCTTAGTTTGTTGTTTGTTCAGCTAAGATCACTACTTTAAGTGATTGCAGGATACTGTTTGACTCTTCTAACTTGGATTGCTGAATTCTTGAAAAATATGAAATATGTGTTGGTAGGTGTTATGAGGACAGGATTGCAACCTGTGGAGTAAGAGGCCGTTTTGCACCAAACTTCATTCGTCTGATGGTGGCCTCGTCCCAAGAGGTGAGGCCATATTTTGGGTACTTGAGCAAAACAGGAGACAGGTTGTTTTTGTTGTCTCCATCTTACGCATACATGTACACTTGAGTTCAGGATGCTTCCACTGACTGTGAAGATTCTCAGTCATCCAGGTCATGGTCATCCAAAGAGGGTTGAATCAAGGGCAACTGGCCGTAGACACTTTGGCCTCTAATCCTTCTTCAGTTCTAACGGACTACTACGAGTCTAAGCGCTCCTCGCTGGTTTGAACGGCACTGATTTTGAGCCACGTGGTTGTCCACATATCTAAACCTGCGGCTCGGTGTTCCTCCTCAGGACTCTGCCTTCTGCTTCCTCCATGCAGAGGCTGGCCACAACGGGAGATGCGGCCGAGCTGTGACGTCGCTTTGGCTTGTGAGAGCTGTCCAGCAGTCAGTGGTCAGAGCTAGCTTGTCTGCCACGGCTGGCTTGACTTTTCAGCTCATCTTTCTTCCCCTCAGTGTTGCGTAGTCACAGTAGCTCTCAATGGAACGACGTACTCAGACTCGAGGTACTGAACTAGCTCGTTGAATCCCTCGCCCTCCATGGCAGCGTCTCAGTTATATGGCACACCAGCTGGGTGATGGCCTCGGACTGAAGCACATGCAAATTACTAATCGACGTGGAAATGCACAAAAATATTCTCAGTAATTAATTAATTAACACTTAAACACTGATATCCCTAAAGTTGAGTAAATGTTTTGCATGAGTTTGTGTGTACTTGTGGTTTTCAGGCTGAGGTGAATCCCACCCCTCATCACAGGGTTCACATCCCATCCTCAGCTCTCCAAAGAAGCAGAGGACCTGTGTCTGGCGAGGAGGTGCTGCTGGTGGCCACTGTGATCAACAGCACGTTCTTCAAGGTCAGTAGTTCCAGTGGTACAATATCTGAGACCTCTCAGGTGAGACTATTTAATCCCTCCTCAACTGCCCTTATTCATTCAATACTAATCACAAAGCACATGTAGATGAAGGGAAGTAGCTGCATGTTTACCTTTTGGAAAATGTAGATTATGCAGAAGTGGCTGGAATTCAAACCTTAATATTTTTGTACATGCTGGCTTCTACTTTAAATTCACTACCTCTGTGTAATAATACAAGGTAGCACTCTCCCCTCATGCTGTTTTGCATTGATTTCCGTGAGCTCTGCACGCTCACAGTCAGACCTTGTACACTATGAAAATCAAGGAAAGCTTGATGCTGTAGCTAATGTTGCAGTTCTTCTACACATTTTGGAAGCTGTTTTCCCTCTAATTCACCTCACCCCAGCATTAATGGCACGTGTCCCCTCTGAAACCTCTGTCTATCATTGCAGCTGAGTCCCCCTCCGGGAAGAGGAAGGGGAAGAGCACTCATACCAGTCCAGCCTCTCCACAGGCAAGGCACAGTTCTGGATGAGATTGTCCTGGCAGTGAGGGCAGGGAACATCCCTGTTAGAAACCTCTCAAAACCAATCAAACTAAACTTCAAACACAACACACAGGTAAGACGACAAACACAGCTATGCTCACATTACACTTGGAAAATGTAACAATCTGCTTTCCTCTCATTTTGAACGTCCTTTGGATATGTTTCAGGTGGGAAATGGGACTTGTGTGTTTTGGCAGGAGTCAGAACAGGAGGATGGAACAGGTGGGCTACATAAAGTTTGCCAGCCTGCAGGATTTTTGCTCTGAAACAAACAGATGAACTCAGATTTGTCCATTTTACATGTGTCTTTAGGTCACTGGAGCACAGACGGCTGTGATACCAGAGACACTGGAACTGAATTTATCTGCAGCTGCAACCACCTTAGCTTCTTTGCCGTGCTTGTGGTAAAAAGAGTTTGTTTATTCTATTCTTTCAACAGGCACATGCTAAATAATAAGAAATAATCAAATAACTTGTGGATTAAACACAGTGTTTACCTCCTGTAATGTAGGCTGCAAATGTTAGCATGCATGTCTAATCAGTTCACTGCCTAAAACAGTAACCAAGTATTACTTCCAAAGCCAAGCAGCGTATGATTTGCGAGCTGAGTTTGCAGGGTTACAGGGTCCATTTTTAAAAAGCAAGACCGGCACAATCACTGTGTGGTATTTCCCCGCTGTGTGGAAGCCTCTTTGTTGTAATTTGGGAAGTTTGCACTCAAGCGATCACATCAGCTAGTCCTCATCCTAAAAGCTGTGTCTTTATTTTTCTTTCCTCTGCATGGATAACCAGGCGGGATGCTGACTGGCTACGATATGTAGTTTTAGCCTTATCTTCCAGCACAATATCATGTATGGAGCCATCAAGTGCAAGCTTAAGACCCTACTACAGGATTCCCATTCTAAAGCAGGTCAGCTGAAGTGTAAAGACAGCTGGAGACAACATTTTAACGCAACTCATAAAGCTAATGTGAACTCTGCCAGTGGAAGTTAGCATTGCTTTTTACAAACACAAAACTTACTGAGTGGTAAATCTGCCACCACTATCATCATAACCTATACAAATGCTGTGCAAGAACAGTGCGCTCGACAGGCAGGGCAGCATGACTCAGCGGAGAGAAGAGGCCTGATTAACTGAGATACCACACAGACTGCAGCGGAACAGTTCGAGGCTATCGTTGTTTACACTGAAGACAGATTACACAATTGTTGGTCAGGTTTCTCCAGAAAATCTGAAAAAAGAAAAAGTGAATTAACGCACTGCACTTAAAACAAATGGAAAGCAACTGGAGTCTGCTGATGCTGTTTCCATTAGTCCTCTGAACTTTCAATACATTTAAACATTTATCTTTTCCTGTTGCAGAACCCTGTGTTATCAGTTGATAGAAGTAACGCTGTGACCCTCACCTACATCACCTACGTTGGCTCAGCTCTCTCCGTCCTCTTCACGGTCATCAGCTTGATCATCTATATATGTCTACAGTGAGTTTTCTGTTTTACTTGAAATAATAATTTCCACTAGCTTAGGGTAAATTATTTTAAAATATCATAGAATATCTTTAATGTTATTTTGAACAGGCTCTGCCAGGATGACGATGACCGGAGCCATTGCCACTCAGTTTCATAATGGCTCTTCAGAAAGCTATGGGTGGCATCCGTCTTTTATACAGTGTATGAGGCTGCAGCAATAACAGGATGTTAAGTGTGTGCTATTATTGGGTTTATTTCACGGAAATCATCATTTCTGCCTACCCGCATTTCTCAAACCACAGGGCAACCCACCATGAGCAGGGGTGCAGCTATAGACACCTTCTCACTTCAGTGCTTCTAGACTCAGCTTTGTTGTTGAAGAGCTTCTATGTCTTTCTCACGCTGATGACAAACTTTGACCAGTTTAGCCGCACTGTTTCTCTTTATACATCTGAGACATCTTACTTGTTCAAGTGTGGCAACCCACAGTCATGAGGGTCAAAGGATCTTCCATTAATGAAAGTTAAAAAAATAATCACACTTCCAACACCCTTCTCTCCAAACAAGCTCAGCGGTTGAGCTAACTTCCTGACGGGCTGTAGGTTCAAAACAGCAAAGAAAAAAATGATATTCATGTCCCTACAATTACACAGTAAATGTACCTGAATGGAATCTATTCATGTTCTCTTACAGGCAGCACAGAGGAAGAATGGCAGTCTGATACTAAGCAAGCTTAGTTTTTTGCTCAGCAACTGTGTGAGAGTTTTGGCAGAGTCTCATGACTCAAAGCAAAACACTCTGCACCAGTGGTTTCTGAGGTTATGCTGAAGTACCGGACATCTTCAGATTTAAAACAGCAATATCAAATCAATGTAGCACCGTGACTTATGGCGTCTCTATGCTCAAGCCAAGGCTCTTGTCAGACATCTTAAACCCTCCAATGGATTTCTGGTGTCTCTAATGAATTTGGGGATATGCAACAAATTTTGAATCTTTCTGAAACCAACAATCTGATTATTTTCCCTCTCTCTCAAGCGCTCTTCATTCATTGGTAACTCAACTGTCATTTTTTGTGAGAACAGACTGCAACCAGGAAAAAACGTGTGCAGCCATGAACAGTTTTGTCTTGTGACAAGGTTGGAAGACTTGACCCACAAACAAGTTTTTCTTGAGCATAAAAAACAGCGAAAAAATAGTTGAGAAGAAAATAAGTGTCAGGTCAGGAAAAGCCAAACGACAAACAGGCGATACAAAAGTCATCGTGATAAACCGTACACTGCCTCTCTTTCAGACGGCGGCGGCCAGAGAAGGCCATTGGTGTGCACATGCAGCTAACAGGGGCGCTGCTCTGCCTCCACCTCAGCTTCCTGCTGTGCGGCCTCTTGGTTGGGCGGCTGAATGAGAATGAGGAAGGCTGGGTTTGTCGGGGCCTGGGTCTCTTTTTACACTGGTCCCTGCTGGCCACCTTCACCTGGACGGCTCTGGAAGGATTTCACCTCTACCTGCTCCTAGTCAGAGTCTTCAACATCTACGTCAGGAGGTACCTGCTCAAACTCAGCTTGGTGGGATGGGGTGAGTGGACTCTGGTTGAGACAGTGTTTCTGTCAAATGTTGAAGTTGTATGATTTTGCTCTCACAATATTCTGTTAATAAGTCAGAAAAACTGTAAAATCAAAGGACTAAGACCAGGAATTAAATTATTTTTGAAATGTGGGAACACTAGTGGCCAACAGTGACATAAACTAAATAGTTTACTCAGTATTCATGTTTTCACATCATAATACTCCTCTTCTCGCATTTCGTGGTTCCAGTATTAGTATCTCAAGTTGAAGCTTGCTCACAGGTACAGAGGTATCATGATGAAGTCAGGATTAACAGCTGGGCAAACTCACCCTGAAGGCCCCACATTCACTGTGTGTCAGCTGGTTTGTGGATGCAGGTCAACTGAACTCTTCAGGGCTTTAAACCTGCAATACATCTTTTGGCCACTTGGAGGCAGCAGAAACAAACTAAACTGGCATCTTTTCACCTTTTAAGTTGATATGGCAAACCTTACAGCAAACAGGCTGCTAATTTACACATCCAGCAGAGAGGGAGGAACATTCTCGCTCATCTGGAGTCATATTTTTGTCCTGATAAATGTTGGGCCACACTCTAGAGCTGAGAGGAACTGCAGCATTGGTGATGATCCCTGTGGGTTAATCACCGTGAGTGACAGTTTTCACATACAAGTGGTCCTTTGATCCGTTGTAAATATTAAAACTTCTGCGGGTGGCCGCTCTATGGTGGCTCCTGCATCATCACCTATGGTATCTATGACCCAGTGGCAAAAAGTGCACTGCACATCCCTTTAAAAATGCACCTTTAAAGGATAAGGCTGCCCATATTCTGTATCATGTTTCTTATTGTCAACAGTGTCAAATCAGCAATGCATTAGTGACTAATGTCTCTGAATACTTTCTTACTGCCCTACGCTGCGTCTCTCAGACCCATTGGTCCCTAATGAAGATGGAAATCATTTCCCGAAACAGCTGGGTGCTGTAGTTTTTAGCACACGTTACTCAAACAGGAGATAGTAGCACGCTGGTGTATGTGGGCTCAGCTCCAGATAAACTACACAGGCTCTGTCACACAGTCAAACACAGTATATCAGGCTTTGGCTGCACAGTTGGTAACAGTTGGTAGGATCAATTTATTGCTGGTTTTGGTCCTAATGGGATTTGTTGACAAAATGAAAACTATAGAATTTCACCAGACTTACCTTTTAAACCAAGACACCACCGATAGGTGCCAGCAGGTTATTTTTTACCGCTGTGTAACAAAGTGCTCCTGCAGGCGGATCTGGCCATAGTCAGGAAGTAAATTCCCTCTTTCTTGTCTTTCTGCAGGTCTTCCTACATTGACAGTGATGGTTTGTGGGATTGCAGGTGTTTATGGTAAATACATTTTGGAGTTGAGGGATGACAACAACCACAATTCAACAGTGCAGATGTAAGAAACCAAAACTCATTGTTAGGATTTTAAATATTCAGCCACACAGACTGTGATACTTACTGTCATGCTTACGGTCATGTGCAATTCACAGTTAACTTGAATCTCTAAATCAAATTTGACTTATATTTTTGCTTTGTTTTTCTATGAACTGCAGATGCTGGATGAGCAGCCAGTTCCCACAAAGGCTTTCAGTCAGCTACATCACTACCGTGGCCATCCCGTGCCTGGTGATACTGTGTAATTCCTGCATGCTGGGGCTGGTGGTGTTCAAGCTCTGGGAGCTAAGGAGAGGCAGCGGAGGCGTTGAGAGCACAGGTGGCTGGAAGACGATAAACAAAGAGAAAGGGAGCAGGTTGTGGAAGAACAGCGCCACAGTGCTGGGCCTCAGCTGTGTGCTGGGCTTACCTTGGGGGTTAGCGAGCGCCACCTACATCTCCCTCCCTGGGATCTATGTGTTCACTGTACTAAACTCCCTGCAGGGTCAGTATGTGCATGATCCTCATATAAAAGTGTATAAAGTATGCACTGTGCATTTGCTGGAAGAATTCACAGCCTTTCATTTTCATCTCAGGTGTATTCATGTTCCTGTGGTCCATGGCTTTGACCTGCAAGTCTCGATCTGACAACAACTCCTCCGTCAGAGACCCTTCCTCTCAGAAAATGATGATGACCAGTTTCAATAATTGATATTGACAGCTAAAACAATGTATTATCCATTGCCTATATTAGGTGTTTACTGGACTCTGGTCATATGCAGTTAAATGATAAGTTAATTTTCTGATATCATGCACCTTCTTTAAATAAAGATTGTTAAGAAAATCAAGCATCATAAACAGTAAGCCCTTCGAAGAACTTATTGTTTCTGCAGAACAATGAACGTGCTGCTGGTGCACATGCAACCTGGATGGAACAGTGGCAGATGAGTGCCGTCTGCTGGCTACCCAAGGTCCAAGGTTCAGTTTCTTCATCCATGGAAACATGGAAATGACAGTGTTCTCTTCCTAATAAACCGATGCTGATCGCAAAACAGTAAAAACACAGTAAAACAACATGTCATAATGAAACTGCTAAAAAGAACAATCCAAAGAACAGCAACATAAAAACAAACAACTAAAGATAGAAATAAAGTCACATCCTTGCAGATTTCTGATTGTATGAGTTAGCACGCAGTGTACATCACAGTCTGTCTACCTCATGTCAATCAACGCTTTGCATAAAAAGAAAAACAACACACTTACACTACTACACAGATTTTCAAGTTAAAGTTTTCTTCTACGAAATGACAAAAAACCAAAAAGAATTTTGAACCCTTGTTTTCTGTTGTATTTTTGTGTAAAATGTGATAGTTACATGGATTAATAAACATAAATGAGATTAGCTTTGAATGAGGGCACAGCCGTCCTGTATATTTAACCATACACTGGATGAATGAGTCAAAATGGATAAAGAGTTGAAATAAACTTGAATAAATCAGTGTAGGAAAAGTGATGTGCTACAGTAGTAACAAATAGCAACGGAAATATCACTGAAAATGAAAACAAGAGCTGCTCTATAACCAAATGAGTCATTTCACACAAATTTACTAACCCATCATCAGCAGAATGAGTTTAGGATGTGCTGCATCAGGCCATACTGCTGCACCCTCATCAGCTCAGCTTCAAGCATCTTCTCCATCCTCTTGCTGAGCGTGTCCTCCAGTCGAGCCACAGCTCTTGCCACCGTTCCGTCATATGATGGCTGGCGGAGGCTGACTTTTGTCATTTCTTTTAATCAGCTCAAAGATCTCTTGATCTTTGATGAAGTCTCCAGCTTGTTTTGCTGTGGTTTTATGCTTCTTGATCTGTTCATTGAGCTCAGCCAGGTCCGTCTGAACAAACTGTGTCAGAACAGCGATGACCTCCACGCTATCCACTATCTGCTGCCTCTTTGTCTGCAGCTTCCTTGCTGAACTTTGCTCACTGTCTGAGCTCCTGTATCTTCAGCTGTCTCTCCTGGATCATCTGCTACTTTTCTTCTTCCAGAGGAACAATGTCATGTGACAAAGCTGACATACACACATGTGGTTTATCTTGCAGAACAGCTCCAAGAGTTCATCATGCTTTGTACACAGCCTCCTCAGGCTCAATGAGCATGTGCCTTTTTACACAGTCTAATGTCGCTCCAGGTGAGTCTCACAGTTGAGGCCAGACAGACCAGGCAGGACTTCAGAGCCTTCAGTTTGATCCTGGTGCAGACAACACAGGGAACCTCTCCTGGTTTGGCCGCCTCTGAGGCTTTCAGCTGACTGTCTGAACTGAACATCCTTTTCAGATATGAAAGCACTAGCATGCAGCCTGGGTCTTGTGTCAAAAAGCTTTTTACAACAGGGCTCTTGCATCTTCTATTGATTTTCCAGATTTCAGAGATGCAGTTTTTGCAGGTCTGTCACACAGTCTGGTGACAGGAGTGTTGAACACATCAGGGCAGGAATACGTTTGAAAAATATGAATGTTGAATTATTAGAATATTAGCTAAACACATTTGCAATCATTCTCCAGAAATGTCCATTTGTCAATGGAAATGCTCCATCTAAATATGATGAAGCTGGTTGTTTATCCAGAGTAAAACATGTACTCTACTGTGTGGGTATAAAGCTGTTATCCACGATTCCTGAGAAATGCAGATATACATACCTGTGTTGACTGCAGCTGACTGTCACATTAAGAAACTGCTAATTACACGTAGGGAATGTGACTCCTCTCATCAGTGTGGCTCCACTCGTTCATACAGTTAAATTGGTGACAGATGACAGCGTCCTGAGAGAAAGCAGCCAGTTGTTTTTTTCTTTGTAGCTTATAGGTTCTGTAAGTTTCATACTATAAATGTAAAACTGCCCCTCCTGTTGCATCCAGCTGTTATGTGGTTGCTTTTTTCATTAAAGTTGTATGACATGAAGTCCTATAAAATTATTAAATTATTTACATTTATTATTTACATCATTATTTTTTTATGCTCTGTTATCATTATTTTTATCATGTCTTTATTTTTCTGTAATTTTTAATATTTTTAATATTAAGCTAATTATAACTATTCCATATAATGGCTGTTTAATCGATAACAATGCATTATATTTCATAGTAAAATCTGTACATGAATTGTATATAAATTCTTAATGTGAAATGTAGTAAGCTAACTAAAGCTATCAGATATAGAAATACAGGCCTATAGAATGAAGGCTCTGCAGCATAAAAAGTTTGATTCTTGAAAAAATGAATACAGCTGCCTGAAAGAAGTGAATGACCAGCCCTTAACAATGTTTAAACTGTAAAACCATTTTAAAAAGAACTGCAAATACACCTTTTTTACCTTTTATCCAACACTGTCACTGTCATGCTGTGTTTAATGTTGGAAATATAGAATTCAATACAGAGAAACTGAGAAATATCTAAATGAATTCAGATTTACAGACAATCATTTATTTTTATTTTTTGTTGTTATTTTTATTATGTTTTTGTAATTTTTGTATTTTTTTAGTTTTTGTAAATTGGGGGGAATTTTTTGGGGGGTTGGGAATGTTTTTTTTTTAGGTGGAAACAGGGGTGGGTGCAAATGGTCCCCCAGTTCATTTGAAGAACCGGAGGAATCTTTTTCTCAGAGAGAGCTTTTTGGGCTTTTTGTCCGCCGTTTTCATTTGCTCCTCTAGGTTGCCGATCCTGCTCATCACAGCATCCAATGCTGCCTCTCGGGCGGTCACCTCCTCCTCTGTGGTGTGTTCGATGTCACTCATGGCCTCCAGGAAACGGGACATCTTCTGACACTGCAGCTGTTGGCTCTCCAGCTCACTCTGTGTCTGGGTCATTTTAGCCATCAGCCTGTTGTTCTCCTCTATCAGCTGGGCCAGACGCATGTCTTGTTCTTTCTGGCTCTCTTTTTGCCTCTGAAGAGCTTCCTCCAGCTGCTGTACTTTGGAGACAGCCTCAGCTTCAGTGGCTTTCTTCTCCTCCAGCTGAAGCTCCAGGTCCTTGATCTTCTTGACCATGTTCCGCTCAGCCTCATCCTGGAGAGCTTTGTCTGTTTGGAGCATCTTCTTTAACTGCTCCACCTCAGCTGCCAAAGCCTCATTCTGCCTCTTGAGCTCAGTGGTCTGCTCCGTCTCTCTGATGGCAAGCTGCTGGTGCTGGGGCTCATGGACAGGAATCGTGGCCTGCTGGGAGGAATCCTCACAGGCCTTGGCCTGCGTTCCCTGCAACTGCTGCTCCAGAGCTGCGACATCCTCTTCCTCCTTCTTGGTGTTGATCTCCTCCATGACTATGGTACTGGGCTGCTGTTGCTGGGGCTCAGGGACGGGAATAGTGGCCTGCTGGGAGGAATCCTCAGCCACATCACAGGCCTTGTCCTGCATTCCCTGCAACTGCTGCTCCAGAGCTGCGACATCCTCTTCCTCCTTCTTGGTGTTGATCTCCTCCATGACTATGGTACTGGGCTGCTGTTGCTGGGGCTCAGGGACAGGAATCGTGGCCTGCTGGGAGGAATCCTCAGCCACATCACAGGCCTTGTCCTGCGTTCCCTGCAACTGCTGCTCCAGCGCTGCGACATCCTCTCCCTTCTTCAGGATGTAAATCTTCTTCATGACTCCGGTACTGAGCTGCTGGTGCTGTGGCTCAGGGAAATGAATGTCCCTGCTGGCCTGCTTGGGGGAATCCTGAACCCCATCACAGCTCTTGACCATGTCAACATGCTGTGGTTTGGCAGGTGCACACTGGGGGGGGTGTTGGCCTGGTGCTGTCCAAACCTTCTTGTGCTGGACAGGGCCGCTTTTAAAATGAGAAGCATGATTCCACGCAGGTGTGTCATACTGTGGTCGTGGTGTCCAAAGCGTTTTCCTCTGGACTGGGCCCCGTGTGAATTCAGTGGCCTCACGAGGCCGCTGTGTGGCACCTGAACGTGTGCCCTTTTGCTGTGGTACACGATCAGGTCTAGCAGCCTGTTGTGTAGCCCTTGAGGGTGTAGCTCTCATCTTTGGAGCACCTGAGGGTGTAGCACACCTCTGTGGAACATCCTCAGGTTGCTTTTGATGATTGCCATACCTGGGCCCTGTGCCAGACTGCTCCCTGTTAAGGTCCCCCCCTCCTGCCTGGCCTGTTTTGGTGAGGTGGGCTTTATCCCCCTTCTCTGCCTCACCGGTCGTGTTCTTGACAGACTGCTGATGTTTCACAGTCTGTTGATGATTTTGCCAAGATATAGCAGCGCTGTTCTGTCTGCGGATCTCGGCAACCCTTTCATTCCAGGCATCTGAATTGAAGGGTATAAAGTTGATCTTCTCCATGTTCTTGCCTTTCATTTGCTTTCTCTCACTGGTTTGCTCCATTGGGAATATTTGTCGTTCGCTGTTCACTCTGTAAAAACCTGTTTTGCAATTGTGACTGCTCTGACTGAGAGTGAGAGGGTAGTCATACTCTATAGATAAGGTAAACTCCTGGAAATGTGACGTCAGGAACCAGATGTGCCTTGATGTGTGACGATGGTCGTTACTATGGAAACCACAGAAGCGATTTTGGAGGGTGGTAAATATAATCTATGCAAAACGTATAAAATTAACTTTATTGTAGTCAGCCAAGGAATTATAAAGTAATTGGTAAATTTTACACATACTACCTATTCGTTAACATGAACAACGATCACACGGAAAGCCGTGAGTCCTGTGCTCCAAACTGCGCATGCGTCAGACGGCGTGTTTGCGCGAGCGGGACAGGAAGTCTTCCTCTCACTTGGGCTGCTGTCGAACCGCAGAAGTGAAGGTGAGCTATTTACATGGGGCTATTGCTGTGTATAGTGCGAATGCAAATGGTAATTAATGAAAGGATGAAATATTCCACTTCGCCTGTATTCGGCGTGAGTCTGTGTTACGTGCCATTACTTGAAACGAAAGTTTGAATGTGTCCCTGGCGGCACCATGACTGCTTTAAAACCGGGAGCTGAAGGAGGAACAGAGCCGAGGAGCCACGCCAGTGTTGCTGTTACTTTTGTTGTTGACCGGTCAGCTGTTTGTTTGCTAGCTACGTCAACTTGTATGTTTGTTTGTTTTTTACCTTTTATCCAACACTGTCACTGTCATGCTGTGTTTAATGTTGGAAATATGGAATTCAATCAGCACAGCACCTATGCTGCTGTATTGTCATATTCATTAGTCCCTGTAGTTTGTGCTTTTTGCCTTGTTTTTTCTGATGCTTTCAGTTACTGCGGACACAGTCGTGTTATATCCCACTAAATAAAACAGTAGACACAAGACATTTGGCCACAATACAGAGCATGGCTGTGCTGTCAAATATGGCAATAAGAAAGTCACCTTCAGGGCACAAGGCAGTAACAGTAATGAGCAGTAAGCTTGTTAGCGTAAGCCCATCCTCGTCCTCTAGTTCTGAACAGCAAATGTTACAAGTTACTAATGTGTGTTTTATATTCTCCATGATAATGTTGTGTTTCATCAGAATGGCCCACCGACCCCCACACCCAGCAGGTGTGAAGAAGCACCACCTGACTGCCATGTTCAGCATCATCGCTTCATTTTCACTCGACCAGTGAGTATTTTAAAGATTGTTCTAGCTGGCTGACTGCATTGATTTACACAACTCATAATTCTCAAGCAGACATTAAGATCATGTCCACTAGCTAACAGCAATGTGATGTAAGTTTGAGGTAACTAAACCACTGTAGGCTAAATCTTTAAATTATACATTTCTTGTATGTATAATTTGATGAATAGAAGGGAACTGCTGAAGTGTCTACGCTGTCAAAGTCAACAAAGCTTATGACTACATCCCCTCTCTCCAGGCCCACATGGTCTCCTAGAGGCTGGCTGCAGATTCAGAGCTGCCTCTCCAAAGCCTCTGTGACCAGATGACACGAGCAGATCGGTCCTTGTCCCATTGTGTCAGCACCAACGGAGGAGCTTCTACAGATGAAGTCAGGAGAGGTCTGGGTCGGTACATATAGTATACAGATAGTCAGGTGTGGCATCACAGAGTGAAGATGGGAAGACCACACAGGTTAGTTTTAGTTCAACTTATTCTGTTTCATTCACAACATTAAATCAAGGAGAAACTGATTCATTTCAACATGATGTATTTTTTCTATTTGGTATGGATTTATTGGCATGGTCAAGAAATGAGATAGTCAAACCACTTGCTGTAGAATATGAGGTCCTTTATGCATAAAAAAAACTGTTCTGATCCCCCTCTCTGTCTCCCTATTGCTCTACCAGATCCGTCCCCAGGTGACTTCAGCCATGCCCAGTTCAGCTGGACGTCATCATACTTCTGCCACCTCTCATACTGTCCTCTCCAGGTCTTCCCTCGTCTTCGTCCTGGCTGTGGCTGCAGCTTGGTGGCCGATGGTCGTCTCTGTGCTGCTGTGGCCCCAAGGTGCCATATTTTATCCTTCACTACAACACATCAAGTTGTACTTTATGGAACATGTATTATTGAGTCCAGAATTTTAAATCATTGAAAATTTTATATTGTTTCATATAATTTGATCTAAAAATTAACTTCAAGCAAATCCTTGGCTTATGTTGATCTTTGTGGTAAAAATGAGGTTCACTGAAGTTTTCAATATTGAGCAAAATATTGTCTGCACTGAAAAGTTTATGATATTTGTCAAAAAAAGGTTCTGGTTTGACTAGGAATGTACCTAATATAGTTTGTGGAATCTATACAGAGTAAAACACTGCCTGGTGAACACAGAAAACTCAGGGTGATCTCCTCACAACTCCTTTTTCTTATCGAGCAATCTGGATGTCCGAAAACAGGAAGATATGTTTTATTGTCCAGAAATAACATTTGAAGCTGTTAGTTTAGTGAGTTATAAAACAGGTTCATTACTTGAAATGTGTGTAACGCTGTTGTATTGCACTTTACTCTGTATTTTTATGATGATATTATGGATTAAACACATTGAGATAATAACCATCTGAAAGTCTTTTTTGGGGGGTAAATCTGAATAAGTAATGGTTACCTACTAGCAATTAAGAGATAATTTCACCCAATTTTATTGAGTAAGTACCTGTTGAATATATACATGAATGTGAGGTAAATTTAACCCAATTTAAGTATTTCATCGCTTTTTATTTCAGATAATTTATACTTAATATCTGGAAGAAAATCTACCCAAAAAAGTGGATGCAAATTGTTGCCTCAATTTTATTGGGTAAATTCTGTAGGTTACTTTTATCAGTGCACGTGTGATTCGAGGTGGCTGCTTGAGAGGAGAATTTACACATCCAATAAAGCTTTATGAAGCACTTCATTATCAAAAAAACTATTATCAGCAATAGCAGTACTTAAGTGTCCAGAGTGAAAGTACACACAGAGGGGCAGAGCTCCACAATCACACACGAATCCACATAGTGTACAACAAAAAGCAGCTTCGATGATTTTCTTCACCGTCAACATAAGGTCAAATGGTTCTCTACATATGTTCTTCTGGATGTATGATTATTTTGTTGTTTTTAGGGCATTTTGTGACAGATTTGATGACGTTTTGCAAGTGTATATGTAAGAAGTTGTTATCCATGTGAGATCAATAAATGTTTTATTGATACTCTGTGAATTGTCTCATTTTTTTAGGGTAAAAATTCTGTCATGAATTTGTGATTATATATAATCACTAATTCATGGTTTAAATTACGTTTACTTTAATTTAGACAACAAAGGGACGTCTTTATGGAGACGTCTTTTCAACGACCTGAAAATAATGGCTTTTCTTCTTTCACTTTTCAACCAAATCCAAACGTTGTTTCAACGTATGAAAATGATGTCTTCTCAACGTCTTTTCCACCAAGTTTTGCTGGTGGCTGTTGTGGCTGTCAACCGGGATAAAGAGTCAGACTCAGAGTATTTCCATAGCAGCCAACATCTGCAGTAATGTAGCCAGTTTAGTGCCAAGAGTTTACCATCAATGTTGAACAATGAACAACACTAAATTTATGATGCTCTTAAAACATTGTTTTAAAAAGATCTCCAAAAGTAATAGTGCACTTGATTATATTGTCATCAATTTGTAAGTCATTTCATTCGTTTAGAACTAAAAGTCCTAACTTGATTTGTAATTTACTTTCCAAATTTCTTTCTTTGTTTATTTCTTTTTACTGTGTTATCATTACAACAATAATTGGTTAGAATGAGCCAGTAAAAGCGTATAATCAAGGTGGCACAATGCAGACTCTGAGCACACATTAAATCAATGGAACCGATTAAGCCATTTGAGGACAATAATAAAAGCGCATTTAGTAAATAGGTATTACTCATTTCATGTGAGTACAGTGTTGATTGACATTTCCCCCCGCTCCGCCATGCTGTGACGTTTGTGGTACCCGGAAATAAGGGCGGAGTGAGCCATCGACCGCTCTCCAGGTTTCCTCCTTTCTGTCTGCCAGACAAACTCAGACACGGTGACAACATGGATCCTAACACGACGATTCTGCGAGTCAAGAGGAAAAGGGGGACCGACCCCGCAGATGCGTTGTTGCTGGCGTGCAAACGTATTCGTCCAGAGTCGTCCCAGAGCTCAGGCGAAACGGTGCCGGAGCCCAATGAAGCCGAGGTGGAAAACTCTGTGTTCAAACTCGTGGCGACAGTAGCGACACAGGTGAGAGGCCCGCTGGCACAGGCTGGGTGTTAGCTAACCAAGCGCTGCGGGCTAACATCAACGCAGCTGGCGGTGGGAAAGGCAAATACACGTTAGCTAGCGTCTCGGTACAAACGTTTCTGTTGAGCTAGTGAAGTTGACTGGCTGGTCGTACTAATTACAATAATGGCAGTCGTTAGAAAACTACGCGCCCTCTGAGCTAGTTGTTGTTAGCATAGCACTCAGGCTAGTCGACACTGTTAGCGGTTAACATTAGCCGTAAGTTAACATCAGCCTGTGTTGTCGTTAGCTCATTTTGTTCATGTTGAACGTAGTTGTGACGTGTTTATAGGCCTCCAAAGTGATTTGACATGGACCAAAATAAAGGCCGTAGTAGCTATAGCATGCATTGAAGTACACACCGAGCATCGATCATGCAAGCCAGCTAATCATCTCATCTGGGAAACATTCTGGTATAGCGTGACACTAATTTACAAGGTCTTACTTTTGTGGTTCATTGTTATTAAAAGCGAATTTTACTGTTTCGGACTTTTATATGAGCCTTCATATGCAGTTAATGTGTCTCCGCTCATTGGTGCGTTTGGGGACAGTGTGTGTTTTCCAGTGACACTGTGAGTCGGGTCCAAAAGCAAAATATGTGCGATAAGAGGCGTTGAAGCATTGTCTGGTGCATGTTTGATCATCCTCAACTTGTAGACGCCAGGAGTCAAATGCCTTGTCCTTGTGTGAGCCGTGTACATTCTCACCTTTGTCTTCTCATCACCAGGATGCTCCGGTTCAGACGCAGGTTCGACAGGCTTTGGCTCGGCCTCGCACGGCCCACTCACTGCGCCCCTCCGCTGCCAGCTCACAGCGGATTATTGGGGACCTACGGAGCACAAAGTGGAGCACCCGTAGGGAGGAACGCTACAGAATACTCTCTAGCCACCGCACAGGGCTGTCAAACCCAGCCGAGCAGCAAAACCCCCAAAGAGATGCTTCTGAGGATGTAAAGGAAACTGGGAAAGAGGGGGACAAATGTTTGAGTCTTGGTGAAATCCAGGTGGTTGATCTCCTTCATGAGAATGTAGAGGACCAGGACAAGTCTTCTGGCAAGGTGAGTTGAGCATAATAGCTGGATAAAGGATTTTATCTGTAATGGTATTGATTACTATACTGCTTATTGAAATGGATACTGACAGTCTAATTGATTATTAGAAGAAAAAAAAATCAACAACTTGGAAATACTGGACATGTGCCTTCCAGGATCAACTGTCAGTAGTACAAACCAGTGTAAAACAAATAGACATAGCAGAGAGGATGAAACAACCTGAAGTGGGGTTTCAACAGTGAAAACTAACCGAATCAGTTTCGCTTGCTTTGGCTGACTTCTCCTGTATCAGTGGTACCTGATAAACAGTAAATCCTTTTACATTCATATTAATTCTTTTCCGAATTTCTTCTTTTTCTGGCACAGAAATGGAAAGGAACCAGTAAGCAGTACTGATAAAAGAAGTTTTATTTGTAAAATATACGGTTTCCATCCCTACAAGGATTAAATGTCTGTCTGAAGTTTTTGTAAAAATTGGTTATTTGTAAGACAAAAATGTTTTTTTATAGCAGTGCAAAGCAGAAAAGTGTTTTTGGAAAAAGTATTGAAAGGGACTCCCACAATCCAAGTAGCTGTGCTGTTACTGTTATCTAATTGTGGGGATAAAAACCCTTGAGTGAGTGGCAGTGGCATTACGGTGGGGGTCAGGGGAGGGGTTGGGCTGTGCTGAAGTTGGTGCAGCAGCAGCAGCAGCTTTCATCATGCTGTGCATGTATGACATACTGTCCTTTTTAGGTTGCTGGTGTTACTCCCATTACAGGTAGCTGTTGTGCAGACATGGTGAGCGTTAATGGTATTTCCATTCACTTTGCCAAAAGGAGCCTCCAACACTGAGCTGGAACCTGTCTCCTATAACAGCGCGCTTGGCTCCCTCATCAAAGTCTAAATTCCCTGTATGGAATGAAAGTTTTGAATTAAGATCAGAGAATAATGCATTTCTCCTAAATTGGAGGTAATCACAGTACACTTGCAGGACAACATTTTCTTTCCTTTTGTCACCACAAACCGAATCAACAGTAAATATTTATTATCTTAATAATTAACTGTTGAAAAATGGTTATTCATCTGTTAGAGGCATTAGTCAACATGGATATGGATGGTCTCAGTAGTAATTGATATATTCTCTGGCTCTGTTTTTGTAAAGATGCTGTCCTCAGACCCAGAAGTCATCCTGTGTAACAGCACCAAGATGCTGCGGGAGCATCTGAGCATATCTGGAGAGAGACTGGGGGAAGAGCACCGGGAGCAGGACGGTGACTACGTCTACGATCTGTACTACCAGGAAACGGTCACACCAGGGTGGATCCAGGACATCCTGTCTGTCAGGGCCTACGCCGATGAGGGAGAACTGGTGTGTGTGGATGGATGGACGGACAGATGAATGAGTGCTGAAATCGGAGTGAGTGAATGAAGACATGGGAAAAACGAGGGTGCTTAACTGCCTGTGAAATATATTTAGATAAATTGGTAGTCAGCTGACATGCAGCTGGTCTTTGCCTACCTGTAAATTCAGTTCCTAACTCAAAGCAGTGGCCCTGGATTAAACACGGCTTCAGGCCAATCAGTACGATATACACTTGTTTCTCCACATGTTGCTGTTCTGAGGTGGCAGATGAGACCACCATATGGATCATTTGAATTTACCTCAATAATATTGCCTTAGTCTGTATTCAGAACTGGGAGGAACATTTTATGCATTCTTAAAATTTAAGCCAAAACCATTCCCAACAGGATCATTTGTCTTCCATGTTTTAAAGTGGAACAAACCAATTTTCCTTAAGTGTTAATCCAGATTTGTGACTTAAATGATGAGGCTGACTTTATTATATATTTATAATTACTATCAACAGCATTTCAGAGGAAACTAAAACCAATAAAGAATCAACAATCAACAAAACTGAGGCTTTCAGATAAATGGATGTTTGTTTGTCCCAGGTGCCTGACCATGTGGTTCATGAAGAGGAGGTGTATGAAGATGAGGATGACGAAAACGAGGAAGCCAACTGGAGGAATGACTACCCCGATGAGGAGAGTGATGAAGACAGTGACAGAGAGGAACGCTATGGTGGTACGCATTTATATGTACATATTAAGGTGTTACTCAAGTCTGTGTAGGTTTTGTTATCGGCTCCGAGTTTGTCTTTGTTTCTTTTAACCCAGTATTACCAAAGCCTGTGTAGGCGGAAGCTACACAAGCTCGGGTGGTGCTGTAATTGTAGTGTTTGGCAGTAGTGATCAAAACAGTTGTCCAAAATCCAGGTCATTTTCAGTCACTCTTATTCATAAGTCACTGCTTCAGGCTGCTTTTGTTGGACTTGGGCTGGTGTGTGTCATTTTAGGTTGGTTTTAAGAAGTTATTTGACACAATAAAAAGGGGGTGTAACATCGTGACTGACAGCTAACACTTACCGACAGTTGAGTGGGGTGGATGTGAGCTACAGCGCACTTTGCCCTTCTGCATGCATCTGCATCTGCACTGGCAGCAGGCCTGGCTGGAGGCATTATGTTTTCAGGCTGTCGTTCCGTTCTCGTGAACGCCTTGAGGGGATTTTTTCAAATCAGCCACAAATGCTCACCACACAAAAACATTTTGAGCCATGGCAGTTATGACAAAATTTCTCATAGGATGTCTCATAAGATGATGATCAAGTGATGACATTTTATATCCCAAAGGTCAGCTTCACTCTGATCATACTGTTCTGGTCATTATTCAGCACCATAACTCAGGAGCAGAAGGCAGATTGTGAGCAGATTTCACATTTGGTGACACTAATCTTGGGCGTCCACCTTGAAACTGTGCTGATTGTAGATGTTCTGTGCTGCACGGTTGAACGTGTGTGTGTGTGTGTGTGTGTGTGTGTGTGTGTGTGTGTGTGTGTGTGTGTGTGTGTGTGTGTGTGTGTGTGTGTGTGTGTGTGTGTGTGTGTGTGTGTGTGTGTGTGTGTGTGTGTGTGTGTGTGTGTGAGAGAAGCGTCCATGTTCTACAGTTTGTAGCTTCTTTGCAGCAACATCCATATTGGAAGCACTGTAGTCCACCAGAAGCTCATTGGCTCTGCTGATATTGATCTTCAGTGACTGTTGTTGCACCATACGATGAAGCGCTCTCAGTCCTCTGTGCCCTTCAATACGCTTTAATACCTTTTATTAAATTCCTTCAAAGTCTTCACTATATATATTACATGAGTCTGGACAGACATGGATGCAAACTGGGATGCAACCGTGAGGTGTTAATTCCAGTTTGGCTTTTCAGAACAGTGTGGCTATGGCTTATCACAGTCCTTCCTGTCCTTCATTAGCTGCTTTGTGTCCTGTGTATGCAGGTTACTGGGAGGAGGAGCACTCGTACAGCCGGAGGAGCTGGCAGCACTACCAGAGGGAAGTCCTACATGAGCTGGGCTGCCGTGGTGAAGATGACGAGGATGATGATGACGGAGACAAATATGATTCCGATTGATCTGTCCTTAACCCACACCTGTCAGTGGATATTCCAATACCCCTCTTCACAAATAACCCCATACTCCATAGACCTCTGTGGGTGAGAGTGGAGGAAGAACTGTGAGAACGACACATAACAGAAACATGTCTGAAAAAAGGAATTATAGAATTCAAAGTGTAGCAATTTATGTGTAGCAGTCATCAGATTTTTACGACAGTTCAAGTGAAATTACCTTGAGAAACCTCTTGTTCTTAAGTTAACACAGTATTCTACATCTTCAAATGTTGGGCTTTGTTTGTCAACCACTAATGGTTCAGAAAATTGAGATGGTTTTGGGATGAAATCCATCCTGCTCTCTCTTACACAGGTGATGGAGTAGGCGTTATTGCCAGAAGGATCCAGTGTCTTTTTTCTTTTAAATCTGTGGTGGAGTGAACTTGTGTGTGTGTGTGTGGCTGTTTGTTCAAAGTGGATGTGTGTGTGGTAGAAATGTCGCATATTAGTGTTACATGCCTGGTATGCTTTGTGCTGTTAACACTTCTGTTAGTGAGACGTCTTGGGCCGTGTGCGGTTGCAGTTTAGGGTGTTTGCATTTTGTGCATGGTAGTGTGTGTAGGTATAATTGTGCGTGTTAAGATTTTTTGCATATGTGAAAGCGTGGCGCATTATTTTTGTTGTGGGTGTGTGAGTTTGGTTCGGAAATTCCCCTTTGAAGTTAAGACCATTTCTCTCGGATGCTTGTTTAATTAAAGTTTTTGTAAATATGTAGATGTGTATAAAAAGCCTTTCAAAATAAACTTCAAACATCTCACTGTCAATTTGTCCTGCTTCATAAATACACCAACTTGTAAACAGAATGAATTGGAAAATCCTACTCAAAAGATCAATTTCAACATTGAACTGAAAGTCTCATAAAGAAAGTATGTAGTCCAGTGAACTTGAGCTAAAGACGAGTTAACGATCAGCACAGTTAAGTTTTCTCTCATCTGGATGAAAGAAAAGTTAGACGAGCAGGAAAAATAGACTCAACCTGCCTGTTGTTGGTGTTGAGCTGATTGACTCAGCTACTTACCGTGATGATGCAGTGATGTTTTTATGAGACAGGCTGGTGAAGAAAGTCAGTCCCAAGTGGTCTGAAATCCTCACAGTGATGCATAGTGCTGTCTGCTTATGGGTAAAAGGCTACTGCACAACCTAACCTGTTGGGGGTTCCTAATAGAAAGAGAGGGTTGGAACTTGAATGTGATTGGACGCTCCACTTACAAAAAAAAAAAAGAAAAACAAGCCATTCTTAACATAACAATGATTTGGGATGTAACGTTCAGTTGTGTTGGTGCACAGCAAAGCTTCAGTTCTCTGAATAATTAATAGTTCCCTCATGTAAAAAGCACATTTTAGTAAAGAATGCACCTTGTGGCCATTTGGCATTGTGTGTATAACACTGCTGGACCAGGAGTGAGCCAGGCCAACGAATGCTCTAACCAAAAGCACGAGATGAAGCACTAGCCTGAAACCAAGAGGTGCCATTTAGGGATGAAATCTGATATTTCTTAATTTTACCAGTTATGTGAATATGATCTTCAGCCGTGTGCAGATTGACTTTTTAAATCAAATGACACATTGCATTTAGTTTTTCTACATCAAATTGTATTTAAATCAGCCAGACTGTTTTTGAATTCATGGATTTAGACACAAACAGCATTTCGTGCTCCGGTGACAACCTCTTGCTAAGTGTGTGTATGTGGCTCAATGAACAACCTTCAAAACCTCTTGAATTAGACGGTCTTTCCAGTTAAAGCCAGTGATTTTGAGATACTTAACAAATAGATTCTGAGATGCAGTATTTTTTAAGCAGTTTACTTGAGACCATTTAGAGGAGAGTGTGCAAATATTACACAACTTGATATAAAGACGGAGCACTACAGTGGATCCCTAAATTATTTTTGACCTAAGTGAACATCTGTTGACCTCTTGAATATAGCATGTTGAACACTGTAAAGGATTATAGTAAACTGATTTAGTGCTACACAGTGTAAAGCAAACATAAAGAAGAGAAATGGTACAGATTCCCTCAATGCAAGACAGTCCAAGCCAAAATGCTTGAAACGTTTAACATCATTAAAAACACGCCATGCAAAAAAGCCAATGTTCTGTTTCAACATATAGCAACAGCAAGTTAAAATGCAAAAGAAATAAAACCCAAAACAATTGCACCAGAAGTATGTAAAGGCACTGCCATTAGGATGGTATCTCCATATCTTCACATAGCAGCAGACAAAAAAAATCTTCCCTTTTTACATTCGGGGGTTGAACATGACAGACAATTTATGCTACTTTAATTCTCAGGCGGGATTAAGTACACTCACACATACTGCACAAGATATCTTTCAGTTCAAATGGGTTAAATCCATATAAAAACATTTTACCCGCTCATCATCATCATCAGTCCCTGTGGTCATGTGCAGCACCTGTAAAATCTCACAGGCACATACTAAAGGCATCTATAACAATTACCTATAGAACTAACAAGTTTAACAGCTTTATAATAGAGGTCATTAAATGGTGTGATGAAGAAAACTGTAACAATATCCACACTATGGAGTGTATAACAGTACTCTCTGTCCTTACGGGTTGAAGTCCTTGAATGTCCTTGAATTCCAGGATAATCAAACAAGTGAACTTGTGCATCATGTGGCAGCATTTTCAGTGTCGTAAACAAGTCAGTGAAGTCTGAGCGCTCCAGCATAGTGTACGGTATAATAAAAGAGTCAGAAATGTTTTTTTCCACAGAAGAATCCCTTGCCTTGTCCCCTGGTGGCTCTCAGCTGTGAGGATGCAGAATCTGCTGGGGAAGGTTTTGAAGTGCATTGAATGCTATTCACTTTTGTCCATCTCTGTCAGTACACAGTAGCAGGTGTACTGGGTGAAGTGAGTCAGAGAACCTGCAGCAAGAGACAACAGCACATTAGCCAGGTTGTTGAGAGAGGGTGACGAGCGTGTGCCTGCCGTGCTGGATGTGTGGTACACTCACGCAGCAGCTTTGTGATCACTGGCGGTCGTTTGGACTCTGGCAGATAGACACCCAGGAAGTAGACGGGAACCCCTGACAGGGCAATGGCAATGCCAATCAGAGAGTTGACGGTGTCACTGTAGAGAGGAACTGCCACCAGGAAAACAGCACACAGACAGAACACCACCGGGTACAACAACGTAAACTGTAGAGAGAGACGTCAGGAGGGAGACTGTGAGCTACAAACACAACAATAAACTTTGTATGATTACACTCAATTTGAAGGTCTTTGCTTTAAAGATATAACTGTGATACCATTATTCTTAATGTCATTTCCCCCCGACTCAAGAACCTGCGGTGGCACATCAGTGCGATGGGTTCAGTGATGTGTCGTTGCAAGTCTGCTCTCATTTTAAAGTAACAATCTTGAAGATGTTCACTGGAATAAATGTCTGTTCAGTCACTATCTGTCGCTGAATGAGGTAACACAATGGTGACTGATAGTGTTGCAATACTTATTACAAACTGGGTGACATTTCCAGAAAAACTGCTGTATTTAGTTTCCACTAAGGCAAACCAAACATTTCCTGCTGCTGCAGCTTCACATTAAAAGAAATTAAAAACACGGCAAAACACGAGCTGACTTTTATTGTGAAGTTGTCACAGTTTTTAAATCAGTGAGGTCTGCACTTACCGCTATTGTTCATCAAAAGTGCATCTTCAAAATGAGACAACAGTCATTTTTGGCCTTTTTTGACAGTGGATCAGTTTGAAATATTACAGGGAGTGATTCAACAATAAGGAGAAGCCACAGCGAGCTGTTGGATGAGGCGCTGCAGAAGACAGGCTGCACACCTCCAACTTCACAGCCACGTAACAAACTCCTCCACTGTGCCCTGCTGTTCACACACTCATGCTGTGTGCGGCATGAAATCAGATCGCGGTTGCTCACAGAATGGTGTAAAAAGGCCCCGACTTCTTCATGAAAATGACAATAGTTTGTTAGGCTGCCCCCAGAATGATGTAACCTGTTACCACCAGTAACTACAGCCAAATCAACCAGGTCTGAGATCTTATGGATTAGACGTGCCAGACATCAATTATCATCATCCAATTACTGCAACTTGACTCTAGCAGCCAAGTTGTTAATTGGCATCACATCACACACACACACAGAAATGATTGTGCAGAAGTTGGTGTTTGCTGACTCTTCGCAAGTTCTCGCAGGTACAAGAGCACACAGCAATTTTTTTCTTGCCTTTATGCTGTAGTTTTTACCAGCAGTTCATACCAGTGGAACAACAAGTGGATGATCTCAAAAGAAATAATTACTCTAATAATAAATAAACAGAATAAAGTACAACAAGCGTCTACAGCAGGGGTCACCAACAGGTCGCCCGCAGCATCCACATCAGTCGCCCGTAAGCCAGTTCTAAAAATAGCACTAATCACAAATTAGCTCTGTCTAAAATTTTATTTAATTGTGTTGCTATTCCTTTTGAATTACATTTACAGTGATGTAAATTTAAAAACGAATACATAAAAATGTAAAAAAATGTATATCATAAAAAAAGTTTAATATACGAACTCTGACGTAGTATGGGTCGGAGGTCAGTCTAGTGCGCATGACAAACCAGCTTTGCTGAGATGAGCTCGTGAGCACTGCAAAGATGAGGAGACGAACGCGTTTTCTACCCACAAAAACATGGCAGAAAAAAGGAAGAAAACGTATCATTTTCACAGTGAATGGGAGGAAGAGTTCTTTTTTACTAACGTGAAAGAAAACTGTGTGTCTCATTTGCGGTGCGACTGTGGCGACAGCTAAGCGGCACAACGTGGAGAGACACTTCAGTACATTATTATTAAAGTGGTAGCCCTTTGCATTACTCAGTGCCCTTGAAGTAGCTCTTAGTTTCAAAAAGGTTGGTGACCCCTGGTCTAGAGAAAGGAACACATGATGTCACATTCACTCAGTATAGGAATACTATGTTAATTCCAAAGGTAATCTCTTTGGTAATATCTCTATCAGTCCTGACAGCAGGAAGTTCTAATACACTAATCACTGCACTTTGGTTAAAGGGGGGATGCAAGGATGGGCTTCCACAGGTGTGTTGAACTGGTCTCACCTTGAGAGGTCTGGGTCTGTCAGGCTCCTTCCAGCGGAGGTAGATCTGCCCGGCGATGGACAGACCCATGAAGAACCAGTAGCTAAAGCTGTAGTAGTTGATGAGCTGGAAGACGTCCTCCACTGTCAGGTAGATCAGTGACATGACACACTGCACAGAGGACGAGAGGGAGGACGACAGCAGTTGAAGATGTCAATGAATGTTACAGTATTCACTGCAGAGTGAAACTTCCATTACTTTAACATTATCAGGCGGATATGTGGTTTAAATAAAGGAGTGTCATATTTCTGAACAGGCGAGATCATCTATTTGTTTGCAATGGAAAACAGGTTTAGCATACAATGCAAAATATTAAAAAAGGTTTTAAGTAAGCTAAGCTAATACAATGAACGATACTAGTAAACAATAAGGCTCCACCTCAGTTACTGAATCTACCATTAAGTGCAAGTTTCCTTCCACTATAATTTCCATGTAAGTGATACATTTTCGTACATTGAAGATCAGGGCAGGGATCGGAGTGAATCTCTGTATGTGGATCATGGACAGAGCGTCTGGAAGGTGACCCTCACGAGAGCCCACAAAGAACAACCTGGACACGACAAACACGAATTAAGGCGGATAACAGTGACGCCTGAGTGGATGACAATCATTAAATAACCTCTGCAGCTGTTTGCTGTGCTGTGTGTGTGCTTCTACCTGGACGCAGCTATAATGGAGGCGTTGAGGCCTCCGTAGCAGGACAGAGCCACAGCAATGGGGATGGTCCAGCTCATCACACCAAGAGTGTGATCTGCAAATGTCTGAAGCAGAGAGCAGTTTCTGGTTTCAGCTCATGCATGTGCACCTTGTTCTCCAGCTCATCAGCTTTTTTTTTTGTTTGTTTAGTTAGTTTACTCACCACTGCCACTGCGTCACTGGCCAGTATAGCACTAACATCCAGAACAGTGTAGTAGGCCACATTGGTGAGGATGTAGATGATGGTGACGATGGGCATAGAGATGGCGATGGCCAGGGGCAGGTTCCTGGAACAACAGCACTGGATCATTACCACATTGACTCAACGATGTCTGCTCACACTTTCTACTGAAAAGAAAACACAAAAGGAAACATTACCTCTCGGGGTTTTTGATCTCCTCAGTAACAAAGTTGAGGGTGTCCCAGCCAGAATAGGAGAAGAGGGCAGAGTAGAGCGCCAGCGCAATATCACCAGGGTCTGTAGACGATCCCTGAAAGGATGATTCCAAGTTGGTTGTGTAACCTGACAGAGACAAAACAATTAAAGTGATCAGTGAAATGTTATTGTATGCGCAAAACTACGTGGCCAATCAATGTCCTCGTCATTCCACCGTCGATGGCTGGTAAGATTTTAAAGTTTCTATAACATCACTAGTATGTACAGCAACTGGTCTACCACAGTGCAGGCGGGTGACACTGGGACTAAGTGATGGAGGCGAGTTTGCTGGTATTATGGTGCGTACTGGACTATTCATGCCCTCGAATTTCATTTGTGCGAGCCAAGAAAAAGTTTGAGCCGATGGCACTTTCAGCAGTTACAACATACAGGAACAATGTGGAAAAGGTGAACACCACTCACCCTGGCACAGCTTGACGATGCCAGTGATGATGATGACGATGAGGGCTGCCACCTTGGCGTAGGTGAAGATGTCCTGCACCCGGGTGCCCCACTTCACGTAGGCAGAGTTGATGAAAGTCAGTAAGCCTGGGGAGAGAGGAAGGTTTCACACGTTCCTGGTACAGTGTCTACTCCTGTAGCTACAGAGGGACAGAGTGGATCAGAAGTACTTACATATGCACGCTGCAGCGATGAGCCTGGCTGCTGCATATGGTGGTTCACATGTTGGAAAGAGTGGCTGCACCAGGTAGTTTGCAAACGTAATGGCAATGACCGCCTGACTGGTGGGCTCAATGATCAGCAAAGATGTCCAAAGACGAATGAATGCAATGAAGCCACCGAATGACTCCAGGATGTATGCATAAGATGCCCCTGACTTGGTGATGGTGGTGCCCAGCTCAGCGTAGCAGAGGGCCCCCACCACAGAGAACAGGCCCCCGATGGCCCAGATGACTAGCGACAGCCCGTAAGAGGCGCTGTAGATTAGCACACCCTTGGGGGAGACGAAGATGCCGGAGCCGATCATGTTTCCTACGATCAGGCTGACTCCATTGAGCAGCGAGATCTCCTTCTTAAGCTGCATGCTCTCTTTGGGCGGCTCCAGAGGATGGGAGGAGTGACCGGCAGTACTGCCGTTCATCTTCTTGGATTCCTCATGGTCGGCCATGGTGCCGTCGTCTCGGGGCTGAACCAGCGGGAGCCGAGGACCAGCTGTGGACGCTACAGGCCCTTGTCCCTTTTCCGGCAACCTCTGAAACCACCTGTCCAACAGATTCAGATGTACCAAGTCATTTTAGGTGAAAAAAAGTGGAGCTCAATTCCAAATGGGGAGTCAGAGGAGTGTATTGAGATTAACTTTAATCTCTAACCTATTAACACTGGTGAAAGAAAGCTTATGACTTGAGTGCAGAGTAGGTGAGGGAACAGGAGAGAGGTTTGGGATGAACTGGGTACAGGAAGGGCAGGAAAGTGCAAAATTAACTGCAGAGGTACGGCGGATGAGACACATAACATAATGGCCTGAGTTAGACACTTTTCTTTAGAGTGATTTAATGGACCATGATGCTGAGGGTGACTCATTAGGGCCGAGGCTCATGCATCACCATCAGCTAAAGGGAAACAGAAACCAGCTCAAAATGTGAGCATGGCAGCCATGGTTAGTTAAAAAGCCATGAGCAAAACACCTGTGACAACAGCATTTCAGTAAAATCACTTTTGTTTCTATTGCACATTTAGAAACAACAGGAGTTGACCTAAAGTGCTTTCCAGTCGAGGCAGATGGGTTAGAATCTGCCTCAGTACGGGTTTACATGAGAAGAGCATATAAAAGCCAGTAAAACATCATGTAATGCAATGATACACATAATACAGAGAAGGCAAGACTAAAAATTAAAAAAATAAACCTACAACAACTAAGATGATAAAATCAGAAACATAGTAATAACTAGGAAGTTTGGATACAGAATAAAACCAATAACAGAATAAAATGCAATAAGAAAAATGAGTTAAGAGGAGACTTGAAAAAGCTACAGAACTAAAAGCAAGATTAAAAAAAAAAAAAGCTGAGTCAAGTATGAGAGGAGCTGTTGGGAGGGTGGCATCAGTGACTGGGGGAGTGCAGAAGTAGCACATCAGTAATGAATGATGGAGTTAATCCATTTAAACAATAGTAAGACTTTCAAATGAATTCTGTGTTTCACTGGTAACCAACGCCAGTGAGCCAGAACAGGAGCGATGTGCTGTCTTTTCTTTGTTCCAGTTGAAAGTCCAGCAGCTGCGTTTTGGACCATTTGGAGTAGAGGAAAGGTGGAATGGGTCAAAACCTGACGCAGGAAATTACAGTAATTAAGCAGAGAGGCGGTAAAAGCATGGATAACAGTTTCCAGCTCCTAATGAGGTAAGAACGGCTTTAATTTGGCAAAGACTCTGATAAAAGCTGCCCTTCACAACACAGCTGACTTGTTTGTTCAAATTCAATGACGTGTCTAAGAAAACCAGTGTTTTTAACTTCATTATGCAAATCTGCAGACAGGAGCCCAAGTGCTCTGCTTAGGGCCAGACATGATCATCTCGGCTTTGTTTTCATCAGCATTTCATGTCATGTCATGTCTTTTAGACAGTTAAAGAGATTCCTCAGTGAGCACAAGCTGTCAGCTATTTAAAGGTGTACAGGTGTACTGTAATCACATATTAACTTCTGCTAAAAGGGACAAAACATAGTGAAATTGGGCTGCGTCTTTTCAGAGAATGGTCCCCCGGCAGGTTGGAAAAGCAGAGGCGGTGTTCTTTGTTATTTAGGTGTGGAATGTACAATTTACAGGACAAAAACTGAACTATTTATCCGAGCGAAGGGCCAGGTATCACAATGGGCTGGTGCTTTGCCTGTTGCGTCTGTGTGCGTGCGAGGTGCGTGCTTCATTTAATCATTAGGCATGTGTTCCACACCGCTGCACCACCTGTTTTTCTGATGATAGCAGACCAATCAGTGACTCACACCACCACACTGCCGTTAACCTGAATGTCATCACTCAACAATGGACACTTCCGCACACACGGATGAAAAACAGCAGTGTCCTCCTGCGTGCTTTCCGCCAGAAGCCCCCAGTCAAAGCATGCCTCACGCTTCGTCCAGGCGAGGAGCTGAAGGGGTTTGTGTCGTCACTCTTTATGTGTGCGTACGTATGTGTGTGCATGTGTGTGGGCTGCGAAATGCATCAAGCATTAACATAGCTGTGATGTACAACAGTACAGTAAAACTTGTGATACTTCATCCAGTGTTGTCACTGGGAATATATCAAAGGCTGCATCGATATTCAGCACAGTTCTCATTTAATGACTCTGGTACAAGTCATCTGACATGCCACTTTGATGTGTCATTGAATCAGAGATTCCTCCGCTTTTCTGTGATGTCCCTCCTCAGTCTCTCTCAGGTTTTCTACATTTCTAATAAAGGCTTAAAGTTACTTTCAAAGACAAATGGGAAGCTGAGTATGATGCAGTGTCTGTCATTCTCTCATGCTGAGAGGGGACTGCTGTCCATGGAGTGCAATGTCTTCTCTCCACATAATTGAAGAATCATAACCATAATACGAACAATAAAAATAATAAATTAATTTACCTCTCAACCAGAGCTGAGAAAATTAATTAGAAGCTATTTTGATGATCAATTAATTGTTGAAGTCAGTTATGAAGTGCCAAATGTTCTGTGGTTGCAGACTGTCTCGTGAGGATTTGCTGCTGTTTACTGAACATCTTTGGGTTTTGGAGCATCTCTCAAAGCAAGCTGCTATTGGCTTTTGGAGATGGTGCCAGACCTTTTTCCACTCTTTTCATAAAATGTATAGACCAATTTATTAATCAAATACCAGAGAACATAACAATGAATATAAGGAAAATAACTGCCAGTTACTTAGTGTGTGTGTAAGTGAGCATGCACAGCCAACGAAGGCTGGATCATTATCATCTCTGGCTGCCTGCAGGTCCAGAGCTGTTTCCCTCACAGAGTAACCCGAGGGCGGCTCAGCGTAGGACGAGCCACAGCCACATGAACGTGATTAAGAGCTCCTCATAATGAAACCTGTTCAGCCACACCTTGACTTTACTTTTATTCAAACCTGTGACACAGACACCACAGGAGGCCATCACTCTAACCCTCTGATCATATAAACCAGGTTTAGGTTTGCTAATTTCACTTTCAAGGCCAGGTCAGAGGGGATCAGTCTATTCACTGACATGATACTGGATATATATTGGAGGAGCCAGGTGTGCCACATAACAATACTAGTAATATAATACACAACATCCAGTAACAGCGTTTTCCTGACTAAAATAGCCGGTGTCAAAATACTTCAACACAGGATTCCTAAAGATGACTTCCGCTATTGACTTTCAAAATAAAGCCAAGCTGATATCTGTCATAACTGTGGCGGAAGCATCTTTTTCTCTCTGTTTTCCATGTCAAGTCAAGTTTATTTCTGTCGACCAAAGGAGAAACGGGGGAATTCAAAGGTGGAGCCCAGTTCCACACAAAACAATGACAGAAAATGTAAATTTGATGTTATTAGATAGCTACAGATAAGTCTAATAACAGGTTTAATGAGCTCTTAATTATAATAGACCTATTGTTGTACCTGCTGTCAGAGCACGAACAGTAGCTAGCACACACTAGCGTTAAGGTAATTTGACTGGGTTAGGTTAGCTTGTTCTTTAACCTGACTCACTGCCTCATGCCTTTAATATCTACTGTGTCAACCCAAACGAAAACCTTGTTCTGACAAAACAACACAGCTCCTGTCTCAAGAAAAAATACACTATTAGGAATGATAAATTGCTAGTGTTGGCTTTCATTTTGAATGTGAACCGCCTCACCTCCGGTTGTATCTCGGCTATCTGCGGTTAGCTTGCCGCGAATTCACAAAGACTTCCCCTTTGTCCCGTTAATGTGTCTTAATCCAGGCATAGTTTGCTCTGGCTCTGGCCGGTCCGCGGACACGGTCTCCCCCCACACAAAAACTGTTCCATCAGAGCATTTTGCAGTCTTACCTGTGCTGCTTTGCCGCCTGTCCAGTGGTTTTGACAGCCAGCCAACACGGTGCCCTTTCACATAAGCATCAGCCGCCGTAAACAACAGGCTGCTGCTGCTGCTCACGGAAACGTCATGTGACGCTGCTCCGCGTACACTGTGCACCGTATATAAAGAGTCAGGAAAGTCATTTTATGAGACATGATGGTTATTTGTGTCATAGATTCCATAATAGCTGCATTAAGAAACGCCATAAGATAATATACTTTCACTATATGCACCGACCTTTACATTGAATTCTGATCATTTGTATGATCATACAGCTGTTACTGGTTGATGTTACATTAACATGCGGCTGCCGTCCATCCTGACGCTGCGGCTGTGTGAGGGGCACACATGTAATTAGAGCAGTGCTGCCAGGAGTACGGGGCACAGGCCCGGGTCTTTGAACGGTATGTGCCACCATCATGTGAGTGAAACAGATTTACGCACACACGCAAGCGACTACCTGGGAGTTTGCAGAGCGCTAAAACAATAATATCCTGGCATGGATTCACGAAGTGCAGTACAGAACCCGAGTTCTTCATTGGAAAAGCTAGAATAATAATAAAGAGGTCCCACAAGACAAAGAGGCAGGATCTTAATCTGCAAGGATGCAGGATTCCAGTTTGGCTGACATGCAGTAATTACCAACAAACACCAAACGAACCACCTCTGTGGGGGAGGGACGGGAATAGCTCGTCTGGCACCAGGACCCAGAGGGTCTCACCTGTGCCTGTCTGCCTGCACTGAGACACACCTGAGAGAGCAGCTCTGGCCAGCCTGTTTGGAGTTTAATTTGGTAGAATATGTCTAAAAGCATGATTTTGTGTGTTTAAAAAAATGTTATTTATGTTGTTGTTTGTTAGATTCTTCATGTTTGGTGAGGGACTGAAACTTGGAGGGATTTCTTAGGCACACCAGACAAGATAACTGAAGCCATATGGTGGGGTTTTTCAACTGGTTGTTAGCTCCTGTAATACAATACTAACATGGTTCATCAGAAATATGGATTTCACTCACTTACATGTCCCTGACTGGAGGAGGGGACTGTGCTCCAGTGTATCAAGGTATAGTGTTCACTTCACATTACTCTGGCCTGCATTTAGGCCTTTTACTAAAAATCCCACTCAGTTTAATGGAGTCAAGTCTTTTATTTCATGCATTGTCAATAAACTGTTTATTTTTGGTATTGCAGTGTGGCTCCAGTTTATTGATTACTCCCTGATCACATTTAGAGCAGAGTGACAGCCAGTATGGCTGAACAGACATAGAAAGAGTGCCACCTGCAGACACTGAAACACCACTGCAGTGAGCCCATATTTACACAGCACCGATGATGAAGACCAGAACAGCGAAACACAGTACCATGTAATGCTTTTACTAGTGTACAGTTGATTTTCTGGTCATGTTGGTGGAGGAGACGCCCCGTACTCTGCCTGATGTTTAACAGTGCACATCTGGGTCTGGTCTGAGACCTTGTTTATCATACTTTGACCTGCCATGTCTGTCTCGGGTGGCTGTGTAGATAAGTCATGTAAGACAGTAAAAAAGGCAGTTTCAAGATTTTCTGATGACTGTAATGCCAGTTTCTTCCAAAACTGTGGGCATACATGGTAGCGCAGACAGTGAGAATTTCAGTGGCAAAGAAGCAGCATGATTGTGAAGAGAACAACAAATCCAAAACCTCCAGGGAGGAAACACACACAAAGATAAGGAGGGACGACTGGGCAGGAAAACAGCAAGCCCACAGTGTGTTTACTTTACACTGGCACACAGTCACATTAAGACATACCCAGCCATTTGTTTATTAATGCATATTTACATCCACAAAAACTCACATGTACAGAATTCAAATAACATAAATTTCACTTTAGAAAATAAAGTGCAAGAACCACAGCATCTATAAACTCACTTGTGCTGTTGTGCTGGGGATGAAAGACATGTTTAAACTAAGTTTAGTTCAGTGTAAAATAACACACATTTTGGTCCATTTTGAAGGCAAAAACCTGAGAATTACTACAGTGTATATTTTGTTGATATTATACTTGACGGTCATGATGGTCAGGAAAAATAGGAGTCATCCCAGAGTCAATTATAAAACATTCAGCTATTTTATAATACAAAACATACTGGATATGAAATCTTTACTATGCCTATTAGAACAATACAAACAACAACTCTGTGAGGCTTAAGAAGAAAATTAAAATAAAGACAAAGTGCTACTTTAAAGAATTAACTTATATATGAAAGAAATGCTTACAGTACAAAATTACAAATAAAAAGCTTATCTACAGTTCAAAGAGAGCTTCAATTATACAGTTTTTTCTGTACAGACAATGCAATGGAAATCACAGAACAATTCTCTGCAATCGTTTAACTTCCATGTGTTTGCCTGAAAAAAGCCTCACTTTATCTGATTGAAAATCTAAAATTCTTTCCCTTCTATATTTAGACCCAGTCTAAGTATTCTGCAAATATAGGCTCCAGGCCTGTATTATGAGTTCCTGAGTGATGGTGTCATTTATTCTTCACTGTCCCAGAGAAGAAAAAGAAACCTGTTTGGACTGCACAGTGGATGGGATTGATTCAAATACTTTCAGCAAGGTGTTGATTATGTTAAGCATCAGCCCTATGCTTTATATTTGAGTGACATCGGTAGATACAAAAAAGCAAAACAAAAAATTGCAAAATGCATCTGAGAACTCACAAGAATTGCTGATCAAGCCCACTTAACTTGAAAAGCTGGTGCTAATAGCCTGTCTCAAGACAAGGTATCATTTTGTTACCTCGACACTGGTAGCAAATTACCACTTACAGCTGCAAAGCAGGCACTGGCCAAGAGGTAACCATTTGAAGATCAGTTTTGAAAAATTCAATAATGCTAATTTCACTCAGTGTGCTTGTGTTTACCAGCCCAGCTGATCTGCAGCATTAAATACCAAAGCACACCAGAAGAATGAGAGGTGTACAAGGTATGGAGAGTTCACTCACTGCTATTTGGAGTGACTCTTGTGGGTTGTCATTTGGCAGCAGTTACCACAACTGACAGCAGAATTTCATCTGACAAAACTGTGAATCCACAGTCGCAGTCAGGGCTTGAACATTCTTTTCCTTTTTGTCATTTACTTTGATAAGAAAGCTGTATTGTTACAAAAAAAGTTTGATCGCTACAGCTTTGACATTTCTACTGTATTATGTGCCATATATTCTTTTCAGTCCATCTAACTCTTCTCCTGGGCCTGCAGCATGTGTTGTCGGGTAGATCCGGTGCTGGTGCTGCCTAGAGCAGAGCCACCAGCCTGTTTCCGCACCCAGTCCAGCATGTAGAACCGCAGCATCAGGAGGAAGCCTGAGGGAACAGACCAGATTCAAGGTTCAATCACTCATTTGATTTCTCCATCTATATCACTTTTCAGGATCACTGGGCCAAAAGCCGAAGTGGACGGTACAGACACATTCAAGGAGAGTCCAGACAGGTCCCAAATACATACATACATTCAAGACAATGTTCCAGTGGGAACAACAACAATATTTAACTGAAGGATATTGTCACTCATTTTATAGGATTTTTAAAACAAATGAACCCGCGTTCTTAAGATGTGAAATCTTAATAATACATAAATTTACAAGACTTAATCTGAGACAAATTGATTATTGTCATAGTGTATTGTCTATGTCCATCTACAGTATATGCTTTATACAGTACACATACAATATCTGCTTTCTGTATTATACTTACTGATGTGTGCATGTACAGTGCAGAAAATGTTTTTGCTTTACCTCAGATT
Organism: Chelmon rostratus; assembly: GCF_017976325.1. Classification (NCBI taxonomy): domain Eukaryota; kingdom Metazoa; phylum Chordata; class Actinopteri; order Chaetodontiformes; family Chaetodontidae; genus Chelmon; species Chelmon rostratus. Next base: position 5,445,064 of record NC_055658.1, read on the forward strand.
TAGTTTTAAAAAAGCCGCTGTTGTACTTTAAGAGATGTGATAATGCAGCTTCACTGCAATACATGGGAGAGAACTTCATGTGTAATAATTGTATCTGTGAAGATTTGGTTAAAAATGCTAAAATAATAAGAAATGTGCTTATACAGTTTCTTTAAGATGATACCACCCAACCTATCCATATCTGTCCACTAACTCTGTCAGCTGAAGCTACAGTCTGGCCAAGAAAGTCCAGCACATAATAGCCCATAAAAACACAACTTGTCATTTTCACACTTTGGGTTTTGTGTGGATTAAATGAACTAAATATAACATGATAATTAGTGATCTTTGCAGGTGCTGACAGGTGGATTTTGTTACCTTTGGACAGAGGCAGGAGAGCTGTTATTGCTATTTCTAGTTGAGCCGAGCTAAGCTAGCCCACTCCTGGCTGCAGCTTCATATGCAGTGTACAGACATAAGAGTGATGTCAATCTTCTTATCTAACTCTCAGCAAGAAAAATATGTATTTCCCAGATGTCCAACTATTTAGTGTAATGTTTTTGTCCATAACGTGAGCTCATAATACAACAGCCACCTAATTTAAAATTCCAATGGAAGAAATATATATTTAGGGCCATTGCATGCATTCTATTGATGAAGGCCTAAACAGTTGTATCATTAAACTGTCACATTAGCCACTTGCAGAACATTATCCCATTGACCTACCAATGGGCAGCAAAAATAGGGTTAATAAGTTGAGCTTTTGGACCTGAATCAAAAGCATATGAGAGGAAACAGGCTTTATTCTGATAGGCACCAGTAACAGAAGGCCTTGATTAACCATGGCCATTGTCTCATTCCCACACTGATACAATGGACCACTGGCTCCACATACACAGTCATCAATCTCTGAGGCAACAATGAAAACAGTCCTGTCCAAAGACTGACTACACTTAGTTAAACGTTGTGTGAAGGTGGGAATAATGCTGTAAAACTGCACAAACGTGAAGTGTGTTGTGGTTTACGTCAAATCTTTTCCTTTGGATCAGTATTTTTGCTTAGGTGACAGTCACGCCATATAAAGATAATGTATAATGCCTAAAAATGCAAGTCTCTGTCCTGTTGTGATAGCTCTGTGGTATGGTCTATTGTTTATGACAGAAGTTGGTAGAAGCTGATAGCCATGCTTTCCTACTCATGCTTGCCATTCTGAGTATAACAAAATAATATTAACCTGATTTGGACTGACTGAAGTCTGTAACTGTGTTAAACTGGCACAGTATACTGCAAGTACAAACCTTGAAAAGAGTTGAGGATGCAGGAGAGGAAGAGAACGAATACAGAGAGGGGTCCAAAGTCTAGGAAGGTCAGACCCCAAGTTATCCCGAAGAGGCAGCTGAGGCCCCAGATGCTGAGAAAAGCCACCCGGTTCTGGCTCCATTCATCCCTCCTGTGGATCTTCCTATAGACCAGGAAGAGCATCAGAATGCCCGAGGACACCAGGATGACCAGGACTGTCATCGTGGTGAAGTAGTGGGCCAGCAAGGCCTTCTGGGTGTCTTTCATCCAGCACCTGGAAACACCAAATCCATTCAGAGAAGGAAAAGCAAATAATCCCAAAATTGATAGGATCCCAAGTTTTTTGAACCTGACATTAGACCACTCCTCTAAGACTACTGTTAAAACAGTTGTATGACTTTGTGTTTTACTGTGCTGGCTTTGATTTGTACAGCATCCAGGGATAAGTTGCATGTTTATCCACAAATATCTTTGGCCAGATAGTGCTGCTTACATCAGATAAGGATCAGCTGTGTCGTCACATGACCGCACCGCTCTCATTCCATAAATGTCACCTACTGCAATCAGGATGATGACAGGAACAGCAGGGAGAACTGGAAAACAGTTTTAAAGGTCATTCGTTAATACCATCTTTACCTAAATGTGCCATGAAGTCATCTCCTTTGTGGAAATGTTACTTCACACACTCACCAAAGCCTATCCATACATAGGGTTTTGGGGAGGGTCTGAAAACCACGTAGACCAACCAGAAAGTGTGGAAAACTTCTATGCCCATCCAGGCAAAGGAGCTGAGCAGGGTGTAGTGGAGGATCGCCCCCACCCAGGCGCACACACTCTCCCCTCCCACATTGGCCAGGACTGCAGTTAAGAAGAAGACCAGGTTGAGGAGGGCCAAAGAGACAGCTAAGCCCAAGTGGATAGGTGTGGACTGCTCCTGAGGTCGCCTGCTCGAGGGAGAGCGGAATAGAAATCAGCGGGTTACTTATTTGTTATAAATGATTTATATTTTTTGATAAACTAGATCAGCCATGAAAAAGTCGTATTACCTCTTCTTGCAGAGAAAAATGATGAGAGCTATGCAGCTGATCACAGACATGGCACAGCCCAGAGATGTAATGGTGGTCAGTGCCAGCAGGTGGCACACTGGGCGAGGCTCCATTTGCTGTCAGGGGACAGAGAGCAGTCAGCAAAGTAACAGGGCCCTCAAACACAAAAAATATGAGAGTGTATGCATGTCTGTGTATTTTCTGTGTGTTTTCTGTGTGTCACACGAAATTGATATGTGTGATAGTATCTATAGGTGTGTAAAATCATGTACAGATGATGCTGGAGGAGATTAATAGTGTAGAGAACAAATGTTTTCCACACCAAATTACTTTCTTTCTGTTTTTATGTGTGCTTCTTGTTTAAAAACAAAAACAAAACAGTGTATCTGCTGCATGTCTCACCACTAGTACAGAGAAGAAAGTTAGATGGTTACAGAGGCACTCGGTGTGTTTTGCTCCATGTTGACGAGTCTCACATCCATCCACCAGCCAATTAACCTGCAATGGATCTTCACAAAGAGAGGACAAATTTGAACTTACTTACTACTTAATTATCATCTATGGGAGTTACAGCAAATGAACAGAGAAATACAGATATATGTTGAATGAATACTGGTTTTATGGTTCTAAAGGGTTCCAACCTTTTCTGGTATCCCATGAAACACATTTCCTTGAATGCATTTTCTGAAATGAAGAGGAGGGAGAGATGTGATCAGTAATCACTTTCCCATTTAGACCACATTTTATAACAAAGTTTCACTACACTAAATGGTGGGTTTGTGGGGATGTGCGCATTGCAAAAAGGAAGCAACAGACAGTAAGCGTACAAACAGTACCATGAAGATGTGAGGTAAGAAACCTTTAAGTGGTTTCTATGTATTCTCTATGTACAGGTAGGAAGGTTGAAGCAGATGTGATGAAACTGAAACAACAGCATCCACAGAGAGGCCACATTCGAGAAGTCTGTGTGTCAACTGACACGTATACTGCAAACATTACAGTGTTTCAGTTTTAGGACCATACTACTGTGGCTACCATTACACAGTCAAATGTACCACTAAAAATGTGCCCTTAACTAGTTAACCTAATCATTAAATCCTCTGTGTTGCATCAAACTACTTGTTGAAGTTTGGATAGGAGACTTTTTACAAGTGTAAATTACCTACAATTGATTTAACATTTGAAAGCATGGATTTAGACAACGTAAAGTGGATACAACAAACACATCAACTTACAGGTATGACATCATGGTGAAAGCCAATCCTGATTGGCTCAGACAGATCGGCGATGATCTCGTTCTCCACAGTGATTCCCACAACATCATCAAGAATCCCGGCATTCTTGAAACCGTCCTGGTAGACAAACACGCACACACATCTGTGCCTGGCCCCTCATAGCATACAGCCTTAATATTAAGTATTTCAGTCTTTTAGTATTTCTAGTATAGAAATTTTGTATTGAGTATCAAGAATGAGTCAAATTACTGCCTCACGGCCTCAGGGCAAATACCTGGAACAGAGAGTTGTTTTTGAAGAAAGTGAGGACTACTTTGCTGGTCTTTTTGGCAGCTTGTTTCAGAGCAGGGGGGATCTGGACAGTGACAGTGGACTCTGCAGATACACCTTGAGCAGCCTGGAAAACAGAATAAATGCAGAGCAAAGGACCACAACATTGCAGTGTTAAAGTTGCACTTCGCAGGGTTTGAGTCAATTCACTTTCAAGTCAATATGTGGAAAATGAACAAGGGAAACACTATCCATAAACCAGCTAATTATATCTATATCAATTCTTAATAACTGCATTAAATACAGGGTGTAGGAACAATGTTAGCAAAATAAAATGTTTTCACTTTTTCAGCAATAGGACTTGTACCTTGCTGCTTTGCTTGTGAGTGTGCATCGCGACTCCATGCTGTACACAGCTGTAATTAGTAGATGTGCATGTGGATTGCTGGGTGCTTACACAAATGGCCCTATTTTAAGATAGTTTGGAGGACAAATGTCAGCTTTCTACTCTACTTCTCAGTAAAATGCTGCTATCATTCACTTTCATGTGGCTAACCTGTCACCTATTTTCTCAACTAAATCACTACCACCCTAAACTTGAATGAAAATGTTATGGCAGTTATTCGCTGGGTTAAAAACCGGCTATGAAGTAAGCCCCTGATTAAAAATGGATGCACACAGTCACTGAAGTGAAGCAGCCTACTCAGTTCAGCTGTATTATACTGTCGAGAAGAGATAAGTCAGAGCCGTCTGTCCACTACTATGGCAAAAATTTGACTTTGAGTGAATAAATGAACTCATAAGTGAGTTAATCTACGAATAAACAGATTTCATTGCATGTGAACTGCAAGACTTTCAACCCATCGCTACCACTGAAGAAGCGGTATGTTAACACATCATTTTTTGCATGATTGAGTGATTGCCTGTGAAATAAAACTGTTTCATGCATGCTAAAAAATTCTTATTCCATGGTTCCAAACAGACATGCGAGACTAAAAAACATGTGTTTCTGTTTCTGTCGGTGTCAGAGAGGAAATGTATTTCATTTTTGAATATGCAGCTAAAATACAACCAAGACTGGACCAGTGTGGTTACAATCTTGCTGATGTGGCCTGTGTAGACTGCAGTGTAGGTTGACACATGACCTGAGACAATTCAGTGTCAATTCTGAAGGTCAAAGTTTATTCTTGACCAGAGAAAAATTCCATGACGAACTGTATCTGCTGACAAAGATCATGTCATATGTTCGGAAGATCCAGACCTGTTGCTAAATGGACCTTGTGGTGAGATTCTGTTCCTGATCTTTAAGTAAATATTGCTTCTAGTTCAGGTGCCCTTCTGACTGTGATAATAAGGCAAATTTGAACTCCTTTTGGTGTGTCTTACAGGTGAAGTAATGGTATAGCCTTCGAAATCCTCCTTCATCTCCACCTCAGACCTGTGAGCGCAGGGATGCTCAACAACACGTGTAGCGTGGGATCTCGTCAAAATGTCTTCAGTTCTGGACAAACACATTTACACACACCACCAAAATACTAAGTTAAAGGAAAAAATAATAGGGTTCGTTTTGTAACCTCCACCCTAATACAGTATAAAGCTTAGCTTCCTGTTTGTAGTCAATGTTCATGCACTTGATTATATAAAGCTTCATAACAGTGGCCTTAGCAATTAAGACACAGTTGTATGAGAAGGAGGATGTTGACAGAAACACCCTATACCACTTCGACAACAAATGTGAGAAAAAAAAACAGGAAATTACATGGTGACTCGGGTGGGTCCAGGGCTCACTTGATCACATAACGCTTCTGAGGGGGAAAAAAAAGAAGAATTTGACATACTACAGACAAACGATACATGAATACTTTAAACTGTGACATTTGAACAGAAATCTGATTCTCAAATCCATTGGTATCATCTTTAGATTGTGGGTTGAATTAAGTTTTGAGACTTCCTATTTTAAAGGTGATCCTTCCATACAAAAGTTTGACAGCACAAAAGGAAACTTTAACAATCAATGTTTAAAAACTGACTTAGTGGAGCAGACAGTAACACAGAAAACCTTCCATTTATCTTAAATCAGTAAAAAATTCTTCTTGCTAAATATATTCTATTAACAGATGTACTGCTGATAACATCCATTCTCCCTTACTGCAGTCAATGGACATTCCATGGAAATAGTAGGCTGTCTGAATTTTATCGGTGATTGGATCACTTTTGACCGTTCCATTGAAGATGCCGTAGGGTGCTGTGGGTGTGTTGGAGCCATGAGACAGATCTGTGCAGCAGGAATGCTGCAGGCTGGCAGGCCAGCACAGAGTAATGTTCTTTCCTTTGATCTGTACAACAAAATAAAAACAAAACAAAAAAACACAACCCTCATTAAGCTCTTCAACAAGGAAAACAATTAGGCTACTGGAGCATATACACTGCATCTCAGTCTTACACATTCCACCCACATGCTTTTTAGCAGAACACATTACAATTTCACTTTCAGAGCTGATACTGCAGTTTTAAGTAATGTTGGTTATGTTTTCACAACTTCTACTTTCTAAAGCCCTGGTTCCAAAAAAAGTAGAGAAGCTATGTAAAACATCAATAAATCAGAATGTGATCATTTACTAATCCTTTTTGACATATACTCAGTTGAGGGAAAGATCCTTTGTCCTTTGTCATCCTTTCACATTGAGCCAGCTTTGAGGGCGAGTCGAAAATAAACTCTTGGTACTTGCATGCTTTAGAGCGAGATAATGGGTGAAAAGTGACAAGTGAATTTCTAATAGCTTTTAGATGTGAGAGACGAGGACCCAGTGCATGGAAACATACACCTCAACAAATCATCATCTTGTCTATTTCTTCCTTTTTTCTGGTTTACCTGCAGCTTCAACTGGTCCAGCAATGGCTCCCAGTACAGACAAAAGTTACTATCCCCTGCTGAATCAAATCCAAACTGCTTGAGGGGAATAACATCAGACCGCCTGCACTGGGCTGTGATCTGCCCATCAATGGACAGAGAGCTCGTATTGGCCGAGATTGAGATCCCTTTACAGCCTGTGGAGAGGTTGACAGCGAGGCTCAGGGAGCCCTTGCCATGTCGCCAGATGCCACAAAAGTTCAAGTCCAAGTCATTTTCACTTGAAACTGAAGGAGACAAAAATAGACACACACAGAAAAAAAAGTTTAGTTGTCTATTAAGTGTTACAAAACTGTTGTGAATGCAATGCTGAAATGAACACTGGAGTTTTACACAGAGACCCACAGACAGACAGATGAGTGCCACATGTTCATCGCAAAAAAGTGAGTTCATCCAGTTTTGACTGTGTTATTTATCAGAAAATTTGCAAAATCAGCTTGTTTTTAAACCACATTCTTATGAACTCAAATGGTGGTCATTAAAGTTCTGTGTGAGAATGTAAAAAGGATTTCCTGTTGCAGAAATTTCATAATGTCTCACAATAATTAATGCTAAAATTATAGTAAGTCACGCTGCACAGACACTGACAGAAACAACTGCTTTGTTGAATTTACTTTGAGATCACATGTCAGGCGGTTGAATAACAGTACAATGAACAGAAGAGCAAAACATTAATGAATAGGTTTGTGTGAATTTAGAGATGAATCACCCACGTGCAAAATTAAACACACACAACTTAAATGTGTATGTACGTGTCTATGAGCATGTGTCACACTGATGTTACAGTGTGGGAAGTTTCATAGTTGGTTAACAAAGGGCAACCACAGATATGATTTTAAATAATTTTTTAACACCATTTCACAACCTCAAAGTCTTATTAATTTTTACTGGAGCCCATATGTCCTGCCTTGTTTCAAGACATTGACCCTGAGACGGCACTTCAAGTGAAACTGCATTGGTGGAAAGTAGAAATTTCCTTTAGCTGCCCAATGTCTACAATATTACACCCAACATAACACACTGTGACAATGTGGTCATTAATTGTACTCATTTCATGCATTCATGCTGGAGCTACAGTGTGTATGAGGCTAAAAGAGATGTTTTGTTTCCAGTGTGGTTGTCATACCTGTGGAGAGGAGGATGATCAAGATGAACACAACTCTCATATTATCCATCAGCTCAGGCTCCACTGGTAGCAACTGACATAGGGAAACAAAGGAAACGAAATGTAGTTGTAAAAGAGGAACAAATCCACAGTTTATTTCTGCATGATGGATAACAGTAAGTCAGCAAATTAAAAACCTCACCACTGAAACCTGTGTTTCATAAAGTTGAGGATTAAATGAAAATACACTGTTTGCATTTGCAGCCAGTTTAGAACTGTAAAAGGTCAAAAACACAACGTTTTCTCTCACTCAACACATTCTTTGTGCAAACACACATCCTACATAAAACAAAATGTTTCCATGTAGAGTTTTTTTAAAGATACTATTCTTATCCAGATGCCTGGTTTGTTATCTACACTCTCTTATCAATTAATACAAATGAGCTCAGGCTCAAAATACACACAGGGACATTTCTAGGCTGTTATCAATGGAAACAGTCTTTCCCTTTAAGTGGCATGTGTGCATGCACACACACACACACCCACCCACACACACACACACACACACACACACACCAAAAATTCAGACCTTTCTTATTCAAAAGTGAAATACTTGTGATATTAATATGCTGCAGACATTACAGGAGAATACAATATAAAGTTCTGTGAAAAAAACAATTGCATCATGTCAGACTTCCTGAGAACCATGTGAGTGCTGCCAGACACACATGTGTCAATCAACCACAGATACCACACATATGCACACACCATTCTGTCATTTTGGACTTCCACCAAAGACCAACTCCTCCCAGACAGTTTTTATCAAACGGACTTTCAAACAAGACTTTACTTGTTGCCCACATGACAATCCACCTGCCAGCTTTGTCACAGCACTGGCACGGTCACCCATGGTCACACTTGCAATCTAAAAAACAACAAATAAAGACTGCATCTCTGACTGTGTGGCATTACTGTACAGTGTGTGTGATAGAAGGAACTTGTGTTGAGTAGCTGCTGATGTTGGAGGGGAAACAGAGCAGTCATCGTTGTCCTAAACATCAAGAGACAGACAGGAACCTGTTCAACCACAGACAATTCAGAAAGGCAGCAACAGAAAGAAAAAAGTGACTAAAACAAAAATTTCAAACCCAGTGTGCTGAGAAAGGTCTGGCTATTGCTTTTAAAACAATCACCAAAATGGAGCTAAGCCAGCCTCTCCGTCAGATTTATCTGAAAAACGGGAAAGGTGAATCCTACGGTTCACTTGCTGCTGCCAAACTACATAAGAGAAGATTTGGGAGTAATATCCTTGTTTCTGGAACCACGCAATTAAAACGCCCCTGTACGAGCAAAGAGGATTACTAACATAATTGAACACTACTTCAGCAATTGCACATTTGAGACTGACATTCAGATAAATGTGAATAATACCCCAAATCTTAAAGCATGCTTTCCACTGTGTCTGTGTGTTGCTTGGCAACAATTCTGCTAAATGTCACTAAAAAACTATGTTGAATGATTATTAGTAATGCATTTTTGTTGCTGTTTTATGAAACCTCTCCAGGTATATGCAGTAACCATAATATAATTGCAATAAGCCACACAGCTCGCTGTTAGGCACAGTATATTGCATCTGGGGAAAGCTGGCTATTTATAACTCTGAAACACACACCTGATACTCGTAAAGAACATAAGCCTTGGTCAACCACACAGTGACACAGAGATGGACTGATAAACACACACAGGGAGGGATGTTTAAGCAATACAGAGCAACAAAATACAACAGGATTGTGTGCTATGAAACAATTCAATTCTTTAACATACGTAAGTAGCTTCCATATAATTTCAAAGTTTAATATTTCAATGTAACATGTTGCTTCAAAGTCAAAATCAACGAGTACAATAGTGTGTAAGGTTTCATAAAAGATGGACAAACTGAGCTCAAAATGATGACCGTATGTATTGTGGAGATGGTGAGTCTTAACTGGAGAACAGTTGACAAGCAGTTAGTATACTATTGAACCCTATAATATACTATTCATAAAAATGTTATTTAATAAAAAACAATATACTGTTAGAAATATGACACCTACTACTTTCCCAAGACAGAACTTGATTTCTTTGTGGTTTTGACACTTCCCTTTTTGATAATTCAAGAACAACATTAAAAGTTTTGGGGAAAAGGAGCAAAGGTGTGACTTCACAGTGGTTTTGTGATAAGGAACTAATACATTTTACTCACACCCTCTTGCAGAGAGGGGCAGAGCAGTGTAGTGGTTTATCAGGCTGCAGTGGTGTTAACCTGTGATGCTAGAACCGGATACATCAGCAGGGTAAATGAGGCTGCATAGCAATCCAATTTCCTTTGTTTCTGAAAAGGTGAAAGTTTGAACATACGTGTTTTTCAGATATGATCAGACATTTGACATAAAAAGCATGTAGAGCTACAGAACTTGGTTATGTGGTTATGAACACAGCAGTCATTAATATGCCTGAGCTGCTCAGAAAGACCAGTAAAAATCAACAGATCAACAGAGGTAACAGAGTACACAGTCAAGCAGCCCTAAAGGTGGTAATGAATGTACAAATCTGGTGGCAGTCTACCATTCGAGGGCATGCAGAAACTTGCTGTAGTTTCACCGTGGCCCACATAACCCACAATGACCTCTTCATGTACGATCTGTAATACTCAACCAATCTGGTGATACAGTAAAATTTTCTGGAAATGCAACTGACCACCTTTAGTGACTTGTGTGAGCGCATTTTTTCGAACTGTGTATGTATTGTTATGTATTCATTTGAATTTGTTCAAACTTGATTTTTTGAAAAAGTGGCAGAACTGATCTGTGTTTTGATTTTCAAGCCTTTATGAGAAATTCACCACATACACCAAAACACAACATAATCAATATTGCAATAAAAGCCACTAGTAATAAAACAAATTGTTACAACTTTGTGAGGGTCATAAAGCTGCATAGTGATTTCATTTCAGGTTTTTTAACAGATAAGTTGAATGTTGTCTCAGATCCTCCAACAGAAAAAAAGACAATGAAGTAAAAAATGTAAAAATGGGATGTTTTCACAAAGCAATCAGAAATTATAAAGGTTCGGTGATACCCAAACATAAAACAACATCCAAATTTAGACGAAATCAGGAGTGCACATTCATGCTTTCAGGTTAAATGATGACACACAGCTCAACAACAAGATTCTACAGTCAACAGTCATTCAGCATCACACTGGTGGCTGAATTCACACACAGCATTAATGTGTGACTCACGTCAGCCTCAACCAGATACTGCTCATTGCGGCTCTCTGACTACAGACATTTTATTGATAAAGACGGCATCTAGTTGTACTCTGGGAAACAGTAAACCAGTGTCATCCCTCCCAAAGACAGCTAGCTACAAGTGTAAACACACAGTGGAAGGCTCAGTTCTCTAGAAATGTTGTCCCCCACTGACACTACATGAATGTGCAATGTGTTCCCTAAATGAATGTCTGCAACAGTGTCACACTTTCAAAGTGTTAACACAACAGTACATAGACACATGTTTGCACAGGGTACAAGGTGTCCATGTATGAGTGCATTTAACATAGAAAGGGACATTTCCTTTGTATGGAGCTTGATGACAAAAAAAACTATTTACATTTTCTCAGCTCAAACCATCATACTCTGCCTCTCTTACACGTTTCAACTTGCTGAATTGGCATGACATGTAAACTAACTCTCCCTCGACCCCCACACCCTCTCTATTGTCCTCGCACAGCGCCCAGGCATCAATTCAGCACAAGAATTTCCCCTTTTCACTTCCCAGCTCTTGTGTGTGTGTGTGTGTGTGTGTGTGTGTGTAAGAGTGAGAGGCACTGACCAAAGACTGGCATAAATGGATGTGTGTGTGTGAGATGTAGACTGGAACACTGCTCACATACCGCAGACTTAGCATGTCTCATTTTTCAGTACCAAGCCCACATTAATCCTGAAACTTGTGGCTTCAGTGCACTCACCACTCCTACACACATGCAGGATGAGATGCATTTATGAGCGAAAGCATGCACAACCCACGCATGTCTGATGAGTCCCCTTAACCCACTGATCTTGTAGTCTGTGGCGTTGTGTTTTTCAGTATAATGTGTCTTCCCATATTTGCATCATATAGGGGTCTGACTCACACTGTCACACTCAGGGGAGCTAGCATACATGAATCATCTTCACAAGTCTAGCCATGCTAGCAGCAATGTCTGTCAGTCAGTCCACCACTTTGATTCAGAATATAATATAAATATAATGACAGCTATTTGATGCATTGCCACAAAATTTTGCACAAACACACACAGTCCTCATAGGATGAGACCAACTGACTTTGTTGATGCTCTGACTCTTCCATCAATGCCACCAATGTTTCTGGTTTCTGGCTATTGGCTGTAGCTCCATCACATTTGGTTTTTACCTGAAAAACTAAACTTTGTGTCCAATGCTAGTGTCAGCATGCTAGCAAGGTCTAAATGCAAAACTGAGAGAATGAACATGATAAACAGAATACCAGAACATCAGCATGTTAGAGTCACTATTGTGGGAATGTCAGCACACTGATATTAGCTTCTAGTTCAAAGCTCTGCTGTGCATAAGTAGAGCCTCAGCGAACTGCTAGCATGTCACACACCTCGTAGTATGGCTTACAATACTGACAGGTTGCAGTTGGCCAAACTGTCTATTTTAGCAAGAGATACTAATCAGGTTTGACAGTGAAGTCTATCAAAATGCTGACTTGGCTTTTAAGCTACAGCTGCACCACAGATCTTACTTTCAAATCCTATGATACACAGAGCCTGTTTTCAGTACAGTAAAGTACCTTACCACTTCCCCCCCTTCTAAGCGTCTCACATTTTCTGTGACTGCTTTTCATGTCTGTCCCTCTACATTACTGAATGCTCACCTTAATTAAATTAATTTCCTTGCCAATGTTTGTGTTTCAGCTTCTCTTCGTATAAGTCCTTGCTTACAAAGCACACTTTAAGTTCAGCTAACATCAAAGACGAAGACTACATAGACTACATTGCATCATTATGTTGGCGGCCAAATTGCAGTACAGACTTTGAGATTTGTGGTTTGAATTTTGTACTACAAGAGTTTCAATTTGAGTTTTTCCCACTCCTCTACAAGTGACAAAGTGAGGGAGCAAAGAATGTGCATGGAAGAGTAATTCAAGGAACAAAAGCTCCTCTTTGTTGTCAGGCCTTAGAGCCGAAGTGACAGCCAGCTTGAATAAGGGTCAAAGATCACTGGCTGGTTTGGAGGGTGTTTAAGCCAATGCTTAAAAGACATATGTAGATATTCACAACTTAAACAGCTTTCACTCTCTGCACAACACTGGGCCAAAATGAGAGGCAAGGTACAGAGACTAAAGACCACTTTGAACAATTATATAGTATAATTGTAAAATGATTGGGTTTATTTTCCAGCTCTTTATTTTCCAGCTCTTACAAGTTTCCCTTAAAAAGTAAGGATGAAAACAAATTCATGGTGTTAGGTAAAGTAAAACACAACATAGTTTCATTGAGCAAACAAGTCAGAAAAAAGTAATTACATCTTCTGAAGAAACAGACTGACCTTATTTGTCTTCTTCATTTGTGTTTTTGCAATAGCTGCCGCTGTGAGAAGAGTGCAGTGTGCTACCATGTTACGCACTGCTGACAACATGATAAGATTGTGGTTTCATTTCTTTAGTCATAATACAAGAAGCAACTACCATGCTATGGCTGCTGTTTTCAGTCATTCACTGAGCAGCTACTGAGGAAGCTTCTGAAAGTGAGAATCGTGATATCAAATTGAAAGTATTCATCAAAACTTGGAATTTTTCCTTCTCACCAGATGCAACACAAAAACAAAACCCAAACCTGTCAAAGCAGGAATGAGCATCAAAGTCGTCTGCACAGAAGGAAGGTTAGATAGAATATGGCTGATGTGGAATGTTCCCCAGGCTACATTTGTGTTAGGACCTTGCATTCTTTGTGGTATCATCACATTGACACAGTGTGCACATCTGCACGAGTGTTTATGTATCCCTTTATCTGTATCTTGACGTCCTCTGTGAGGAAATTGGAGGAGCAGGTGGAATGCTGCAGATATTTCCTTCGGGGCTACGAATGAATCAATAAAACAACACACACACACACACACACACATGCACACACACATGCACAGACAAAAGCCAGCATATTATTAAGCCTAAATCACCCCTAGAGTGGCCTTAGGTGCAGGTCACAATGTGCAGTATGCCATCAGGGGCTTTTTTCCCCCCCTCATTATGAAAAATGAAGTCAGCACAAAAGAGAAGGAGTTCCTGCAATGAGTCAAGCATCCACTGCACTATTTGCACTGCATTTTTCATTTGCAGTTTCGAGAAAAAAAAAAACAAAAAAACATCCTTGTTCACATAATTTCCAGTTTCAAACGTCAAGCTGATCTGCATGTGCTGGATAACAAATACTTAAACTGGGGCAATGCCCGTTTTCTTCAAGTTTTTTCACATGACAGGCTTTTTTTTTTTTTTTTTACTGAGTGAAGACTTTTGATTATGCACCTAGACACAAGCAGGAAAACCACAAAGGCTACATGTGGCAAGAGCAGGGTAGAGCATTGAAGTCCCTGCTGCTAGCCACTGATATCTGCCTTTCAACACCAGTTCGAACCATTATCTCTCAATAAGGGTCAGCTTTTGAGGAAAAAAAAAAGCACAAGGTTTGGCAGAACCCTGTTACTGTAAATAATCATAAGGACGTCTTCATGAACCCAGCCCCCCAACACACACACACACAGAAAAAATATTGCGTGTGAAATAACTGAATAAATAAGATATTAACTATGGGAGGGATGCACACCAGGTAATTTTATCATTAATCAACAGCTCATCAATTTACAACTGGAAAAATGGTATGTACGTGCCACTTTAAAGCATACCCATAGGTAGCATTAGGTTCACCTCATTATAATTGAACACAATTTACTTTAATTTACTTAGTAATAATGATACCGCCTGAACATTTTAAAAAGATCAACAGAGTCACTAATGGAGGTGCTAATGAATAGCAGATGCGCTAAATGAATTTACAGCGTTACAACGTCGTAGCTAGCTTGTTTCCATAGCAATGCAAGCTTGGTATTTTTCGTTCGTCTTACCCGGAGTGGTTTTCCCGTCAGCAGTCGGTTTTTCTGGTCTTCTCTTGAACACAGCAAGACTCTCCGACGCTAAAAGGCAGCAGCAACAACTTTCACCCGCTGCTCCACACACGGAGTGGAGAAAGAAATTGAAAAGTAGCCTGATGTTACACACAGCAGCGACTACCTGGGATGGACGCACGCTCAAATTCGGTAAATCACAAAAACCGACTCAGGCTGACCAGAGGAAGAAAAAAATTTGCTCATATACAGTCGGTGTTTCTCAGGTTATTCCTGAAGTCTGCTACACGCTTGAGACGACTGAAGATATTTCAAAAACAAAAAGTCCGAAGAACAAGACGCCGGTATAAGGTGTGGACGCACTCAGTCCTCTCGCGCACAGCGAGCGCGAGCGAGGTCGCCGCGGCTGTGAGAGGAGCGGTGCTTCCGGTCATGACTTTCACAGTAAATCAATGAACAACCAAAACACCATGTAATTAACTGTGTGATTAGAATTTATGGCGAAACCTTTGCTCAAAGAAACCTAAATGTTTTATTCCCTCTGGCAAGACACGTGTTTGTATTCGTTCCAGTGAATGTTAATGTCAATCTTCAGTGGTTACTTTTTAATACAACTTTTTAAATGATTTTATTTAAGGAAAAGGTCCTTGAAAGAAAGGCAATTTCCCGGTTTTATTCTACTAGTCTCATTGTCCAGCTGCTTAAAGGAAGGCCAGGCAAGATGACTGGATCTGGATCTGGGAGCACAAAGGAAGGTCTGCATGATTGAGAGTACAATCTGTCAGCTCCTTTTCCAAAGCCACTCACAATATAGGTAGTGGAAAATTCTCAGCCATTTAATATCATTGCTCTTATCCTATAGCACTTCATTACGCTACATTTTGCTATTATACCTTATAATCTGCCAAAAATGTAGACTATGATTTAAATTATTATTATTCACTGTGGAAGCATTACCACATAAATTATAATCTACATTTTTGTAAACTTTCGTTCCGTACAGGTCTTGGGTCAAGGCCGGGTTAGAGCTCAGTTCAGGATATTACAGAAGTTCCCACATCACATACTGTATCAAACATGGAGCCTTTGTGACGTCACCGATAGTTTTCTGAAGAACCACTGTGAAGCACAGCGACAGTGGCTCTAGCCATCGCCTGACTGCCTAACCTTGCCAAACTCCTGGCTAATCCAAACATGGTCAAAGAGGCGGAGCCTGCTTGCTGAAACCTAGCAGCTAGCTATCATGCAACACACCAATGGCCATAATTTTACATAACTTTAAGCCTTAATATAACTTAAGTGAGTGAGTTATATAAAAATTCACTCCCATACAAGTGTGCTGTAAAGTTTTGGGCATAATATGGGGTTTATGGGGATTGACTCACTTTTGGACCCGTCCCCAAGTGGTCATTCGAGGAACTGCACTTCCTCAAATGGCCACTGTTTTTGGCACTTGAGTGTTTGCTTCATTTTTCAGCTCTGGGGGTTGCCGCTTGGTAAGAATCAGCCACCTGTGAAAGGTTCCTTGAAACAAAAAGGGGCAGCATATCACTAAAGTAACCAATAACTGCTTCACCATATCCTTTGCTGTAGCTGTCTATGGCTATAGCTTCTATCTGCCATCAGCTAGTTAGTTCACTTAGCTGTGCAGCTAATGTCCCAATTAGCTGACCCTCTGCCTGGGAGCTCGGAGCACCTGCAGAGTGCTGTTGTTAACACCGTGGTTAATGGAGCTGGACTGAGCAGCCTCCACGTGAACAAGGCTGGATCAGGACTGAACACAGCCCCTGAGATGGCTGGAGGACAGTTTGACAACAGTGAAAATGGAGCTGAGGTGATTTACAGTGGTTTCAACAGCAACCTCTCTGTGTGATGTATTTCATTTTTAATGAATTCATTTAAAATTATGCTTTGATTTCTTTTCAATGTATTTATTGAAATGAATTTATTGAAAAGACATCGATATCAGCAGGCAAGATAGTGTTAGACCTGTGCTATGTTGATGCCACAGGCAGCTGGCACTCTTACAGGTTTCAGATGTTACCACAGACCACAGCTCCGTCTCCGACTTTGAACTTTGAAGAAAAACAACTGTCTTGATAACTGCTTTGGAAAAACAAATACTGCCGACATAAAAGGTAATGTATGAAATCCATATAGCCCAGTTAAGTAGACAGCTGTAAAGCTAAGCACAAAGGGACACATGACTTAACTCAAGTCTCAATGACGTATGTTTTAACTGAGCGGCTACAACAGAGAATTAAAACTGGCCTTAAACTTAAACTAAGATTATTGCTTCCCTTGCTTCCCATCCTTTCAGTGACGCTCTTCACTTCAAACAGATTAAATGACTGCAAAGCAATTGTTTCAGCCTTCTATTTGACAGCGCTCTCTGAATTAGCCACAAGTCAGACTAGAAAAAGTGGACTGAGCTTGTTCAGGCTACAAAGTCCTCCAGTAAATATTACAGTTGACTTTATGGCTCTGCTGTTTGTCTATAAAGCTCCTTGTGGCACCACAATAAACCTCTGCCTATGTTAGAAGATGTGACCAGACAAGGTGTTTCAGATCATCTGGTACTGGCCTGTTGAAGTGAACCAAACAGTGAAGACAGAGGGCGAGAACCTTTTTGCAAGACCTGTGCACATATATGTTTGTGCATGTGTAAAAGCCCTTTGTGGCCTGTGTATTGTGTTTTATGTTAAGCATGCGGCGTTACCTTGCTAGTGCAATTTGTCCTAAAGTTTGTATTAAGCTGTCTTTGAACTGTATTTGTGTTCTGCTTTGCACAAAAATCTCCATGACGCACCTGCAGCTGCAGGTGTTAAAGCAGGTTAATATTTAAACCCACAGCATTATCTAATATCATTGTTTGTGCTCACTCGACAATTGAAAGGACATTTTCTACTAAACACTTAACCTTAATCTCGTCATTTGAATCTTGTATGTGCTTCTTATGCTAAAGATAAAAAACAAGCAAGGAAGAAGAATTTGGGGAGGGGGCTAGATTGAGCACCTGGCTCCTCTTTCTGTTAGCTGTCTACGTGAGTGGTTGAGGGTGTGTGTGTGTGTGTATGTGTGTGTGTGTGTGTCTGGAGCAGGATTTGTCAGTTGAATTGTGTGGGTAATAAAGGGCCCTCTGTCTCAGTGATGACAGGTGTGCGCTGAATCACACACACACACACACACACACACACACACACACACAATGATGGAGCTCAGGGCCGAAGTGACAATGCGTTTGTGACCCAGAATATCTGCTGTGAGCTTTGTGTGGACAGAGAGAGTGAGAGTGAAAGACTGGCTGATGAAAGGCTGAGAGAACCAGAATAGAGAGACATAAAACAAAAGTAATAAACATGAGACACAGAGACTGGAAGTCGGCAGACACTCTCCAGCCAACACAAGTTAGTTATCTTATCATCCATCTCCATGCACAAACCATAGCAGACATTGTGGGCAACTGAGTTCCTTGCTTAATAGATGAGCTATTGGTGGTGCAGGGTAAGGCGCAGCAGAGCAGAAAATGTCTGTGCATGCTTGTCAGTAGCAAACAATGTCCTATATACTAGAATATTGCCCCCCGAGTATGTAACATCATCTCCTGGTCAGTATGAACTTGAAGACGAATGCTGTTGTGGTCTATCATGTCACATGGTGGTCAAGGTGCAGGACTGTGGGCTTGACAGCCAATAAGACAAAGCACTTTGTGACACATAGTGGTTGATATAACACTCTATAATTATGGTTTCCCACCAGCAACAATTAAAGGATAATATCTTAAAGCCATCACATGATATTTTGGGATAATTTCACAAGCTGTTAATACAGGGTTCTGTCTGTGAATGTGTGATTTCTGTGTAACTGTGCAAATAAGTGGCACAGTGAGAGGAAGCACACACTTTCGCATAGTGAGGCGTTTTAGATGCTAACAATGAGTTATTACTGCAGTGGTGACAACACACTACAGTACATGCAAGGTCTTGATGAGGGATCTAAACTCTCTGATTTTAACCAATACTCTCACCTTAACCTAACTGTGATATATTCTGTATTTTATTCACTTAAAGCCAAACTGAGGAGAGGAGAGGAGAGGAGAGGAGAGGCTCCTTTGGGTGAACTCACAGGAGCCTCTCCTCTCCTTGTTAAAGTCACCAACAATAGTCACAGAAACTTTTGGGGTGTCAGGGCTCCACCCTCTATAGTTTAAATGAGACAGGATGGTCATAAAGGCAAAAAGGCCGGCATTCCATCCGAAAACAACAGCTTTACTGAGGTTTAAACCAGCTCCACACCTATCACAAGTTCAGCCATCAATCATTAGAGTTTGACTTGTTAAACGTTAATGCTGTTTTCTGCCACATATTTATGATCACTTTCTTTGCAGTGGGTGTCTGTGGGACCTTATTTTAGTCCTTTCATTACAAGTGTCTGTGTAAAGGTCACTGTGGTATGTGCATACACGGACCTGGTTGTAGGTAGAAGGTGAGTCACAGCCCACACAAGCTCAAATGAATGCTAATGCTGCTGTGTTTGCTGGATGTGGCAACTGTTTGAAGACAAATTTAAAAGGTGGTCATGCGTCGCTGTTGTTGTAGTCGCTTATTTCCATCTCCAAAACGATGAAACCTTGAGGAAATTTCAGACTGGGGAATTCAGACCTCATAAATTCAGATACAGGATTTTCAAAGAAAAATATTTACATACATTACCATACATTTAAATGGAAACATTAAAAATTCCGCGTATAAAATTCAAATTGTTATGGCCTTTCTTGGTTTTCATGCCTATTATATAGTAAAGCTTAACTTTGGTACAAGTCTTTCTTTTCACCCTCCAGCAGAAATGCAAATATTACTGTGAACAGTAAGATCATTATTTATAGTCGTTTTGACTGGGGAGTGGGGCACCTCACATTTTGATATTTCTGACATCTGTTTTTACATAGAACTGTTCTGTGTTCTGTATTAAACCTCTAGTATTCCACCTGCTAAGGTGAAAATATACCAAAAGGTGTTTTCAGTGGCTACACAGTTTTTCGCCTTCCTCTCCTCCCTGATCCTCTCTCCCCTACACTTTCACCCTGATCCCTCACCTCTCACTACAAAACTATTATCCTGCATTCATTCCTTTTTTGTTTTTTGTTTTTTAACCCGCCTTCATTTTCAGAACATCCCCTTTGTGTCCTGGCAGTATACAGATAGCATTGTATTGATCCTTGCCGGGAAATATATGCATGTATATATAAAAACTGGTTGGGGAGGTTTGGAGGATACTACATGCCCCACATGAAACACACACACTCTGTGATGTGTGTCCCATGTGATTAAATCTTCTCTGTTTAATCTGTCTCTTTGTCTGGAATACAGACAAGGAAATCTGCAGGCTTTGTGGGCTAGATACACACAAAGAAGCACACACACACCACCCCGCCTTTATGCATTATTAAAAGATAGTTAAACCAAGCAATAAACACACGCACATGGGTCCTCATCTGACGGGCTTTGTCACCATGGTGACGACTGTGTGTCCTGCTACAGAGCAGCTGGTGGAACCCGGCTGTGATGGGAGTGATGTGTGTGAGACAAAACAAAGAGGGGACACAATGAGCAGCGTTGAGAGTCAGTCTATTCATTAAGGTGTCTGCTTTTCACATTATATGCCTGGACGCTCACCTGAAAACCAAGAAGAAGAGTGAAAGCACAGCAGACATTAGCATATTGATCCTTGTATTGATCGCCTGTTGCAAATGAGTATTTATTCTCCCATTCGTTCACTGCTATCTTTATTGTGGTGGGAGTGGGGTTGACACTCCAGACAGCGTACCATCTGGTTCCACCACTCTTCCACTGAAACGTAAGGAGCATGCAGAGACAAGTCCGGCTGTCTGGTTGGCACAAGCAGAGCTATGTGTTTGTCTCATTTAACATGATTACAGACTTTCTACTACCAAAACATCCAGGCATCATTCCACACTGACTTACTCACTCTCTCCACCGACTTTCTTCTCGTGCACCTCTGCACTCTGCCCTCGGTTCCAACTCGCATTCAGCCAGAATAGCATTGTTTGTTCATGCAAACCATATATTAAAAGTCAGACTCTCAGAGTACATCAGTCCAGCTCGGAGAGCTCATACAGAATGGGTCAGCTTGATCCCACACATGAGAGGGCTGCACACAGTGCTGCTTTCTGAAGATGAGGCAGGAAGTTAAAAAGACCACCATGAACCGAAGACATCTCTTCCCTTTCTCGTGAAGAGGTTCAAGAAGATTTAACAAGAAAGTTTCGACACAAATCAACCCAAAATCACCTCTTTTTTCAAGCATTTTAGCCTTTATTAGTACAGAGACAGGAAGTGAGGAGCAATACAGGGGATGGAGGGGTTGGTGGTAACATGTAGCAAAGGTCCTGAGCCAGGCTTGATCCAGGGATCCTGGTCATTGTCTTGGACCTCTAAACCAGCAGAATGCCCCAGAAATTCAAATTCATTGACAGTCATTCACACGAATCTGAGTTTGGCTGAATCAGAAGAAGAACACTAGTATTAAAGGCTCATTTAAATTCTAGTTTCACATCATCTTGGCTTTATTGCCAAGAATTATATGAGAAGATTGATAGGCTGCCATCAATGCATGTGTCTGTTAAATATACGACTAAAGCCAAAAGCCAGTTTGCTTAGCTTAATCTAAAGACTGGAACCAAAACAGGTTGAAAATAAACCACAACTCATTGTTTTTATGAAATGAAATGAAAGCCAATACAGCCAGTAAGCATATTTCACAAAATGTCTAACTATTCATTCAAGGTTGAAATGACTAACTACAAACGTTTGCCTTTTTCAACATGATCAGATGCCGTATCAATTTCCTAGTATGACTAAATGAATAAACAAGTAAGGAAATCATTGAGTCACACACCTGAACGTCTTTCACCTGCCTACTGCTCTGGGTACTGATCATCCGCTGGTGTTATCATCTTATCTAGTGTCCCTCTGTCACATTATAATACACAAAATTAATACACATGTACATCTGAAAACATAAATTACAAAAAGTGGCCTACAAAGGAATGATCTCTTTAAATCTTCTACATGAAGGGTGTAAATTTTGAACGTCTGTTTATCAGACCCTTCACTTAAGTAGTACATTACTGACTCCACTGTAAATAAAGAAACATATTTAGCAGCATCAAAAGTGACAGAAGGCTACTCATTAGACAGAAAAATGGCCCCTGTGTATTTTGCTACTGTCATGGAAATCCTCTTTTATATGTCATGTGTGTTCAAACTCGTCTTTATTCTACATCAATGAGTGGACTTCATGGAAAGTTGAATGTACATGGAGGTCTAACATGCCAAGCCTGTAATGTACCGGTATAAAAACGTGTTATAGCCTCACAAAAGGGCTTTGTAGCATTGATCAAAAATCCCAAACACATTTGCTATCATTTTAAAGCCCAGTTCCCTTTGGCTTTGTCTCCACCTCAAACATGATATATACTGTCCATACAGATAAATATTTATTAAGGATGACAGACAACAGAAATAACAGAACAGAAGATGTACAGTATTTCAGCTGCAGAGAAACAAAGTAAAGACAAGCACACTGGTAAAATACGATACAGAATGTAAAGAGCCAAGCAGATGTAAAGAGAGGGAAATGAAACTAGAATTACAGTGTTAGAATCCTCTTTATTTACATAAATGCAACTTTACATTTGATTTGACTGTACTGTAACTACACTAAGACTTTAGTGTACAACCCACCGGAGAGCAGCTGTGGAAACATAAAATTTCAGTTTTCATTTGAAACTTGCGCTAAAATTCTTGGAACTTGTGCTGCAGCGCCCTCTAGCAGCGTTTCCCATCAGAACAGACAGAGAGGGTAGGGGAAGCAAGGTGAGAAAAAACTCGTTCAGGAAGGATCAACAAAGTAAAACGCCCTGAACAGAACCGCTGTTGAGCAGAGATGACGCACTCTTGCTATTGGAGCTACACCTTCATCAGGAACAGGAGAATGTTTACAAGATAGCAATCACAGTCGGGTGGGGCAGAGGATGTGGAAGTTCATCCCCTTGTGCATCGCCGGTCACTATTCATCCATTCTGGGCCACATCGCTGTACAGGAGACACAGAAGCAGTAGCTGTCTAGCTGTCATCTGCCTGCAGCATCTTCTCGATCTCTTGATCCCATTGGTCGTCTTTGTTGTCTGACTCGGTCACCACCTCGTACTCCTGAAGCTCCTGCTGCAGCTCCTTCTCCCAGTCAGCTGACTCATCTGGACGCAAAAGGAAAGGGAGGATCACGAGCAAGATGATTATTTGCTCTGCAATTTAATAATAGAGACACAACAAGTGGCTGGATAATCAATAAAAACTCATCTAGAGCTAACCATCAGGAGAAGGGACGCTGTCTTTCTTATCCAGCACCAGCTGCTCCATCTCTTTCCTCAGGTCCTCCTGGTTGATGGCCGTCGAGTCGAAAGCATCGCTCACAAACTCGGACACGCCAGGACTTGCCGACATCTCCTCCTCTTCTTCTTGATGTGGCTGAGAGACAGGTAGACGGGACAGAAACTCACTACACTGCTCTACTCCGTCTTAACCTTTAGAATCACAAGTCTTCATTTTAGTACTCCTACCTTCTGTATGCTGTTGATGGAAACCGGTGGAGTTTTTGGTCTGACGTTGTCTACAACAAATAATACAGTGCTGTTAGTTTTCCATATGCAAATCGTGTCTGCTGAGCTCAATGAGCCATGAATTTCCTCTGAAACCACAGCCCCATCTGTGGTTTGGTGTAGAGTATGTATGAGCATCGTTTACAGCAATGACAAGCTGAATATACAATGAGGTGTATGGCAAGAACTGAAGACTCTCATTACTTGTTCATAACACATGAAACCCTTCCCAACATCACTTGGATGGCCCAGTCATGCCACAACGTCAGCCCTCTGAGTTACAGCAACGTTTGTGGAGCAATACATTCTTCACAAATCACACACAGACATGGTGACAAAGCAGAACATCAGTCTTTACGTTTTCCGTAAATAATGAGTGGAAAGGTTGTACACCAGAATAAACAGATACTTACAAAAATCAATGAAGTTTTCTAGTCGGGGTGTATTTCTGGAGTTTTATTCATTAGTCCACACAGTTTCATGCACAGTATGGTTATAAAATGGGCAAATGCAGCACTGGCAGTGGCCAGTGTTGATGCGGCGACAAGCCCCTGTGAAACACCTCTGCTGTAGTGAAAGTCTGACCTGTTAAGACGACGTCCTCAGGTGAAGCATTGGCCCCTCTGTCCTCACCGTCCATCTGCTGCTGCTGCTGGGCTGCCAGCGCTGTGAGCTGAGCTGACTGCTTGATCAGAGACACGCGGTAGAAATAGTTCCTCCAGAAAACCTCCTCCTTCACACTGTCAAACACAAACACATCACCGTCCATTTCACCGTGCTGATTCAACCGGCACTGGTAGTGTAATTGTGTCCGGTTAACACTCTCGCAGGAACAGGCGCATAATGTCAAATATGTAATGTTCACGCATGCATGCCACCACACACACACACACAGTGCTTTAGGACTACTGACTGTTTAGGAACCAAGTCAAAGCGCATGCGGTTGAGGAGCTGGTCTTCCTCCAGCATCACTGCAGCCAGAGGATACATCTGCTCCATGTCAAAGTGGAACTGAACACCAGCGGGAGGGTCTCGCAAGAAATTCCTCTTGTCCTGCAATCGGAGAGCTCAGTTTTAACAAAAAGGTTCAATCCCTGCAGAGATAATCAGAAATATAATATCGCGATAATGTCACGGACAGGTCGATACACTCGTACAGTGTGAGATGTCTTTGCTTACAGCTGACAGAGCAAGGATCTGTTGCTGGATCGTCTCCTCCTCATTGTAGCCGACCCAGGGAGGCACTGCTGCTTCTAGACGCACATCAGCACACACACACACACACGCACACACCTTCAGTCACATAGTGTGAAAAATTCACCTTGACACAAAGTACACAAGACGATCAGACAAAAGTTGTGTTCAGAAAGGTGTTGCATCATTTAGTTGCTGGTCTTATCTCTCAGACACACACAAACCTGGATCTGTGATACCAGAACGAGCTGCAAGTTCACTGCTTCTCACTGACAGAACGCACGCATGAACGATACCACATCTTCTATCAGTACGATCTCGCACGGTTACATTTATAAGGTTGAATTTATCAGTCTGTCAGTCCCCTGTTAAGCACTTTGCGTTGCTGCACAAATAAAGTTTGATTAACTCGTTGCTTATTATATATTATGTGTGCACCAACTGATTTTACCAAGTCCTTGGCCAGAAATTTAAGGGTTTTGAAAATCAGGTTTTCAACAAGAAGTGGGCAACGTTATTAGACACTAATGCTCATAAAGCACTGATGAAAACCAAGCTTTTTGTTATTCTTTGTATACTTCTGTCAGTTACAGTCAAGAATTCAGGAGTATATGCTGAATACAGTATGCACAATATTTATTACATATGTCTATAATCCTACTAGTTATCATCTGACATCTGACCTTCTTACTTTTCTTGTTATTTTTCCCCCATGTGACCGAGTGTCACGTGTCTGCCCACACAGTTTGACAGCTGACATGATGTGTTGTATGTCTAAGAATCGCCTTTGTTGTTTGCTTGATGTCCTGTCATACGGATGCTATATTGCCTTTTCACTTCCTTGTGTCTAAATGACATTTCGGTGAGTGACAAAAACTTTAAAACATCATAAAAAAGATGCTACAGAAGAAAATCTTTCACTTCCAAAAAAAATAAAAGGTGGTGGTAAGACGGAAAAAAAGTGCTGTGCTTTGTCTTTTAGAAGAGACGCTGACACCAGCCCGGATTAACAGCAATTACAATGGATTCTAATGTTGACAGACGTTGGGTGGAGTCTTACTTTATGTAGCTATGTAAACTAAAAAAACATTAAACATACTACAAGAGGTTATGAAACAGTCTCAATTTAATACTGATTCATGACCTACACGAGCGAACGAGACAATCAGACAGGAAGGGCCTTCGTTCCCAGACAAAGTTTAGCAGTGAGTCGTATGGTAGCCAATGTTTAAAATAAGCTGTGTCTTTCTTTTGCTCACTTCCAAAACAAAAGCGTGCGCGAGCCAGATCAACATCTTTATGAATCCAGGCAGTGGAAACACTATAACGTTTGTCCACAGGGCCGCAAAAACCAACACAAAATGATATTTCTTGTAATTGCTTTAACAGCTGTAGCTTCTCTCTACTGTGAAAAAGTGACTTCGCTGTTCACAATTTACATTACTGACATGTTGGCACTGTTTCAGCACTTTCATCATCGAGACCTGGAGTTCCGAGAAACAGTTTCTCCCACAATCTGCATTGGGAGCTAGTTTGCCCTGTAAAGCAAGTGTTCTTTACAGAGTAATTACTTCAAGAAGACCATCGCTTTCCCATCTGATTTTACCTGATTTTTTTGCCTTCTTCTCTTGTACAAACTTCTCTTGCTCCTTTTGGAAGTCTCCAAGAAAAGTCTGCAAATACACAAGTGTAACACACACACACAGAGAGACACATGCGTTAAATGGAGGAAAGGCCTTATCATTTGGGGAAAAAGCACATTTCAAAGG
Organism: Chelmon rostratus; assembly: GCF_017976325.1. NCBI lineage: Eukaryota > Metazoa > Chordata > Actinopteri > Chaetodontiformes > Chaetodontidae > Chelmon > Chelmon rostratus. The sequence goes on from NC_055658.1 coordinate 5,471,732, forward strand.
TAAGATTGTAATGCTAAAGTGATGCCATGTTCACTAGAGTGCTACACTTGACAACAACAAGTAAAAGCCCTCTAATTGCACACATTAACCCCGTGTTCTTCTTAACGCTGCTGAACCTGCCTATCAAGCCAGAGGAGCAACATGCCTTGTCTATGATGCCATCGATTTTCCCTTCTTCCACAGTCTTCTTGAGGGTCTGAGCTGTCTCCACCACCGACTCGGAGATCTTCTTCGTGGCACTGGATGCAAAACTGAAGATGTAATCTTCAGATGGAGGAGGAGGATGAGAGGATAGAGTGGTTGACAACAGCATCATACTGTCGGACGGTTACTTAGAACATTGCTACAACAACACAAGCAGATGAGACGACAGCTACCCCTGCAGTCACACATCCTCTTGTTAGCACTGGGTAAAGATCGACTTAGCTGAAGTTACATTTCATGAGAATACAGAATAGGATGGAGACATCTTTCACCGAGAACCACACTGTATTGATTTAAATGCTTTCTGATGAGTTAACATGGACAGACAGACCGACGTCACGCTGTATAAGACAACCAAATCCTCGAGCCACTGGGAAGCAAGTTAGCTAATTACTTAGCACGACGCTAAACGAATGTCGATCAGACAACAATAATGTAGGGGAAACAGTTCCTTCTCACCACCCAGTCCTTTGCCCTGCTCAGAGCTCTCCTGGTTCGCTTCTGGTTCTTCTCCATCGTTGTCAGCTGGTTGCTGTTTGTTTACCTCGTTTTGTGCCTCTACCACCTTCTCTTCCTGCTCTTCACTCAAGTTTTCTTTGTCTTCCGGTGTCTTCGTGTATGTCGGGTTCTCCAAACCCAACCACGTCCCGAAACCTTTAAACATATTGGTCGAAATTAAACACTGTTAGCTTAAAGATGACAAAAACAACAATCCGAACAGGAGGTTATTCTTGACTTTATGCAACCAGGAACTACACTGTCAAGATTTCTTCTTCTCTGTTTGCTGTTTTGTAATTCAGGTTGTGTGTTACTGCCACCCAGCGGTCAAAACGGTGGCATGACGCCTTCAGGTGTGCCCTGGATAAATGGGAGAACAGTAGGTAATAGATTTTCGGTTGTCATTACAGCACACTCGGTGCTTTGGTCGGAAATGTAAACAACTATATAATACAGCAAGTGCATTCACTATGGAAATATTATTACTTTTTAATTACAGCAACCCCCGAACACTGTTTCTAAAATTAAAAAAAAACATATTCAAGCTAGTATGATTCCTCAAAGTTTATGTTTATCTGGAAAACAATAGGAACGCCTGTTACTATTATAATAATCCTTTTAATACTTGCTTTTGGACTCCAAAAAGCGGCACTTCACCAACAGGGGGCGGTAATGAGCCCAGAATTGTTCCACATCTTGAAACATAAGACGAGGAGGAAGACAGACCGGTGGATTGACATCAGGCAGACGGAGGTCAGTTTGCGGTTGAAAATATGTTTTTTATGTTACTTATGTCTCTTAACCTAGGGTAAAGTCTAGTGTAGAAACCACTGTAATCCTGATCCCGATCTGAACTGTTGGAGCAGAATTTGAATGGGACGGTTAGCCGGGCTGCTAGGCTGTTCACTTTAAGGAGACGAGGGAACACCAAACTTCTTATAAAAAGAAGTCACTTAAAACATAGTGACTTTCAACATAATTGCTGTATTAAATAGAAAGTAAATGAAAAGATTTTAGGATTCATTTAGGTGTGGTGGTACAATCGGCATATAGAGAAGGGGGTGCTTATTGACAGTTAATATATATGGATGACACAGTTTATCGGCGTTCAACAGTCGCTGGTAAAAGATAAGCTGGTTGAGCGGAACAGGCAGAACCACTGATCACAACAGTAACATGATATATTAACCAAACCCCACTCTAGCTAATATGCGTAATACAACTTAGTCTACTGAAAAAAGGGTTAGTATTAGTATTATTTATTTTCGTTTAAGGTCCAGAAGATAATTGCTTCTTACTGTACATTGTTCTTTATTTGAAGCTGTTATGTGTTTCTCCAGGTGAAAAATGAAGACTCTGATGGTGTTTGATTTTGACCACACTGTGGTGGATGACAACAGTGACACTTGGGTGATTAGGTAAATAGTGTATTTGATATTAATATATATATTCATATATTGAATCAATTGATGATTCACTATAAAATGCTGCAGAATGTCTAAAAATCTATAGTAATACTACCACAGGAATATTTGACACGAAGAGATCTGACAGGAAAAATTTACAGTATAGAGAAACAGATGAAATAGAATTTCCTGAATTCTAATTATAAGCACCATCAGCACGTTATTCACAGTGAATCTTTTTTGTTTTCTCTCTGCTCAGGTGTCTTCCTGGTCAGACTCTTCCTGACTCTGTGAAGAATTCCTACAGAAAAGGCCACTGGACTGAGTTCATGGGCAGAGTGATGAACTACATTGGTGAGAATTTGTTACCCTGTTTGTAGTCCGCCCTGCTACAAACAGCTGCTAAAAACATGCTCATTAATATTTTATTACTACCTCCAGCCTGCTTATTCTCCAGTCCTCTGATCGTTCTTTCTATCTCGTCCAGGAGACCAGGAGGTCAGCCCCGACAGGGTCCGCAGTGTGATGGAGACCATCCCCTTCACAGCTGGAATGACTGATTTGCTGACATTCATATCACAGCATAAAAGCACAATTGACTGCATAGTCATCTCTGACTCCAACACCATGTTCATAGACTGGATCCTCCACGCATCTGGACTCCAGGCGGCTGTCGATAAGGTTTTCACCAACCCGGCTAAGTTCAATGAGCTGGGGTACATGGAAGTACAGTGCTACCACTCCCATGACTGCGATCGATGCCCCGTCAACCTCTGTAAGAAAAAAGTCCTGGAGCTGTATCTGTCGGAGCAGTCAGATAGAGGTGTGGAGTACAAGCAGATATTTTACGTGGGGGACGGTGGGAATGATCTCTGCCCTACTTCCTGTCTGAGAGGGCACGATGTTGCAATGCCCAGGAAGGGGTACACCCTGGAGAAACTGCTGGCCAAACTGAAAGGTCAGGAGGATAACACCTCGCTTAGAGCTAAAGTCATTGCCTGGAGCAGTGGCACTGACATTCTTGAGGAACTGAAAGCAAGTATGCAGTCGTAGCCAGCACCGTACTTGACTGACTTCTCAGTTGTAACTGAAATATTGCACTGATGGCAAGTATTGGGTCTGCATCAGGCACATGCTGCTTCCCGTAATTGTTTGAATTTTTAAAAAAACATAATCAAGACAGTATTTTTAATTGCATTTATTGAGCACAATTTTGATGTAAAATTACTTTCATGCACTTACAAACTCCTAAAAGTTGATTCATCTGCAGGAAATTGTAATATTTGGCAACATACACAACCCCCTCAAACAAGGCTGGAGTTGTCGTTATCTGAGCAAAGTTAACTGGATCTGTTGAACTGAAATTCAGTGACGTTTACCTTATTTGCTTTCTTGCTAGGATTGATATCACTCTCATGTCTGTACGCTAAATATAAAACTACAGCTCACAGCCGATTAACTTAGCTTAGCATTAGGCAGGGGGGAACCAGCTCGTCTTGTTCTGTTCAAAGGTAACTTTATTTTTTCTACCATTACCTGTATGCTTAATAGCATGTCTTTTTCTTGTCTGTTTTACCCAAATAATAACACATAATGTGCTAATTAGGAACATTTAAACAAAAAAAAAAAAAAAAGAAGAAGACATGTTCTGTAGCTTTTCAGGTGCTGGAAAGCAGAGGTTGTTACCTTTGGGCAGAGCCAGGCTAGCTGTTTCCCCCTGCTTTCAGCCATTGTGCTAACCTAAGCTAAGCTAATCGTCCCCTGTGGCCTGTTGCACCAGGCATACGTAAGTTTTCTCTTTGGTCAGGGTGCAAAGTCCAAACTAAATGATAAATGTGCCAGTTAGTTTTGTTACTAAAGCTACTACTCTGGTGTAAAGTCCAAATTAAGCAAAATATTATGGCAGAATAGGACATTATCACTTCTTGGGGCCAGTCAGTGAAAAGCATCGTTCTTAACGGGGTGTTTGTTACTGTGTTGTCACTCATGCGCCATCGTTTTTGACCTCTTTGCTACATAATAGCAAAGCAGCTAATGCTAAAAATAGCTAATGATAACAAGGTCGTCAGAAACTGATAATGATTGACTACACTGGCAAACTGTTATCAAATGGTAGTTGTAAATTCTAAAGTTATCTAACTTGTATATTTGCTTGCCCTACACTATAATGTTAGTGTTTAATGTCAGATTTAGTCGAGCTACCAGCTTTGCTAGCTACTGTGATGCTATGTTGACGTTGGTGTGTGTGCTGCACAGTGTGCAGTAACTGTACCGTGCTGCACGGCGTCCTGTAACGTTACACGAGTGGTTTGTGTACTGTCACAGAGAACGTGTTTGCCGACACAAAGCAGCTGGCGTAATTAGCTTCTCTTCATCGTCCCATGTTATCCCTCCTTTCAATACAATGCTACATGCCAACTGCTGTTTTACAGAGGACTTTACACCCACTAAGGGCTAGGTGTAACATTTAAGTTGTGATTGATGCCTACGCTGGGACTAACGACATTCAAACCAGGCTACGTTTGAATTTCCACATAGCTGGTGCGAACCACTGCTGGTTCTTCCTCCATATTTATCTGACAGACATGATAGTAGTATCTATCTCCTCTTTTAAATTCGGGCCGAGAGAGCGAATTAGCTTGTTTCCCAAAAACTATTCCTTTGGGTATTAAGTTCAGCCTATTTTCCAAGTATCAGCGCTCAACCACGAAGTGCAATAGATGCTGACGTCTTCCAGCTACGCTTTAACAGCATTGATCCATCCCATCAGTGCTTCATGACAGTTCATGTGTCAGTCATGCACCAGGCCACGGCAGAGCACTTCAGCTGACCTAACACTATAAAACATACAAATACACTTTATGACCTGGTTTATTGTGTTAGTGCTTTGTTGTAGCAGGACTTTTTTCTACTGCAGACATTTGGACTCGTCAGGGGGAAAAGCACAGGTGTTTCTAATGACATTAACAAAGCTTCTGTCCTGTAAAGTGGCCCAGTAAGTGAGTGTGACAGTGAGCCAGCATGCACAGTACCAGGAGCCTGAAACCGAAGCAGCTAAATGGAATCCAGCCATCATTCACGTTGTCATTTACACCCATGCTTTTCCTTCTGTGACATGACAAAACATTTTCAATGAAAAAGGTCTAGTTCAGCTAAAAAAAAGCATGATTTTTGCTCAGAGCTATGGCATCATTTATAATGCATAACACCTCTACATTAACTTACCTCAGTTGCCCTATAGGTTAAATGAGATTAAAGAAACTGAGCGGTATCTCCACTGAAACATTTTCCTAATTTCTACAGAATGCAAACTATCTTGCCAAATAAGTTATTAATGATATGTCAGAGTTGTATAATGTTTCTTAATATTTTAACTGAATGTGTAACATGACTTCTGATATGAGAAATAGGTTCCATTGCTTTAAACCCTTCATTTTAAGATCATACAGTAGGAGAGCACACATAACTAAGATAATTACTTAGCTGGATTTTGGATTTATCATGTTTTGGATTTATCATGTTTTGGTTCTTGATGCAGTTTATCTAATATGTGACGCTATGAACATCTCAGGTCTGTTTGTAGTCATAGTGAAGCTGCCTTGATTGTTTAAACCAGGTTTGGATTAACCTGATCATGGTAACTGGGTTTGCTCTATTAAATGGCATAAATCTCAAGTATTTGTTTTAGCGAAATGAACAAAAAGCTCAGGTTTTTCTCCAATAGCCCCAGATTTTCTGGGTTGTGTGGATAACTTTCCTGAGGTGTTGGTCCTGAGGTCATCCACACTTCATACTTCACACTTCCACACTGTTTGAGAGGCTCCAGGATTTATTCAGTAATGTAATCCACGTAACCAGGAAACTGTCTTAGATAGTATTGGAGTAATTCTTGGACTTGATCCAAGTTTCTCATTGCCAGTTTCTATTACCCGACAGAGTATTGTGTTTCCACCTTTAATGTTCATTGAAACACATGCATTGAGAGATGTTTTTTGATGTTCTCATGAGGCAACATGTTATGAAATATTGTTTGTTTATTTTTAGGGGTTAGCAGCCCGGAGCCCGATTGTGTTTGTTCTCATTCATCTTGTAATTCTGATGATAAAATTAAAACCAGAAATCTTGAATCTATTTTTACTTTATGTACCATTCACTGACTGACCAGAAAAAAGAACCCCCCCCACAACTCAATTGAGGGAAAGTTGTGGAACGCTCCAAAAACACCTGTTTGGAACATCCCACAGGTAAATAGGTTGATTAGTAACAGCATCCTCATAACTTCATAACTTTGTGAACACATAATTGGATATAGGATGTTATTACATGGACTCAGAAACACTTCAGAAAACTGTTGGTAAACACAGTTATATTGCAAATGATATGATTCTGCTTTTATTAATGTTTGACACAACTTTTCTGGAATCAGGGTTGCATACATGGAATGGACAAATCGCACCTGATGCCGTCCATTAGAGGTCTAAAAGGGCCATCTGAGCCATGCAGATACCTCCATAGATGTCTGAAACATGTTTGTCACCACTTTCAAACTGCACTTTGGAGACAGTCTATAGCAGGCATCTCAAACCGGTTCGATAAAGGGCCGCATGGCTGCAGGTTTTCATTCCAACCCAGGAGGAGCACATCAGGCCAACCAATCAACATCAAGGGATCACTTAGTTGTCAGCTGAAGACTGAGATCAGCTGATTAATTGATTCCAGCCTGGTGTGTTCCTCCTTGGTTGGAATGAAAACTTGCAGCCACGCGGCCCTTTATGGAACCGGTTTGAGATGCCTGGTCTATAGTATACTGGCCCTTCATTAATCATGGACTACAGTGTAGGTTTGACCTGCCAAGAAAATGCAAGCATCCAGTCAGTGAGAATGTTAGCACGCAAATATTTGCTGATAAGCACTAAACAAAGTTGCCTCGCCTGCACGTATTCAGTCATAAACCAACATATTGGACACATTAAAATGTCGACCTGATGATGCTGCTGGATTGAGACGTTTCACTGAAAACCACAAATGTCAACCTGAGAGAAAGAGTCACCAAAGTCATCGTGGTAGGGATCCATGAAAGTCTGAGCAAAATGTTGTGCTCTTCCATCTTTTAGACATTTAGATATTTCACAGGATGAATGACAGCAGGAAAGTTCACGGTATCATCACAGTCAGTCATCCCCTGGAAGTAATGAGAGATAAACTAAATGAAGCTTACTGATGCATCATAATTTTCTTCTGATATCATTATTGATATCATTATTATGTGCCGTTGCCATCAAAACTTCAAACAGGGGTTAACTAAATAGCTAATGTAGCCTCACTTTTCAGACAGGCAGATGTGCCTGGATGCAAAGATGCAAAAGATTCCTCCCCAAGACTGAGAGAAAAAACAACCCATCACTATTGGCACAAGCATAGAGGGATTTGAAGATGGATTTGAACAGGGATGCAGGCCAACATCTCACAGAGACAGCTCTTGCCTAAGATCTAACCTGGTGTTATGGTCCAAGACTCAGCAGGCTTTGTTTACTCCCTGAATTCCCTCTTCAGTGGGAAGAAGCTTTGGATGAGGCTTGCTGTATTAAAGGAAGATGCTTAGTTGCATAAGTAAGAGCCAGGCTCAACAGTGAGGCTGTCAAACAAGTTTTGGAAGTTTGGACTAGTTTACTCAGAAGGTTTGGTGTTCGGGCCAGAAAGAAGGCCCAGAAACAGCTTGTGTCTGTGCACGACCAGAGACGGAATCCATCACATCGTGAATTACTGCATTTATGTCAGGATGCCTTAACTATAATCGCTGTTTTTGATCATCTTTCAGTTTTGAATGATCCATTTTGAGTTCTATTGGCAAGGAGCTCCACATTCAGTTTGAGTACTTTTAGCATTAGATATTACTACGCCTTACGTCATGCTTATTCCTAAATCAGTGTGAGTGTTTGGATGCAGAGCTGCAACAGTTGGCTGATTCATCGTTTATTTGATCAGTTGGCAACGATTTCATAAATCCATTGTCTTGAGTCGTTATTTTGAAACAACAAATAGCAGCATTCACTGGTTCCAGCTTCTCAGATATGAATATCAGCCGGTGTCCATAGTCCTCTATGATTATAAACTTTATGAACCTTAATAGGCCTGCTGATTACACTCTTGAGTGAACCCTGCCCCCAACACCCCTCTCTTTACAGCCTCTATAATCTCATGTCCAGCTCTGCTGATGGTGACAGTGTGGAATATATGCAGTGGTCCTGGTTGATTTTCTTATCAATGCATGGGTGACTCATCAGCAACAGCTGCGCCAAAAGGTAGACGTACATAACTGGAATATATGCTATTTGGCCTCCAAAATAAATGCTTCAATTTATCAAAATTTCAAAGTTAAAGTACAGAACTGTTAAGAAAATGTGCTTAAAGTATCAACAGCTGGATGTAATTTGTCAAGACTAATTTGAACTACTTAAGATATTATTAGCTAGTTTAACCAATAACAATGCATCACATTTGATCATTTGACACACTGTATAGTATGTAAATAAATAATGGCATAGAGGGAATAGAATAGAGCTAGTATGTGAGAGAAAGAATAAAATAGAGCAATACAACTACAAAGAGACAGAAATACTTAAGTAAGAAGAATACAGTGCTTAAAAATGTACTTATATAGTTGCTTTGCACCACTGGTTTAGACCATCAGGTTATCATCCGGAGGTGACCAAAGCCTGGTTCATGCTCCATTAGGAAGAAGTGTGCTCAAACCTAAACAAGAGTTTATTTTGAAACCAGAACCACATGAATCGTCAAGGCCATGTCACTTAATAACAACAACACTGAGAAGCTGTCACAATAATTTTCGCTAACAAGAGAGATTAAATAACCGTCTTTGCAAAGTCCTTTGAAATTCAGAGGAGCCAACATCATATCTTGTGAACCGTGTTGATCAGGTATGTTATTGTGCCCACTGTCCAGTCAAAGTTATGGATCATGCTTCAAATGTGGTTTTCTTTTTTGGAAATTCAAACTTTTTCTTGTTTTATTCCAGAATGTGTTTTACCACATACTTCAGTTCATTAACAAGTGGAAGTATCCAAACCCAGCTAGAAATAATGATACAAGAGGCAGTAGTGTAAGTTTGTGTCACTGGCTCAGCTGTAGTATTATTCATGATTTTCTAAAGTGTTTTCCAGATGTGTCAGAATATTTGCAGGAGTTTGGGGGAAACCAGATCTGTAAGAGAATCTCAACACCATAATTTAACACCACAAATGAAGCATGTGTGCTATATCACCATAACACCATTTATTATGCATGAAGTGTTGATGAATATTTAAAGGAGCAATCCTTGATTTCAGCAGGCAAATGTCTCATTTGCACACCAAACTGAAGAATGGAGTAAGAGACCGCGGGGCACCACAGTAATTTACATCCCTCTTTTCTGATGCATTACACTTTTCACTCATCGTAGAAAACCCCAAAGACGTGGTTGTGACATTTTACACGCAGAACAAAGCCATTTTAAAATGCATTTGTCATAATCAAACTGATGATACGTATAGAAACCTATTATGTGACATGTTTGTTTAGTTTAGTTTCACTGTAATGCCACAGACAGACTACAAGAAAATCACCCAGAAGACCCCGAGATCTACATACATGTATGACTTCCAGGATGTGAGCCTCGCCGAGGAGCTCTGTGCCCCGAGAGGCTTTTACTCTGAAGGCCTGTTCACAGACATCGACCTCCTCTGGCCAGGTCCTGCACTGCCACAAGGTGGCACTCTGTGCACGCAGCTCATACTTCATGTCATGTTTACTGCTGACATGAGGGAGAGGACCAATAGCTTGTCAGGTATGTATGAGCGTGTGAGGGAAAGGGAGATGAAGGGGTCATCATGGTTCGATTATGCTTGTCTATCGAACTCATATTGGATGCCCCACTGCCATCTGCAGGCAATCAGCATTGACCCACCACGTGCACCTGCATCAAGTGTCTTTTGTGTCTTATGGTGTAAGCAATAGACACTGTTGTATGCAAATGTGTATGGATGAGTGACTAAAAAGCACTCAGGGCAATGTCAAATGGGTGAATAAAACGTATGAAATCATGACAAAATAATAGCAACATCATAGATATATAGTATACGGTGTACTTCATACTGTGGTTCACAGCGTTGTAAACACCTTGTTGGCATCTAGTCATCCAGTTCAGGACATACTGCAAATTTATTGATAGAGTGATTTAAAGGCTGTCATTCAAGTGGACAACCTGGGCTCATGTCCCGCTTTGCTCATGTTGGCAAACATCTGCTGAGCTGTACAGTCCTTTAGAGAGACAATGAATGCCCTACCAGCTCCAGCAGTGCAATTCTCCAGCTCTCCCTGACCTCTGACCTCCCTGTAAGAGAGGGGGGCAAGAAAAGAGAGAAAAGATTCTTCAAGAGGTAAATAAATTATCACAAAGACCATTGAAACTAGCATGGTGTAGCCAGGGTCTTGTTTTCTGCCAGACTGGATGGTAGTAGTTAACAGGGAAGCTGGGTCATGAAGAGAAAGGCCTGCAAGTGATCACAATACAAGAACTTCCCCTCCATATTGTCCCCCATGATGAAATTATTGGGAAGAATGTCGATGACCCAATCACCCCGGTCCATGCACTCATCTGAAGTCCCTATTTATCCCATTGAAAATTATACAGCCTGACAGTGAGGGAAGGATAGGCTCCTCCTTATCTTGGTAATCCTTACATCAGTTGTTTCCACACCGCATAACTCCTCCTCTCCTCTCCTCTCCTCTCCTCTCCTCTCCTCTCCTCTCCTCTCCTCTCCTCTCTGCTCCTCTTTTCTCCTCTCCCCTCCTCTGCTCTCCTCTCCTCTCCGCTCCTCTCCTCTCCTCTCCTCTCCTCTCCTCTCCTCTCCTCTCCGCTCCTCTTTTCTCCTCTCCCCTCCTCTGCTCTGCTCTCCTCTCTCTCCTCTCCTCTCCTCTCCTCTCCTCTCCTCTCCTCTCCTCTCCTCTCCTCTTTTCTCCTCTCCTCTCCTCTCCTCTCCTCTCCTCTCCTCTCCTCTCCTCTCCTCTCCTCTCAGGCTGCCGGTAATGGAGGTGGAGGTATTATCAGCATTGGTAGATTACATCTACTCCTCCAGACTGACCATAACCCAACTGAACGTGTAGAGCTTGCTGAAGGCCGCTGAGAAGAAGGCCTGCGAGGCTTTCCTGGTGCGTCTGCTGGATGTGGACAACTGCCTCAGCATGCTGGCCTCCTCCCAGCTCTAGGCACGCCTTACCCTGGAGAAAGAAGACTGCAGGCTGCTGGCAGGCAGGTCAGAGATCAGCTCTTTCTTTTTAGCGATTTTCTTTTTTTCTTTGCAGTGTCAAAATGGTAATTTTTAGAGAACAAATTGAAATCAGAACAGGACTTTTCTGAATTGGAGTATTTGCTTTGCATGCTACTTAATTAACGTGTGCTGTGCTGTGATCTTAAAAAGGTCATTACCGTGAGGCTCTTCAAAGAAATTCACACATGAACAAATGAATTCAGACAAAAATCTTGGTTTTTATTGAAGTGTTGTTTCCTTGGATATAACAAATCCCCTATTGCAATCCCTCCATCTATAAATATTTTTACTATAAGCTATGGTTGCCAAAGTGACTCTATTCTCTGTAAAAAAATCTCCAAGTCATTTAATTTCAGGTACTTTGCTGCAGGTTTCATGAGGTGATCAAAGAAGAGGAATTTGTAGAACTGGATCTCGACAGCTTGAGGACTGTTGTAGTGGAGGAGAATGAGGAAGTGGTGAGTCATTTGACAGCCACCTTTCTATGTTCACCCTCATGTCCAGCGAGCTATTTCTGGGCTGTACCATGTATGTGAGTGGGGAGTAAACAACCAACACTACTGAGGTGTTGGACACAGTCTGGGAGTACAACAGCCATTCTGACTATTGGAATAAGCTGCATTTACAGCTTATTGCACTGCCTGTAAGTGGCCCCAACTTTTATTAAAGGAAGTAAAAGTCTCAATATCACAATGGGAAATACTCCTTCAGGCTGTGTTTAGTCTGACATTAGCTCTGCATGAAAAACTGCATCTGTGGCCACTTCAAAATGACATGGCAAATTAGGTGAATCTGGCTCGACAGCAGGAGCAAAATGTAGCGCTATATCTGTGAATCCAGTACGTGCAAGCGCATATTCCTGATACATTACTTTGTGATGTGAACTCCATATTTACCTGGTAGTGCTAAAAACAGCTAAAATAAAATGATGGCCACGGCGATCACTGTCCACCATTGTAGAGTCTCTCTGCATAATGTTCTGAAAAGCTGTGTAGTGTTTTGTCTTCTCCAACTGATCTCCTTGGATCATTTTTTATTCTCTCTCAACACGACCAAACAAACAGCACAGCCCCTCCCAACGCAACCCCTCGCATTATTTTAAATGCAGGATTGTTTTCAGTCCAAGTAAATGCAGGACAGGGGGTGACCCCTGTCAGAATGTTATATTAAATTACATTATTGTAGCCAGTTGATATTAACTTCTTTAAACAATGCTAGGTTTTTGAATTTCAATCCTCAAACTAACTAAACCTGTCTGATAAATTCAATGGAGTAAACAGTATTATTGCCATCTGTAATAATGTAATGTACAGTATGTAATGCAGAAAGTAGCATAGAATGGAAATGATGAAAAGATGCTCAAATAAAATGAAAAAAGGAAATAATCTTTTCATTATTGTATTATAGCACTTCAGTACTGCTCTGTTCTGTTGTTTCCTTTGAGTAAACGTCCTTGCTATCCACTGCTGCACTCTACTACTGATCAACTTACAGAACTTATGAGGCGCTTAACACAAAAGTGTGGGCTGATTTCTATTTTGCCCATAATGTTTAAACTTGGTATGAACTTTTGAAGTAAAATATATAATAATAATATTCATAATCCCCCCTGCAGGTACTGCCACTGTTCTGTGGCCTGCTGTGGCCGTGTGTATGTTATGGGAGGCTACAGAGGCGGTTCAGCAATGCCACGGACTGAACTGTTTGACCCGCTAAAGAGGAGGATGGATGGCTGTAGCTGATTTTGTGCAAGGTGTGTCTCTCCAAGTCTGTCACACATTCCACATTTCTGCATTGTGTCGTGTAGATTTCATATTCAGCTGTCAGATGAGCATTTGCAGTTAATATGACAACAGAGACAATAGTGAAAGTCTTGATTGACTGTGCATTATGTACAGATTGGTTCAAAGGTTTGCGGACACCACAGATGAGACTCTGCAGACTTGAATTTCACTGAATGGTGGGTGCCAAATAGTCCATGTGAATGCAACCGTAGTATTTTAGCAAACAAGCTAAGCTAATATCAACAGAAAAGTGCGTGCTTTTCTAATATTATTTTTAGGAAATGTACTTATTTGCTTTTTTGTATAGAATCAGATGAGAAGAGCAATACCACTTTCATATTTGTCCTGTAAATAGGTGGGAACAGCCAGCAGGTTAGCTTAGCTTAGCATAAAGACTGGAAACAGAAGGAAACAGCTTGCCCATCTTAAGATAATGACAACAAGACTCCAGGAATTAAGCAAACAGGCAGATTTTACCTTTGGACAGACTCAGGCTGTCTGATTCCCCATATTTCCAACTGTTACACTAAGTAAAGCTAACTGTATGCTGACTGCCGCCTTATTATCATATATATCATGTATTGATCGGACATACAGTATATGAGAGTGGTATCAATCTTCTCATCTAACTAAGAACAGAATTAGCCTCGTCAAGCTATTCCTATAAATTGACAGGATCCTGTCTGTTTTTACAGGTATAGGGAACGCCGCGGCGACTGTGTTGGAAACAGCATCTATGTAGCGGGTGGTAATTATGGCTTCAAGGGCAGCTGTAGCTACAGCAAGATCCATAGGTACAATGTGGACATTGATCAGTAGAGTATCCAAACCACTTGCCCCCATGTCTAATCTAATCTAATTGTAAAATAACCAACTTCTCAAGGATAAAACACAACTGCTCTCAATTGTACACGCAGGAAGACAGAGCACCCAATTTAGCCTTTATCATTCAATCCATCTATATTTACATGAAGGTACTCAGATTGAACCCTAGTTCTTAGAGTCCCGAATGTGCCTGGTGTCTCTGAACAGCGGCCTGTCCATGGTAGGGGGCCGGACCACCCTCCCTGAACGCTTCGACCCAGACAAAGAGGAGTGAATCCCGCTTGCCAGCTTGAGGGAGAGGAGAGCCGAGTGCGGGGCGGTGGCCATGCTGGGCTCTGTGTATGTCACTGGGGGCCACTCCTGCTCGAAAGGAACCTGCCTGCAGAGCATGGAGAAGCATGACCCTCACTCAGACACATGGGACGTAGTCGGAGACATCATCACCTCAGCCGTGCTGACAACTGGGTGAACTGGTGTAATAGCTCCCAGTCAGGCTGGTTTAAGGTTCACTGTGGTATACGTGGTTCTCCCAGGGTCTGTCACCTGAACTACCTCCTCTGAACCAGCAGGAACTGGAAAACAAAAGGGAAGGGGAATGTTTAATGCCCATGCACATTCATGATTTATTTATTTGTTACTGCATACTTTGCAGGCTCTAAATATAGGAAAAAACATACCAACCTGCACTGCTAAAGCTCACTAATGAACACAGGAAGTCATTGCCTTGAAAAGCAGCAACTTCCCATTTGTACTTTTCAGTTTTTGTACGGACTAAACAAAAGAGTCATACGGTGTTAATTGGTGAGCTTAAAGACGTGCTGGGAGGCAGATTTTGTTACATTTGGACGCAGGCTAGCTGTTTCCCCCTGTCTCCAGTCTGTATGCTAAGCTAACAGACTCCTGGCTATAGCTGCATATTTCATGAACAGTTAAGACAGTGGTGTCAATCTTCTCATCTAACTTTTGGCAAAATGTAGACAGACAGACAGACAAAGACTTGAGGCTCGTGGGATTTGCTCAGTGAGGTTTAACTTGAATATAAGATTGTTTCTGCCCCCAGAAAAGCTCCTCCAATAAGGCCAATCTGCTTTCCAATGTCTGGTTAGCGGGTATCCTTAAGCAAGTAACTCCCAATCAATTTAGAGTTTTATCTATTCTGAAAAGGAGACACTGTGTGTGTGTGTGTGTGTGTGTGTGTGTGTGTGGCTGTTTGAGAGTTAACAAGGTAAAAGAAAGCGATAGATGAAGACAGATTGACAGGCGGTCCACCACAGCCAGACAGAGACAGACACAGAGGGACACTCATGGGTCATCTGTGTCATCCTTATCTGATCTCCTGAATCACAGGAAGTTCTCTCTGTACAGTTCTCCACTCACCATCACAGAGAAATGATAGCAGCCAGAGGAGAGTAACACCACTTCAATGCACCTGAAACCCCTCATGGAACCGGAGCTGCATTTTATTTTGCTTTAATTTTTGCATGACGGTCCATAACTGCTGCACCGTATATGAACAAATCAACAACGCTGTTTAAAATTCTGCTTATTTTATACATTTTTTGAATAATTGTTTTTAACCATGCTTTTGCTGTGGCAGTGTCTGTTGGTCAATCAATCACTTTGCTTCAGAATTAAATATCTCAACAGCTTTTAGATGGATGTCCATATAATTTTGTACATATACTCAATATGAAGCCCAGTAATTTTAGTGATGCCCTGATCTACATACCACCAGCAGGTTGACAATTGAATTTTTTAGTGACATGTCTCAACAGTTATTGGATGGATTGGCATGATATTTGTGTCTGGCTCAGTGTGAATTGCACTGACTTTGGTGAGCCCTCAACTTTGCACCCTCAGGTCAATGATTTCACTCTGTGCAGTACTTTGGTTTACGATCACATACGTAGAAAACTGAAGATGCTCCCATCAGCCTCAGCTGATAACATGATAAAAGTAAGATGGTTGATATGGTAAACAACCTGCTCTTGCACAACAGTAGATTTCGACAGCAAACTTACAAGAAGTTGACTTTATCGCTGTTTTTTAAAAACATGTTTAAATACTGCCAAAAATGTGATTTTACAATTCTTTGGTTTGATGTTTAAATGACAGCAAGCCTAATGCTACTTTTATTTTTTTTTAAAAATGACGATAGATGATGGATTGATGTGGAAACAGAGCTATTCCATTTGAAATCAACGCTGTTGCAAATTACAAATGAAATTATACAATCTAATTCTGTTGTGGTTTAAACTGCAGACAGAGGGTGTCTTTATCAAGCCACTGAAGGGTGACACATATTAATGATACATGGGTATAGCAAATATGGCATTGCCTGTAATAAAGCAAATATGCTTTTGTAAATTGTGTGAAACCTTATTAGGTATGCACAGAACCCGGTCGGAACTACATGACAAATGCTTACCCTTTTCTAACAATTACTCTACAGTCTGTGCTCATTGTTCTCTTTGACAATAATGGCCCAGATCTAAATCTCCTTGACCCATTTCATTTCCAGTTCCACTGCTGTGCTCTGAAGGCTGAATACCAGGCTCCTTCTCTGCTTTTTCTTTCAAGTCTTTTGCCCTCTGCAGCACAGTTGGTACGGTTAAAATTCAGCGTAATGAACTGAGGCTGCCAGGGGATGGCAGTGTTGCTCTATGTTGAATCTGTGAATAAACTTGACAGGTAATACAAAGTCTAGCGGTTTGCACCATTTGAGATTTTCTCGCATTTTGAAACCAAACTCAGAGGAGCTTTGCTCTTGACAAGAAAGGACGTGGACAATTGTAAAATCAATGAAAGAGCTGATGGACAAGAGAATCTAGGTGAATTACCCTTGGATGTAGCCTGAGTAAGTGTCCATCCTTCATCGGTTATGTGGTGGAGGGTAAAGCCCCCTTGTCTAAACTGCTTTCCCTTGCAGAATGGTGTTTTTTTCCCAACTCTTGAAGGCCTGGAAGCATTTAGCATTCACCAAAATGTAAGCTTCTCCAAATCATTGTCAAGTTGCCCTTGAGCAAGGCTCTTAACCCAGAGCAGCTCAGCGAATACATCTGTGGGGCCTTTATGCGGGTTATTAGTGACTCTATCACTGCTATGCAACCACCCTGCTACTACAGCACCACCTATAGTGTGGCAATCTATGCCACACTGAAGTATTTCACCCACAAAGGCAAAAAAGTTCTCATGATAGAGCAGTGTTTCATTTCTGCTATGCTGCCTCTTTACTTCTTGTTTTTGTTATATCTATTGATTGTAGCGATAATGGCAAGCCAGCGCAGTTCAAGAGGATATAAGGATTGAGGGACTTGAGTATGAGCAGATAATCGGTGCTAACTGTCTGTCAGTGGAGGCTGATGAAGGCCAAACATTATTGAATGTCACTGAGAAATGAGGAGGGTCACTTTTTTTTTTTACAAATCCCACATACCCCACTCATATTTCCCCTGCTCGCCTTTCCTCTTGTCACAGCTCTGCTCAATGCCCTGATCCTTGTTGTTTTCGCCCACTTAAAGCTGATAATGAAATGTATGCACTGGGTGAAGCAGCCGATTAATCAGAGCAGATGTGTATCTAGGTGAGTGCCAGAGCGAGTCTCTGGAGCGCAGCGGCCTGACGGCTCAAACTCCACAGTGGCTTTGGTGGGGAAGCCGAGCCCTCGCCTCTCACCCCACGGCTGTCATTGCCAACATATGTGCCAGCCTGCCTTATTACAATTAATTAGCCGGTGCTGAAATGTCCTCACACTTCAGAGGCGATCATGTCTCGTCTCGGCCAGCGAAAAGGCTGCCGGTGGACTGTTGTCATGTTTACTGGCCTGATAAATGTGCGACGACAATTAAGCAGCACAATATAGTGATTTTAATCCTTGAAGAAAAGAAAAAGAATTGAGAAGAGACCAGTTGTTGTTAAGCTGGTACAGTTTGTTCTCATTATTGTATCTAATAATATTACAATGCTATCTGGCATATTAATAATAGTGACTTAAAAAATAAATATAGGCAAATACTGCTGGTACAGAATTCAGAGATTAAAATAAGGTTAAAAAAGAAAGAAGAAAGAAGCCAAAATAAAAAAATAGAACAGATAAAACACATTACAACCACAAATAAATCAGTGAGTTTTTCATACAGATTGATAAGTGATTCAAAATGTTTCAGTTTCTGCAGTGTACTCAATAGTGAGTTACTTTATCCTTATCACTCTTTATCTCTTATTGGATATCTCTATAATATTCCTGAAATCTTTATCCAATGCTACACACAATTTATGGATCCATTTTTCTAAAACGTGTCTGTTTACGACGATTCATCTTCCTGAGGGCTACACCATTAGTCTGTAAGTGTTCGACTAAATATTCTCATAACGCTGCTTGCTTTATGCCTTAAGATTAATTGCAGCTTTCAAGCTGGATGTCGTTCAGTCCACTCTGCTCATCACACAGACTCAGACATTCCAGGAGTTGGCAAGAGCAGATGGCATTGCTCAGTTGATTAGTTGAAATGGAAATGATGACGAGACCAGTGTTTGGTCCGTTGCATGGGACCTGATGTTCATACATCATTGTTTGCTTACAATACATACACGTTTGCTCGTGAGTATTTGATCAAGGGTTACCTTTAAGTGTTCCAGTGTTAATGTGTGAGCTTCAGTAGGCTTCTTTTGACTGCACAAAGCAAAATTACGTCTTGTAAAGTATGCTGTGCAGACAAAAAGAAGTGTGCTGAAGAAAAGAAGATTATAAGATTAGATATTTTAAATTGAAAGCTAATCAGGTATTATACATACCTGGGGAAAACAACAATAGTTGTTGAGGTATGTGTGCAAAACAAAAGCTAAAATGTCCCACAAAAGTGAGATATTGCTTTAAAGTATGCGATATTGCACATGAGGGCTGTCTTTACTGCAGCATGGCAGCAGAATGGCAGCAATAATGCACCTGAGAACGTCCACACTGTGTCATTACAGCACTGCAGGACTTTCAGAATGACGTGCAGAGAAAAACAAAAGAAGAAGAAATGAAATGGTGCGAGGAGAATTTGCGCTCCAGACTTCTGAGCCACCACCACGACCTGCCCCATACACTTCATGGTCCTCAGTCAAAGAGAACCTCTCTGTGCGGTGACTGCCCTGAAAGCCCACAAGTCATAGCTGGACCACACGGTCTCAGCTGAGAAACCAGAGAATGGTGGTGAGCGCCGTCATTAGTCTCATACTGTAAATCTTCACAGCATCTCGACTAGATGATCACAGAAACACAATCAGGCTTCCAGATTTTTTTTCATGGCTCTGCTGACCCCCACCTCACACTCGCTCACATCATCTAGAAGTCAGCGTGATGTATTGCTTTCCAATGGGAAGAACTATGTGTTTCTAAAGGATGTGTTTGTGGATGTATGAGAAGTGAAAATACCACTAGACTACTGATACAAAGCAGATATTAGAATTATATAATTTTGTTTGGCTTAACAGTGACCAGGGAGATGTCGCCAGTTCAAACGACAAAGCTATTTCTTCTCATGTCTGATTTCACATGGCATGAAGTAAATTAAGGTACCGGCAGTCTTCCCTTTCCCTTCATTTCCCTCTCTGCAGGCTGTCATTTGCTCGCTGCTCATCTGTACCTCTATGAACTCATAATCACTGTCACTCAGACATCCTCACCCTCACACACACACACACGCACAGACATGTTTCCATCACTTCAGAGGACATTACAGCCTAAACACAACCACTACTTTCCTAAACTTAAACTTAAACCTAAACTTTCCCTAACCTTATAGTATGCACCCTAAATTTACATTATGGGCACACAAAAGGAAGGGGTGCCCCCCGCAAAGTGACTGATGAATTAACAGATCAATGTCCACACAGACACATACACTCAAACACATCTCTATCTTATGGTACTCTTGCAGTGTTTGCAGTGCAAAAGCCATGATGTTAGCTCAAAAGTACCACTTTAACAAACTGGTTACAACATTTCTACATTCTTAACCTGGAACTAAAATAAGTCTCCCCCATATAATAAATAAATGATGACATGCCACCATGACCAGTTTAAGCCTTGCTAATGTCCTTATATTTACAGTACATTGCCAGCAGTAGTCAGCGCGTATCAACCTAGTTGCTTAGCAGCACTCATGCACTGAGTGACACTAAACTCACCAGTAACTGCTCAATTTATATTTAAGTTCACCACGTCAATGCTAATTATGTTTGTGATCAAATTTCACATTTGGCCATTTATTTACATTTTCTGGCTTCAGTGGACAACAAAGACATTTAAATGTCGAGTTACGAGTGTTAGTTTTGTTATTTAGTTTCATGTTGAAAGGCTCATGTGTCATCTTTTACTTTACTTCCTGTGTTTTCCCGCCCTTGTTACTGTTGGATTTGTGTCACCTGTCCCTCATTTGTTTTCACCCGTGCCTCGTCAGTCTTCCCTGCCGGTGTATTTAAGTCGGTGTGTTTCCCTCAGTCTTTGCAGGTTTGTCTTCATGCTTTTTATGTCAAGTGTGCCTGCTCTGTGAGTGTTTCCCTGTGCTTCCTGTGGTTTTTGACTTTTGCTTTGTTTTGAACTGGACCTTGTTTGATTTCTCTTTTTGTGTTTTTTTTAATTTGGACCTTGCTTGATTTCTCTTTTTTTGGACTTATGCTCCCTTGTTGGATTTTTATTTGCTTATTTGGACTTTGTACACTAGCTTTGACCCTCACCTACCTTACCATTGGCAACCCAATGTTTAAACGTGAATGTTGACGATTCTGCAAAACTCTGCATTATACTAACTTACATTTGTGCAATTTTAACAAATGCAAATGGTGTTCAATTGGTAGGAGCTTAAAAAACCTGGTTGGGTTTAAGTGGTTCAGGCTGGGAACTAAAATATTAATCTTTATGACAGGTTAACCATACCTTACCTTGGTAAGGTTACAGCATTAATAAGGTTTTTTTTTTTCATACCCACTTTTGAAACAGTGCAATAAGCTGAAAACACAATTAACAGCTGCCTGCTGTGACTGTTAAGAAGTGGATGAGAGCTGCAAGACTGAACCAAAACAGTGAATTTGTGGGCTGTAAAAACAAAGATGCTAAAACCCTCTGTGGAGTTGAGTGTTAATTCTCTCTGGGGCAGTCTTCTCTTTGCATGTGCTCATTTGATCCATGTTGGGCGACTAACACTTAAAGCAAGGGAAGGAGTGTGGTTATGGTACAAAAAAGATACTCCAGTTTCCCTCAGGGTAGTAATACATGCTCCAAGGCCATCCACCGCCCTGAGCTCTACACCATTGCTTTTCACCTCACTACATATAATTCCTGCACTAACGCGGAATGTTGGCATAAATATTAATACAAATTGTGACGTGCAGAATTGAAATGTAATTCCTAGGGATACTGTGCTGACCCAAGAGAGAAGTTTTGAGATTCTTTTTGCTAATTATAAGATCCTGCACTACATAGCTACAGCAGTCTGCTAGCAGTGCTCATGTTATACAGCACTGAGGTAATCAAACCTAATTACGTGTAAAAATTGCTTCATGTATTATTATTTTTTTCCATTTAAATACTTTGCATTTTCCATTACATAGTATGGGTAAACATGCTGATTTATAAGCTGTACTTCAACTAATGTTAGTCATTTTTCAGATTCCTAGCCCAAGAGCTGAAAAGGCCCTGAAACACTGACTCTGCTGTGATGGCTTTTTAAGAAGAAGCCATCTCAACCCACAGCATTGGACAATATACTGCAACATGATATATACTATTTTTTTTTGCAATATATAAATTTTTATCCTCCTGTCTTCAGTTTTACTCAAGGAAATACTTAAAGGAGATCACATTAGTGATTTCACATAAAATAAAGCCAAATGCCATTCGTCACACCGTGTAAAAGCTTACATTCTATATATATTGCATAGTCCTGTAAATCAAGTGTAAAATCATTGGAGGTCTTCAGACTGAAGCCCATAGAGCTTGACATCAAGCAGGACAAGGCCCCCTGGGAGATGTGCAACCAAGGGATCTCTTCCACAAGTGGAAGTGACCAAGCAGAACCACAGAACAGGTCGTGACATCGTCATTCTTGAACAGTTCTGCTGCTTGCTGTCACCACAGGTCAGCGTATGGGTCAGGGAACACGATCAGGAGGTGGCTAACACGGTAACAAAATGGTGGAGACCTACCTTGAAAGAGAAGCCAGTACCTTCTTCTGTGAGACCCAGCTGAACCCGACTGGAGCCACGGGAAAGTCTGGTGGGTCTGCCAGGTTCTATTTCAGATCTAGGCTGAGCTAGTATCAAGGCAGAGGAGGCAGCAAATAGGTGAACATTCTTCATCTCTACTTTTGTCACTGTCAGCAGGAAGGTTGCACAAAAGAAGCTCTCCGTCTGTGCACTTTAGGAGGCCCTGAAAGACACAGATCTTAGTACTTCAATGACGTTGATTATTCCCCATGTTTGGAAAAAATGCTGCAAAAGTGCCCTCTTGGATGGCCCTCTTGGATAAAACCTGATAAATTAGCTTCTAGGGTGCCATTCCATCAGAGAAAATGTGATAAAGTGCCATATAGGCTGCCCAACATGCTTGAAAAGGGTTTTTGCCATGAATGCATCACAGCCTTCTGTTTACTGGTGCCCTTTTTTCCCATTCCTGCCCCCTCAGACCGCCATCGGTCCCAGGAGCCGGCTCTAGTCCACAAGAGGGGAAGATTGTCAGATCGGGACCCCGTGTTCAAAGTCAAGAGGAGCAAACTGCCCATGTTCCACTGGAAGCAGTTCAGCATGTTTTCTTTCCTCAGGAAACGACTGTATGAAAATGGAGGAAAGCTGCACCACAGATAACAATCTTCCCCTGACCAATCCGGATTGGGTTGCACTGATCTGAAAATCCATTTCTAAGTTTGTGCCTAAAGTCCTTGAGTTCTTAACAATCAACTTGTTACAAAATGTTGATTTAAATCTGGTTGCACTGTTAAACTTTAGATATTTTTTATAAAAATGTGAAAAAGATCACTCATAGTGATGGCCCTACAGAGAAATAACCAGCCGACTCCACAGCTCACCTCAGCTTTATGGAGCCTTGTGACCTTCAGCTCACTTTTCAGCTGTCTGACCTGCAACTACTGTTTCGGGTCTCTCTCACAGCTCTCATTGTTTCTGGCTACAGCAGGCTGATGCTTTCCGTAAAAGAAAGCTCCAAAGTCCCACTATACACTATGTCCTCAGCACCAAATGGCAGGCAAACTCAGTTAGTAGATTGTGAGTAGCTGGAGAACATAGTGGAGCGTTTTTAGCAGCTAAAGAGCCAGATATTTCCCTCAGGCGTTGTTAGAGACCGAAAACAGAGCTGAAGGAAAATGATTATTGGACTTGCATTTGTCAAATGGCCAGAAACATGACTCCAAGTAATTGATAATGCTGCTCTGTATCTGCAGGATGTCTAAATAATCAAATGTCTGCTCTCAAATTCGTCATATCAACTTAATGTTGTGCTCAAAGCTTTTCGTGCTTTTTCTGCTGACAGAGTGGCCAAGAAAGAAAAACACAATCTGTTATTGCAGGTTTAAGACACGTCTGAGCCAGTAAAGACTTTTTAAAAGTCAAGTCAAGAATTTGCTTTATTCTGCATGGAGGAAGTGTGTTTAGGAGGTAGCAGTATTCATGCAGTTTACAACGAGTAGGGTGGTATCCACTGATCATGCAACTGGCTCCTGGGCTTAAAAATAAGGCAACACGTTCCTCTGGAGCTTCCCGCCAGCGCTCTGATGGCAGCTTGTTGGCAAACCTGATGCATGTCCCTCAGAGAACTGGGTACCATTACATGAAAAACTGAGAAGAATCCCCATCATTACACAGCTGTTTTGTTCACGCTGTAGGTGAGAAAGATGCGTCTGTATATGAGCGCATGTCCACAGAGAATTCCCCTGACGCCCTGCAGCTACAGGCCCTCATGCCACCACGCGCCGCGTCGCAGGAGAGCCCGGGTGTCTCCAACCTTGATAGAAAAAGTTCTCTCCAGCGCAGAATCAATTTCAGCAGCTTACGTGGGTGACACTGTCATCTTCAGAAACTCTTGGCAAGAGCACTCATTCACATGGAGGACATCTTGCAAAATATCAAACTGTCAGGTCTCACCATAAATCCAGAAAAGTTCTCTCCGGGAGTTCAAAGTTGCATTTGGATGTTGAGAAAGTGTTTTCAGACAACAGGACAAAATGGAGGCAACCACATAAAACAGGTTGACACTTACGGATGTTTTTGGCCCTGATGGTTTTGCTTTCTCTTTCTTTGTTTCTTTCTTTTTTGTTGTGAAATTCTCTGCCCTTTTGTCTCAGCGCTACCAAAAAAACCCATCTGGCCTGGGGTGAAGAGCAGGAGAGGACACTCATGGATGTCAAACAGGCCCCAGCATTGAATCTGTGATTCTGAGCCTCAACTTGGATCTGCCCCTCTACATCCAAGCAGATGCCCCTTGTAAAAGTCGTGTCCTTTTGCTGCTTTTTGCAGAATTTCGCTGCTTTAGGAGAATGTAAATTTGTTTTAGTTCACTCTTTGATAACTGTCAGCATTATGTTAAAAGCTAGCGAAAGGGGATACTCTATTGTGGACATTGTTTTGGCTGGATTTTTACGATGAGAAATTCCTATAAAAGTCTATAAAGTGTGAAGTTTTGTGAGGTTAGACGGACGCAATCACACTCGCTGGTAGATTCTTCCAGAGTTGCTAATGACATCAGCTCGATTGTCAGGCTTGTCGGCTTGCAGCGATGGAGTTCTGTCAACAGGCGAAATGACCATCACAGCGCCACATGCAGCGGGGCATTACATGGATCTTTCATCTCCATGAAAGAAAGGAGACTTTGACCCGAAGTATTGTGAGTCAGAAACCCTCCCTCTCTCTCTCTCTCTGCCCTGGTTTCTTTCCCGGTGGTTAAATGTGTCTCTGTGGCCGTCTGTGTGTGTTTAACTCCTTAGCAAGAATGCAGCAAGCAAGTCATATTGCTGCAGGTTGTTTTCTGAAGCTGTTGTGTTACAGTGTGCTGTTTACATGGACACAGTTGCAGGGACAGAGCCTGCAGGGCTCTGAGTAATTTGGATTTTCTCCAGTATTCCATTTATTGGTTGTTCAGTCACCTGTTGACTGTGTGATCTGTGCACAAGGGCTTTTCTTCATTTGTGTTTTGTCTCAAGCTGTGCTGCATACGTAACACACTGCAGGTCTTATAGGCTAACCAGCAAAGTCCACCAGGCCGCTGGAACTGATTTTCTGTCACTTGCACTTCTGCTTTTCTACATTTTAGAGAATGGAGTTAGCATTTACATTGCTGTAAATGCTAACTGTGCTGCATTTACAGCAATGTTTATTCATGTGCACCGCCCCTAAAAACATGCATAGACATAGATTTGTTCTCTTCAGGTATTTAACCGGGGATGTTAAACAGAGAATATTGCAGAGATCTTAATTCTGAAAGGCAAAGCTGCCATAGAGCAAAGTCAAGTCACCTCTGGGGAATTGCGAAGAGCAGCTCCACCCGTCTCTTCATCGTCACCTTAAAGTTCATTTTCAACCTCCCTCTGCGGGCCTCTCACAAACACAGACGGCATGTTCATGCGTCACTCCAAACGACCTGGTCTGGAGCCCAAAGCACTGCAGGGGGCACCACACTGACCTGGACACCTTTAGAAAATGAATTTGATGCAGAGTCCATGCAGTTACCAAGCGATGTGTGTCCAAAGAGACAAAAAGTATATCTGGAACTGATCTGATGTGAATGAGAAAGACGCAGCTTCACAGACTGGAATGGCCACAACAATCAGCTTGCTAACTATCTTAAAAATGAGACTTGTGCTGCTACGGGAAGGAAATGTTGCTATGGTTTGCCATGTGATGGCCAAAAGGCATTTCTGCGCAACGTGAATCTTTAGTGACAGAGAACAAGACATGGAGGGAGGCTCTGGAGCACCGACCTCCCGCACATGCCAGACAGAAGAGGCGTGGATAGGCCTGCCACTTCGAGACAGTTTTTTGCTCTTTTGGAACTAGAAAACATGTAGTTCAGAGGCTGCATATATAAGTGCATGTTTTATTTGTCAATATTTAAGCTGTATTCTGTATCTGTGCTTGTGTTTGACAAGAAGAAAATCATCATCAGTATTTACAGTTTTGAAAGCTGTAACTTCCAGATGTGTAAACATGCTGAATTGCAGCTGTATTTTGCTGGTTATTTCTATTTGTTGTCGCAATCTTACATATAGAACTGAAATATCTGGACCCACTTGCTTCTCTTTCATCTTTTGTCAGAGCTCTGTGTGGCCTTTGTCCTGATTCAACTGTGTGTCTTAAGTAAACACTGCTCTTTCCACAGATGTCATACAGCGATTGATATTTTTATTAACTCAAGAGAAAAGTGTCCAAATTATGCTGTTCAACTAAAAGTAACATCACTCAACGTTGTAAGTCAAAAACAAAACCTAACCCAACATCCCCTCACATGTTCTGCAGCGCTTTCAACCGAATCTCATGGTTTCAGCTGATGTGTTGCCATGGAGATGGATATATAATCAGGTGTTTTTGGTGCTCATTCGGTCTCTAGTCAAGATCCTTGCCTGAAAAAGCTAGTAAGTGGATCTCAAGTTAGGATTTCTTTGTCCAAGGTAAAGAATCCACTTTCATCCTCGAATTATACACGTGCAAATACAAAGAGAACACAAAGGGGCACTGATATATTGATAAATAGCTAGTATCAATGCAGTGCTTAAGAGAAATGAGTCTTCACAAAAAGTATCAATACGTTTGGTCCTGTTTTGTTCTACATGTTAATACTTCTCACCTCACCACCAAAAAACAAAAAACTAACAAAAAAAACCAATCCTATGACAACCAAGCAGAGGGAATCACAGGGGTGGTGCAAGTATTATCCTCACAGTCTCATAATACACTAAATACAATACTGGGGATAATAAGTGAATAGCTCAGAAAAAGTACGATTTCCTTGGGAAAATGGAGAGCAGACTTTGCTGAAGGCAGGACTTTGTGCCTGTTATGGTGGAAGCGAGTTTAGGGCTGTTGAGGCAGTTACTAATAGAAGAATGTATTCTCTCTGTAATTAACTGTGACAGTAACATGTCAGCCAGATTTAGATTGAAAACATGACAGAGACCAAACACTGGCAGAGGCATGTCAATAAATTACTGACAGGCATTTTTATCCTGGTCAGGCTTGAGTGTCATCTTCCAAATGGTTAAGAAAATAATAATGGACCTGAGCAGCAGTTAACATGTTTGTGTTCATCCTGGCTTGAAAAGAAATGAAGCATCAGCAGGGATATTTTTGAGTCGTCCACCAGTGATATTTCAGTCAGACGTCGGTTGAACTGAAATATCTTAACAACTACTACTGCACGCATTTCCATAAAATTTTGTGTAGACATTCATGATTCCCTGAGGATGAAACCTACTGACTCTGGTGATCCTCTGACTTTTTCTCCAGCACCATCATCTCAATATTTATGGATTGGCACACAATTGTGTACATTAATTGTACATCCAGAAGATGAAACCCACTGACTCCGGCACTGACTACCTGTTGTTGACAGTTTGAATTGTCTCTGCAGCCATCAGTTAGTTTGCCATGAAATCTGGTCCCCTTCAGGATGGACTGTGAGCACCATGAGTTCTTAATTTGTCCAAGTATTGGACAAATGAAAACAGCTGCAAAACTAATAACATATCAGTCTCAGCTGCACTTGGAGGTTTGTGCTAATTACCAAATGTTACCACGCTAACACACTAAGCTAAGATGATTAACATGGTGGATATTACCTGCTGAACAACATCGTGTTCGTGTTGTTATTGTCCTTGTGCCTAATTACATCCTCACAGAGCCTCTAGCACGGCTGCGGACTCCTGCTCTTTGTTTTCTATAGAAGAGACTTCAATACAAAACACATGAATATCTGCAACATATCATTTAGTGAATGATAACAGTTTCATGTAAGGCTTCATGTGACTGATGTAACTGACCTTGAATCATTTATTTAACAACTCGTTATTGGTAGTCATGAAAGTGAAGTGCTAAAAACACGATGCATTGACTGTTCATGTTCAGGGAATTCCCTCAGTGGCTCTCAGCGTTACCTTTGGACAGAGACTGGCCAGCAGTAAAACTCTGCCTCACTGATTGGTACAGGACGATCTAACAGAGCTTTCTCTTGTGTGTAAGTGATGCCCTACATAACTGCACCCCTCACCTTTTCTGTCATTTTACAGGACGGGCTTACCTGGAAGGCCCTGTTTAACAGTGAAAGGCGCACACAATCCTATTTGAAGCCTGCTCTGTGGATTTAGCCACTTTTTAAATTCAAATCACTCACACCGCAGTGTCAGGACAAGGGGAGGGTGGGAAGGGGAAGGTGGACTTAA
This sequence comes from Chelmon rostratus, assembly GCF_017976325.1. NCBI lineage: Eukaryota > Metazoa > Chordata > Actinopteri > Chaetodontiformes > Chaetodontidae > Chelmon > Chelmon rostratus. Next base: position 5,500,201 of record NC_055658.1, read on the forward strand.
TATAAAACCCAAATCCCATTAGAGATGGACCGCAGGAAAATGAGGGGTTGGCAATGTGTCGCCTTACCACAGGATGTGAAGAGAGAACTCTTTGATGGGGGTCAGAGATGATGTCCCATATTGCACGCTTTTTCCTTTTTTTGTTTTCACGTTTCCACCCATCAAACTGGAAATCGCCAGAAGTGAAATGTATCATTACAGGATCTGTGTTCGCAGAGGAGCGAGGCTGGAAGGAGCAGGTGACTTATCTGCCACAGATGTAGGTCTTTGGGGTAATAAGGCATGCATGAGAAGCTGTTTCCCTCCTCTGAATGGGGTATCCATGTCGCTCGGTCCCTGTGTAGCCTGCAGACTCTCCGAAGTGGTCGACTTAGCTTGGCCTTCTTGTATAATTAGTCTCCTGAACCATGTAGGATGTGTTTCTCGATGGCTCACCTCCTCTACTTTCACTTATACCTGTTCATCTCTCTCTCTCTCTTTCTCTGACTCCCCCCTTCTCTCCCTCCATCAAAACCGCACACACATACAAACGTAAGTCATTGTCAAAAGCTAAACACAACCTTTGTTGCTACTGACCTTCGTGAGATAATGAAACAGTAGCGTCTGTGGATGTTGCTCAGCGTCAAACCAGCTCAACTTCCTTTTCAGCAACTTTCTAAAGGAACGTAGTGTTCATACAAAACTGACCCTGGAGTGTGACTCCCTCTGACAATTAAACAAGACTCAGGGCCAGTCCGCACGGGAAGCGTTTTCAGAGGCATTTCTGACATCTGTCACTCGCCTGTCTTACACAACAGATACGCTTCCATTTTATCAAATGTATCAGTTCGCAGCGACTCCGAGACATGCGTGGGGTGATTTAAACAGCTGTCTGTGGAGATAACGCCTCATTAAGCATGCAAGAGGAAAAATGCACGGGAAAAAAAGTTGTGTAATGGGGAAAATTTCACAAGCTTGTACTTTTTTTTTCTCAAGCAAGCAGAACATTTTGAAAACAGTTGCACATCTTTTGTGCTGCTCACCATTCTGCTATACTGCTATATCCAGAACCGCTAACTCCAAAATACATCCTCGCACTTTGCAGCTCTAAAGATGTGAATGTAGGTATAGAAGAGGAAAGAAATAAGATGGTTAAAGCAGTGAGATCTTACTGACATCTGGCAAGCAAATGTCACACACACATCACACTTATCCGTCTCCTGTAAATCTTATGCTTTGACCTGTAATTGGACCCTGTGTTTCTCTGACACCTCTGACAATCGCCCCGAGAGCTGAAGCAACCGAAGAACACACACAATTTACCAGAGAGGTAAAAGCAAGCATGCAACCTGGAGGTCATGTGGTTCAAATTCTACAATTGGCAGGGAAAAACCTCTGCGTAGGAAGTGAATGAGTCAGTCTCTGACCTTCGTCAAAAACTAGCAATCAGGTGCCTTTAAGCAAGGCCCTTTAACCCCCATCTTTGCCATGGAGCTACAATAGGAGATTTTGGACTCTGCAGCTCGCACACGTGGGTGTATGTTTGAATATAAGAGTTCAGCACAGAAACATAATGTTTGTGCTAAGTCAAGCTTCCCTGAATACATAAACACTACAAACAACAATCGTGTGCATTAGAAAAGTGTAGCTAAGTGTGCTATATAGCAGCGATTAGCCGTCCTAGATTAGCTAAAGAGCACCACTCCCTTGGTCACATTTGCTCCATGCTCCAGTACGGCTGAGATTGTTCCTAAGCTGAGAGAAAATGAAGAAATAAATGACTGAGACATGGGAGGGAAGGAGGGCAGCCCGACTTTGCTTGCCTGCCTTGTTAAAGGAAAGAATAATTACTGGAGCATTACACAGTAATGCATCAAATGATCATGTCAGTTTTGACTGTGCATGGGGAATGATTAACAAGCCAGACGAGCTGTCTCGCAGTCTCAAATGGCCACTGGGCATGAAAGGACTTCACTTCTCAGGGTTGTACCTTTCCTTTAAGGTAGTGAGATTTTCGAATGAATAAATGTCTGTGCTGCTACTCTCATCGATGTGAGCTTTGCTGTGTTACCAGGAGAGAATGGTGCACCGATTTCTCAAGATACCAAAAGTATCTGTCTTCATTAGTTTAAGAGCAATATGTGCGTATGTGGTACATACCTATTTTTTTGTCCATAGGGCTAAAATTTGTCCAACCTGCCTTTCTTTTATGTAATGTTTATATATTTATCCCCTTTAGGGCTACACCTGAGACGAATTTTTCCAAAGCACAATAATGCAATACTGACAAGTTAGGAGGAAGGGCCATGGGGTTAGAGGGTCGACGCTCTGATGCTTAGTTCTTCTGCTGTGATGTGTTTTTAAAGATAATATGCACTGTAGCTCGGTGGCTATAATCAAGGAGTTGGAAAGGAAGGAATCGGAAACAAAGCTAATGTCGCTCCATGTCTGTTAGATATGCAAACATGCAACTCTTTGCTAACAAACTCGAAAAATTGTTTTTTATATAATTGAAAGTTATAACATGCTAATCCTTTTTGACATATATTCATTTGAAAACAGTACAAAGACCATATATTTAATGCTTTGCCTCAACAACTTCACTGATTTTTGTAAGTATGTGTTTATTCTGACTTTGGTAACAGGTGACAGTATCATGATTGGTATAAAAGGAGCATCCTAAAAAGGCCCCCTTATTCACAAGTGCGGATGGAGCGAGGCTCACCACTTTGTGAACACATGACTGTATAAAGGAGATTACTACATGGGCTCAGGAGCACTTGGTTAAACTGTTCTCTGTAAACACAGTTCATTTGCACATGATTGCATTATGTTTGTATTTATGTTTTACACAGTGTCAACTTTTTCCCCAAGAAATCTCATATCTGATATTTATGTTGCATCTCTTCAGCTAATCCATCTTCACTCTCTGTAATCATAATCATAACTCCACCACAGCCCAAATGACAAACCATCCAGTCATTGAACATATTACATTTATAACTGGAGTTCCCGCAAGTGGTAAATGTTCCCTCAGCTGGACTTATATAATGTATTTAAAGCACGGAATCCTATCTTACTTCTTTAATTAATTCCATAAATCATTATTAATAACCTTTAAAGTCCCCCATCTGCATGGTTATAATCACCATAGTCAATCTTTGGTGTCAGGTTTGATTGCCAATCCATGTCCTTCTCTAATTGACCTTGTCCAGTGAGAGAAGAGCAGACAATATTGCATTTTCCCACCGGTGCCCCTCTCATTTCTACTCCAAATGAAGACTGCTCCCAGTTTGTTTAGCAGATTGAATTCCTTCACTATATCCTTTAAACAGCTGACGCACATGCTACTTCAATTTAAAGTTATTGAATGTGCCAAGTCCTTGCCAGCATCCAGCAAAAACAGATGGAAAAAGTTCTCATTTTAACACTAAAAACGAAAAATGTGTTTATGTGAATGATATATTTAATTTAGCTGTATGTGGTGAAGTAATGTATATACCAACATATGTTTGAAGCTAGTATCACAGCTGCACTGCTGGCTGACTCAGCAAGCATCCAGTCTGCGTAGTGGGACTGTTTTTAACTTAATTAAAGCTTCACAAAATCCTGACAATGACTACTGTACTGCCAAACGTTGTAGTGATGGTAATTGTGAGTGGTTCTGCAAACTAAATGTACTCAGATTGAAAAAAACTGAGGGTAGACAAATGTAGCTTGTTAAAAAAATCTTAATTGTTCAGTATTTATTCTGTCCATTCCCCAGTGTTCTTTAAAGAAGTTTAGCAATACGTTTTCCTACATTTAACTTTCGTCACGGCGCTATGCTTTCGCAAAATGAATGCAAATACGTCAAAAATTCATGCACAAGCCATAAGGCCGTTGACCCTTATTTCTCTGTATTATACCATTGATAACCCCGTCTCCTTCTAAATATGTTTACTGATATACTTTACAGAATACGTAGGGAGAGGGTCGGTGTCAGCTGTCTCTGCTGTCTTAAAGGATAACTTTCGTTTTTTACAACCTGGACTTTATTTGTAGCATTAAATACGACCATTTAGACACCCAGACAACTTTGGTGGCATTTGGAGTCGTTTTGAAGAAATTAGCCCCAGAAGAGCGGCGCGTATATCCGTATAATGCGAGTAATTGGGGCACCCGTGCGTAGCCTCTATAAACGCATAATCTGCGGCGAAACTTTGTCCACAAGAGCACCACCAGTTACCGTCTACTCGTGGACGCGCAGCCGTTTGTTGTTGTTTGGCTAGCTGTTCCTCTCTCTGCCTCCTCGTCCTCCTTTCAACGAGCTCCTCGTCCGTGTACTCTGGCTCAAAACGGTGAGCACGTCCATCGTAAACAAAGTCATCGTCCACCACCTCAGAGTCGGAAAAATATTCATCTATTTTGTGAAAAATAACAGTCGCAAACTACAGCTAAACTAGCCGACCGCTGCAGAGTTAGCCGTGTTGTGGCTGGCTGCTCGCAGCGCGCGGCGCTCGAAAATGACGTCATCCACGTCAGAAGTAGTTGTCTAGAGACACTGGATGTTGATAACATACCACCACGGGCTCAGAGGGGAATAGCACCAGCATATCACAACAAAATATTGGAATATGAACGAGTTTCGCCGCAGATTATGCGTTTATAGAGGCTACGCACGGGTGCCCCAATTACTCGCATTATACGGATATGCGCACCGCTCTTCTGGGGCTAATTTCTTCAAAACGACTCCAAATGCCACCAAAGTTGTCTGGGTGTTGAAATGGTCGTATTTAATGCTACAAATAAAGTCCAGGTTGTAAAAAACGAAAGTTATCCTTTAAATGCTGCTTATGGTCAGTCAGTACCTTTTCACCCTGTGCCTCTGCAAAACATAAACAGCTCTGTAAATACACTATAATTCTGATTAGGATGCTGCTGGTTATTATTATTATTTTTATTAGTAGTAGTAGTAGCAGCAGCAGTAAAAATAGTCATGGTATTATTACTAAACTTGACTTGAGGTGGACACATTAACATTTTAATATTTAGACAAAATCATTCCCTAACCTCAACTAACTGCTTTCAGGTCCTTAAACATAACCACAAAATCTTCAACCCTGCTATAGTTACCAGGTGTGGATATATGTCCATCTGTTATTTTGATGAAAAATGTCCACCAGGCAGCAGTATATTTCTTTGTTAATGCTAAATAATTGGACATGAATGTAATTTTTAAGAGACAGGGTTGAGCTGACAACATACTCTACATACTAGATTGTTGTTGTAAAAACAAAAATACATGAAAACATTACCTGCCCTAATTAATTCTAAAAAGTGTGTCACGCCATTTAAAAGCTGTTGCATAAGCTGACACAACATTAAAACATGTCCGACCTCCACAAATGAAAGTACGAAGGTTCATGAAGCACATCCAACCATGTTGAACTAAACAAGTAAAGGAGACTGAAGCTGCAGGTTAGGAGTGACCGTGACCAGCTAGAGCTAGCTGCTGTGGGGTTGTGACCCAGTTCTGCGTTTATGTTCCCAAACATAAAGTAACTGTGAATAAAAAAATATGCATCTGTAGAGGGACGGGAGAAGGTAGGTGGAAGGTGTAGCACAGGAGCTGTACTCCTGATGCAACACAATTTTCTAAATTGTAGAGAGCTTTGTCAGGTCCTTATTTTGCTGGGTTTGTTAACATTGTCCCTTGGGGCTTGCCACACAGGTGCAGGTATGGCCCCGAGGCAGAAGTCATCAACCTCAAATCTCAGAGAACACTGGTGGAAACTGTGTGGTTGCAGAATAGTGGAAACACAAACTGGGGAAGTAAAATCCAAGCAACATTTCAGCACTTTTAGTTGAGTGGGATGCTTTCCACCTCAACGGCCGCCTGTTTCTATAAATCTATTCATCAGTTGTTGTGTGGTGAGAAATATGGTGAACTTTCACCTTCTGTCTAACAGGGATGCTGTTCACATTTTTTAGATGAGCTTGCTTTATGAACTGTGCGGGGTGTTAGAAATCCAGGTCTCACAACAACAACTTGAGCCCCTAATTATTATATTACTATTATTCAGGGTACCTGATTGCTGCAACTGGCTGTGCGCAATGTGTATTTTAAGTGGAGACAATATACCGTTTGATTCATTTTGACAATTATCAAATGTTTGGTAAAGGGTAATCCCTGCTCCACATATTTACTCTTGATCATTTGATTTACTGTGCAAAGGCACAGAAGTTAAAGTGAGGCTACTCTTTGTGCCCTTTTTAATTCCTTACCTTGTCAAAAACTATGCTAAACAAAATAACTTTTCAAAAGTGACCTAATAACACACATACACATGCACACACACACCACACACACACACACACACACATCGTCAGCGTGATTTATTTTAAGACTCAGAGAGTCTAAGAATGCCATTTAGTAAAGATGGCAGTGGGTAATAAATCCTCATCAAGTCTGGTACATCCTGTTAGCTTCTTCTCTCCTGGTGACAGCTTTTTAATAAGCTGTGTGTGGTCCTGTATGTGTACTTGACATTTACTAGCTGACGTTACCCCTCCCTGTCCGTCAGTGCACATTATGCATATTCTACTAGAACCCAAGCAAAGCATTAGAATGTACTATAACCATGTCATTCGTGCTTTTCAAGGTCTAGGGGAATGGAGCTAGCCTGTTTGTTGCCGTAATTGATTTCTTTTCAGTTGCACAAATGAGTTTCTTATTTCTTTGGAAGTTATTTATATGGAAATGGTGTGATGTTGTGACTACATTAGTCAAGTTATTCTCACCTCCCTCTAAAGTCACTACCTCCTGGGGAAACTCCCTTTGTTGCCATTTGCTGTTTTGCTGATTCTGTCAGCAAAAATTAATTGGTGTCCATTTTAACTCCCCTCGAGCCTTAATTTCTATGAGCTGAGAGATACCCAGGCCCAATTAGGTGGTGTAAATAACATTTGCTCTATAATTGCTTCAATAAAGATTTATCGCCTTCTCTTCATTGTCCTTATGTTACGGCATTGTGAGGCTAGCCAGAGGAGAGTGAGGCATGGCAAAGTTATCTTGCTTATCTAAGTTGTAAAGCCAGGCTACGCCCCTGAGTTTAGTGTGGAGTTCTGGCTGTGTCAGTGTTTATCATCCATGTCTAGATGTCAAAGGCAGCTTGCATGGCACTGGGTGTTGTCCATTTTGCTGGGGTTGCAAAAGAAAAAAACAGGCAATATGCAGACAATGACACACACAATGTGATCTCCACTGATGGGCATTAAATGGCAACGTGACATATCAATCCAATGATATATATAGTAACACAAACATACAGAATTAAATATGACAGCATAATAGCTACTAGGAAAAATCTGCATCAGATTAGGCTGTTTTTCTGAGTAGGTTAGTCTTTCGTCTTTCTTTCACCTCCAGCAATCATTTCTACTTGCATATACCTTAAAGTGGTTAAATAGCCTCAGTATTTTTAATTACATTTCATTTTAAGAAAGAAAAACCGTCACATAGGCTAGAAACTAGCAGATGTGTGACAAAGATGTCTCAGGTAATCCTCCTCAAAGCAAATAAAAAGAAGAAAGCTGCTGCCCTGCACTCCAAGTGGCATCATGTAGCTTACTGGCTGCCTTTGTTTACCTAATCTGCTTTAGCCTTGGAAATACAATGGTACCCCTGCAGATACCAAGATAGTTAGCCAGGTATGCTAACAGCACAGTAACTGTACAGTTTGCAACCTTTCCCTGCACTTTTGCTTTTATATTTGGGGTTTTGACTCCAAAGTTCGACAGACCTGTTATATGTACTTGTACTTGCAATTGCTAAGTTATGATTGGACCATTGCTGGTCAGGTAAGGGATTTAGCGAAAGGTAATTTAAGACAAAAGACATTTTCTATTATTGCTCCAGTTAATTTTGGTTGATTTGTACAGAACTCACTGGCATTACCACTGACAGGAGGCAGGCATCAATGAGGGCGAGCTTTGCACAATGAGAGCTGCATTCACCATGATGGCAGAACCTTCACCATGTCCTCAAACAGTGCGCTCAAAAGGCTCTTCAGATTGGAGGACTGAGCTGTTTACAGTCACCACGTTACTTGATTTCTGAAAAATACTGAAAGTAGTTTCACTTTTATCGGATTTGTTGGAGCATGTTCATGTTACATATATGTTATGAGAAGAAACTAGAGAACGAGGTCAGCCTTTTTTTGTCGATGTGTGTTTGTGTGTGTGTGTGTGTGTGTGTATTTCCTTTTTTTTTGGTCAAGCTAAGAATGCTGAAAATATTTCATGCACCGAGACAAAGCCAGCCTATTTTTAGTGCATTGTACATTCTCTTAAATACTCCAACTCATATATCAAAGATGATCAACAATTTTACCAAACCTTTTTGGGGTACGTTTTAAACAGTGCACAATTATATTAATGATGTTTGGATATATGATTAGTGAGGGAGAACTGTGGCTGGCAAAAAGATCCCCTGCTCATCAGGGACCTTGCAACCATCAGTTTGCCACCATTACTAAAAGTTATTGCTTGCCTATTCATCCATTTCCCATGTACAATCCAAATAAACATGGCAGTGCTTGGTCTGCCAGGTGGATCTGGGGCTCGCCACCTCCTCTCCTCTGTTCCTTTTCCCGTATTAATAGCTCCTCAGGAGAGCCAGAGAGGTCTGTATGTCAGGTTTTATCTCCAGAGAAGAACAGGGGGGAAAACTAAATGAAGCCTGAACTTGAGAACAGCCCCATCTAAGCTTCTCAAGGGGATGCTCGGAGCACATTAAGGGAAACATCAGTAATGTGCAAAACAAATGGAGGGATGTGAAAACCCCCAAAGACTTTCCCCTACCAGCTACTTTGAGCTGCTGCCATAAATCTCAGGACCCCTGTGCACACTGTTGTATCCAGACCTGGGAAGAGAAACAGGAACTCAGCAGAGCCAGGTTTCTTCCACATGGTTACAGTGTAACTGTCACAAGGAGGCTTTTCATTTCAGCGCTTAGCTCCAAATGTGGGCTGCTTGTTGTCTCTTTGCCAAAGGCTTTTCAGACTTGATGCACTAAACAGTTAGTCGAAAAAGTTAAAGCAATTATCCATCGCTGCTGTCCGGAGAGTTTTTCTCCTGCCTTCAATGACAGTCTGTTTGTAACTACATGATTTGGATAAAGACTAATGGAGTGTGAGTAAAGCACAGGAGCAACGGGATTATACTAATAAAGATGTATTATGGCTGAGAACAAAAGGCCTTGGCAAGGTATCCGACCACTGGGGCTTGTGGGTTGCTTGCGGATGGGGAAGGTGGGTGGTATGCACTGAGCTATACAGTTTTCCTGATGAAATGTTGCCATGCTTTGCAGTGATATTGCAGATTATATTCCAAAGACACTGAGTGATCAAAAGGCAAGCATGATGAAGTTTTACGGTCAGATACTATGGATTTCTCTATATCAAGAGTTAAAGCTGGCATTGTGGCTCTAGGGATGAAGATATCTGTCTGTTGTCCTTACCAAAAACAGCCTTATAGGTCTTCTGTGCAGACAGCTTGTTACCCATAATTACATTTATTGTTCGGCAGCGACCCCTGTTAGCTGTAATAATTATGACGAGAGCAAAGGTAGAAGTAGTAAAGTAAGTACTGTAGTATAAACAATGACAGAGTCCAAGTTGGGAGGAGGTTGTGTTTCACCCAAGAGGCACTGACTTATTTCAACTTGCGTAACAAACTAATCTTAAGTTATGTATGGAACGTACAAAGTCCAAAACATGATCCCTTCCTAAAACTAGCCAAGTAGTTTTGGTACCCTAATCTAACCAGACTGCGACCACTTCATATTACTCATGTGTTTAAAACTGTGACCGTTGCCCAGCTTTGAAAAGGACTTGATGTAAACTGAGTCCATGAGCCAGTCTCTGGTTCTCTTCAACTGGCATATATTCTAAAATATACTGAAATATTTCATCAACTACACATAAACTTTTATAAAGACATGGTGCCCAGAGGATCACAGCTGAGTTTGGAGATCCCCTGAGTTCCATCTATCAAAACCAGCAGGTTTTGGATTTTAGTTTTCTGTGAAATGTCTCTCTGACTGTTGAATGGATTTCCATAAAATCTGAAAAAGATATCCATAGTGCCCAGAGGAGGACTCATGATGTCTGTGTTGATCCCCTGTAGTTTTATTTAGCACCGTCATCAGATCAAAATTTGGATGTGTGTAATTTACTTACACTTTTCACCAAATATTGCAAAACTAATGACATTCCCATCAATGTCAGTTGTATATTATGTTTAGTACAGGTTAATAAATGTTAGAATGCTAACATGCTACAGTAAGACAAACATTATTAGGAACTGCTAGGAGCAGGTTTGGTTATTAGCAAGTATCAGAGATAGCTATTGATATCAAGAAAATTATCAATAACTAATAAACTAATGATAAAAGTCACAAAGGAGTGTTCACTTATAATGTTAAAATTTGAGGACTATTTTACATGTATAACGCAAACAGTGAAGGGTTATCTGAGCACTGACTGTCACAACCAGCTGTTACCACATTTATATACATAATAATCACAGACTGCTGCTCCTTAAAAGGACAACAGAGTTAATTTAACTTCAGCAGCACCAATCAACAATCAATAATACTTCAATGAACATCTAGTGTTCAACTACAATAACGAGCACAAAGACAGCAAGCAGGTGTATGTGAGAGAAGGGGTGGGGGGTTGAGAGAAAGCAAGATGACAGACGTGACTACGTGAGTGGCTACATCATGTGAGAATTCAAGATGGTGGCAGAACCAGTTTTACAGAGAAATAGGAAGCAAGATGGGGGGCGTGTGGAGCACACCTGAGTTATGCTACCATGCTATCTGCACATTTAAAGTGTGTGGGGGTATGTAAGTAAAGGCACATGGATGTGTGTGTGTGGGTTAGTAGAGAGAAAAGCAGGCAAAATGAAGTAAAGAAGATCCTAACTGCTGCAGAAAGGCATAATAACTGTTCCTTTATCATTCAGGAACCCGCCATGTGTTCATCAGCTGTGGCTCCGGTCTTTTAACTAAAAAGTGCAGCCTAACGCTTTACATGCAGAAACTAACACAGCACAGCCAAACAGTGTGGGACAACACAATCAATGTAACATGTTAGGCACACAAAAGCAAGCAGCAACACAATGATTGAGTTTGTGTTTTAATCTGTCTGGTATGTCCAGTTAAGTTTCTTCAAGACAGACAATGATGGGGTCATTGCAACGCTTCTGCGGTAGGTTTGTGGCAAGCTGGTCCTCTTTTGGCAGCAGAGGAGACAACGACAGTCAACTATATTGAAAGAGAGCAGTGCGTACAAAATATCCTTCTTTTTCTTAAAGAAAACATGTAATTCCTATTTCCCTTCTGCAGGTGAGATCAATAGTGGCATGTTGGTCTGTTACAGTTTGTTAACGAGTTGGGGGATTTGGAAATGGATATCTCCTGTTGCAACTTGACGTGGCAGGGGAAAGGTAAAGTAAAGTAAGGAGCGTGATTTCTTGTATCCTTGGCGACGTAACAGGAGCTCCTCCTCTCATTGAATGGAAAAACAGGATTTTGGTTAAAACCAAATCTTGAACTTAGGTTAGACTCACAAGGCCTGACTGGTTTTGGTGCTGTTTCATTAGTCGGCCTTTTGTTTTTTATAAGTAGCTCTCTCTTTGTTCACCCACATGGAGAGGTCCCAACATTCCCCTCTTTGGTCCGTAATGTGAGGTGGTTGACGTTATACCTGCTTAACATCCCCATGCTAGCATTGTCATTATGAGATTGTTAGCATGCTGGCATTAGCATTTCGCTCACAGTGCCACTGTGTCTACATGCAGCCTCACAAAGCCACTAGCTTGGCTGTAGACTGTTTACACCTGGTATTATAATTCGTTATGCATCAGGACACCTTGTTCAAATTAGGAAAAATTTTGTTAATTCAAGGTGTAATTGCATCGTGATTGGAATGAGATAGGATCTGCCTGAGGTAGTCTGGCTCATGTTATGTTTGGATCTTAGGAAGGAGAAAAACACAATCCATACACAACATAACATTGACACAGATATTTGTTTTTAGCTAAAATAGGTTGTTCAAATGTATAGATCGAGCAAGTGAGAAGGCTGTAACACTCTAATTAGTGACAGTGAAAGAGCCAAAAGATATGTTTTTCAACAGAACTGTGTGAATAATGAAAGCATTACAGGTGGGGAATGAGTGAAAATACGGTAAGAAATAACTGTGCGTGCAATGGTATATGTTACTGGTCTGTTACTAGTCAGACAAACTCACACATTATTTTTATAAAAAGAAAGAAATAACTTAATGTATTACATTTACTAACCTTAGGAGAGGGGACAAATAATTAAGACTTTGCTGTAGACAGCGTTTCACAAAATTGATTAAATAATCCACTAACTCAACAACTCACAAAACTCTGTGATGTGCTGATTTGCCGCCACCTCAAATTACTTATGAGCATGTTATATTCTGGAGGACAGAGATCCAATGAGAATGCATTAAAGATACCAGGTATAGACAAAAAGGCAAAATGAGATCTTTTGTTATAATGATAATCCAGATACAGATCCCACTGTAATATCAGGTGTAAATGGGATGTCCGTCTTGCAAACATGAGAAATTCTTGTTTCAAAGGCATTAAAAAGTAAATTCCTGTGGTCAGAATTTTAGGTGAACTTGAACTTTTCAGAACAATTTCAAACACACACACAAAATTAACAAACAAGCCAACATACCACAATAAAAGAGCCCATCTCTGCTCATTCCTCCTCGCACGCAAGGACAAAAATTCTTGGAAATCCACGTTAAATACCTTTGAATACCCAAATCAGCTGCAGTTAAAATGTCAAATGCTATTTATCAACCCAGTAAAGGCAGCAGAGCAGTTTGCAGATTGGGTATGAATTACCATTCTCCTCCTTCCCCTCTAGCTGTTGCTCATGCCGAATGGTCAGAGTGGCTTGCCTGGCCTCATTTGCTGGTTAATTGCATTTTATAGTTGAGCTAAAGACCTGTCATCTGTTTCTGTGGTTTCATTTATCTTACAAATAACCTAGAGAGGGTGGGTTAAAGTACCTGTGCAGGCCAAATAAGCTCTTTCGCTGAATTTCTCACATAGCTTTTATTGCAGATATCGCTTTTTCACACCCTATTTCATGCTCATGATGAGACAGAATTAAATCATGGGAATTAATGCATCTGAAAAAAAAAATAGGGAAAATAACATATGAACAAAGGTAACTTTGGATTTGTGAATTCCAGCTGCCAAATAGGCATTGCTGGAAGAAAAAAAAACAAAAAACTTACAGCACACATAAGTGAATTTTGTCCCAGTTTTTAAGATGTAAATTCATTAATAATCAGCCCACCTAAAAACATGAACGATGCAACATCTAAATATCGCTGCTGCTGCTACAGCTCACAACATTGTGTTGCATCTTTTTTTTTTCTTCGAGGTAGTGTGTATTCCCACTGTGAACGGTGTCCCCATTCCTTGTAATTATGCAAATGACACATTAATGAGGTGTAATTGTGAATTCATAAAACAGCAGGGATAAACTGTATAAAGATGCCATGTCTTAATAGAGGTAGTGGGAAGATTCATCATTGAAGGGCTGAATACACTAATTGTTTACCCACCACTGCTACTTTAAGTAGCACATATTCATTTTAGGGGCATGAAGTCTAGTTATGTGTGTTTATGCTGCTTAATGAATGGTGTTGAGTGTTTATCATGGCAAAGAACATTTACTTCACAAACCATATATTTTAAAAGACATGGAGCCACTGCGAAAGAGCCCGGAGCAACGGCTCAACTATTTAGCCTCGACTTAATTTCATTTCTTCTGTATCGCATGTGAGATAATTGGTGCATTGCATTAGCGCTTATTGCAGTCCATAGCCTTTCACAGCTGAGGTCAGCAGTTTCACCAGCACAATATTTAAGTCTTACAGCTTCTATATATTGTACAACCTGCAACCAACATATTTATTAATTTTCTGTCACCAGATTTTGCCATTAGAGGGTAATATTCTTATTCAAACTGAAAAAATGGGCAATGCTTAATGCTACTTCACTGTGACGTTTGACCTTCACTGTGCAGAATGATGTATGTGCAGAGTTTGACACTAGAAGGCTGTTTTCACATTCATCAGCTGAAGTTTCTCTGAGCTTAGACATGTATAAACAAAATCTAAAATTACAGTATACAAACCGACTTCCAGGTTCAACTTCGACCTACTGTTCCTGTGCATAGTTGTGTGCAGTCAGGGTTTTCTTGTGCAATGAGGGATGATTGGACCGCTTTTTAACAATGCTGCAAAGATCTTAGTGCAATGTGATCAAGTCTGATGGAAATGAAACCAAAGTTCTAATAAACCGTAGTTTTTCTTTAAGAATCAACACAAAAGAAACAATGCTTGTTAGTATTCAGGCATTGTCTTAAGATGGCGATGAATCTGCTGAAAAACACTAAGTGCGTCACTTCTCTTTGGCTTTTGGGGAACGAGTTACTCTGCGGGTGTCACTGGCGGTGAGTTAGAGAGTGGCAGAGAGGACGTGCTTTTGCATTCGTGACACATACAGATGTCTGGAATCAACTGCACATGTCAGGGCTTTAATTAGTTTCAACACTAAATCGATGGGGGCTGATTAATAAGACAGGGGCCAGTGCGAAGGTTGAGGCAGGTTACTGAAACAAGAGAGCTTGCTTAAGGAGAAAAACTAATTGTATGAATTATCGAGCAAGCTGTCCATTCTGAGCAATGATGCAATTGTTTTTTTGTTTTTGTTTTTTTGGAGGAAAAAATAAATAAATAATAAAAGGAAATGTACCCACTGGACCTAAACATTTCTCTAAGTTGATTTACTGTAAGAGAACTGTGCTGGGTGAATGGAGATTTCTGTCTGCCTGCAGAAGCTTAATTCCATAATGAGAGGCCACGGACGGACTGACTGATAACAAGGTCTAACTTTCACTCTGTGAAATCATTATGTCCATTTTGGTCGTTTTTCTTTTGGTCTCTGAACACTGTAGTCTGGGCAGTCCGGAGTCTAATTCAAGGGAGTAACAACCGTCCTGGTTGTCAGTTCATCATATTCCTCAACACACGAATAATAAATAAACGTTTCAGACTTTTTGACAGACAAAATTGTTGGCAAAAAGGCCATAAATACATCAGTAAACACAAGCTGACACAGATGTGAGGAAATCTCAGATGACCGTTCATTCGGACAGAGAAAGGAAAACAAGTGATTATAGTGCTGTTGCAAGTTAATATAGATTTTTTGTCATACATTTACCAATCCAATTAATGGCTTCAGATTTATAATCAGAAAGACATGTAATCAAGTCTGATTGCTATTCTGTGAAAATCTATAAAATGAATCCCTCTTTCATGACAGATGACAATTGTTACTTGACAGAAATCTGTTGGAATACTTTCTGTATGATGAGTTAACATAATGCCTTTTCATATTAAAAGTTCATATTAAAGTTGTTTTAATCCAATTTATTTAACGCAGCTTCCTGTATCTCCAGAAAATGTGTTTAAACCACAGCTTGTCAGTAATGTGCTGCCGTTCAGATGGAAACCACAGCATGCATGGTGGAAAAGACGCTCTCTGTATGTATTACAGGGCAGCAGATTCACAGAAAAACAATTTGCTGTTCCGCCTCTAACATGCAGCTAGTTACCCACTTTCACACCTACTTGATGTCCCTTGACATCTGTTTTCCTTGATTGTTCAGTAATTTTTATTCATTTAAATTTCAGTATGACAAATACAATTATCACATGATTGATCAATCGTCATTGCAGTTTTATAAAAATGGGTGGTTTACACATCCGGACCCATGAAGCCAAATCACATGAAAAGCACATGTATTACATCTTTGCAGGTAGGTGCAGGGTTCCTTATGCATGAACCTGAAAGTGGAATGAACACATAAATAATTGTTTTATGTATTCCTGAGCCTCAGTAGCTAACTAAACACTAGATAAAATGATAAAATCTACCCTCTCCTTCATCAATAAGGGGAGAGATACAGAACAATAGCATCTCTATGTGTAAATGCATCTTTTATACGCAAATCCTCAGAACTCAATACTTGATTTGATATTACAAGGACCACCCAGTGGTGGGTTTTATTGGAGCCTTCTCTTGGTTGTTACCTTCATCAAATATGCTAGTCCAGACAGTGGTAAATGGAACAAGTTCAATACTTTTCTGCATATTGGGGATTAATAAGGTAAGAATAAAAGAACAATAGTATGAACGTAATTTGGAAACTGGGGTTGTGTGAGACAAATGTGTGATCAAGAGGTTGACTTGCTACCTGGCAGGAGTTCACAGATATCACTGTTTGTGTTTGCATCTGTATTTGTACTTCATCCTTATTGTCCTTTGCTATTTTTTCATTTATTTAGTCACTGAGTCACTTAGTCATAGTGATGCATTAAAGTCATTATTCTACATGCACCTATTACAATAATGAACGAACAATTAACAGCATTTGCCTGCTGAGCTACATCATCTTAATACATGGAGCCGTCACATGCACATTATTCATTCTTTTGAAAACATTTCCACGTGTGTCGTCTGGCTTTGGGTTTGTGACCGTGTCGCCTTGCTGTGCGTTGAAACTTAACGGAATTCTCCCGTGTTTAATTTGCTTGATTACGAAGCCTGTGAATTAGGTGTATGTTGTTTTTCAGTACAGTCACAGCGGTGACGATGACTGATCGCCCTTCAGGAAATGCAAATTAATGGTCAGGAATAAATTATTAAAAATCTAAGATGTGGATGTCCTGCATGTTATCTAACCTCAAAGATGGCCTCTACATATTTAAGTGAATTACAGCTATTTACAGTTAATAATTTGTTAGAATAAAGCAACTAGTGCCGCCTTCAGTTTGTCCCCCCATGTTGACTTTTGACTCTTAATTAGACAGGGTTAACAAAAGGAGTGCGACCCCCAGGCTTCACCCCTTTCTGGCATGTGCCACTGCTGGAAGGATGTTTTCACTCACAGCCCACTGGCTACCTCCTGTGATTAATGTGTGTATGTTGAGGGCTGCTTTTGGCAGGGTCTTGTCTGACATGTCTTGAAAGTTCAATTGTATTCATGGTAAGCAGTGCTTAATTCAAATGAGGACATTAGAATTGCAAATTCTACTAGATGGTTTAGAAGTTCAAGTACAATGTCTTATTAGGTAGGGTTAAACATACCGAGGTACGACTGTGTGTGTGTGAATGCAAAGGCAGAGAGGCGTGGTAACAATGTGAATTGTGAGGTGGAAGCAGATCAGAAATGGCCTTTATTTAAAACTGAATAAATTGGAGGATTAAAGGCTAAATTGTATCATTGTGTCAGAACATCAGGTTGATTTTTTTTTCCGATGAAGACCAAAGATCCTTTGGTCAAAATGAAATCTCAGTCACCAGTCATGCCATCAAAATTCATTTCAACAGCTGCTTGTTCAGATCAACCTGTTAGGACTCAACCACTTTGCAATGTCTCATTTCAAGTGCTCTAAACTGTGATAGATAGAAATAGACAATTCCACTACGGATTGCCTGTTAATCACTTTGGCATTTTTCTCCCAATGTGCCAAATATTTCTTGCTGTTCAGAATTTTCATTTGCATGCTAATGAAGGTGAAGGGCAGAAGCCACTAATTACAATCCAGTAAAGGCCTGCCTAATGGTCCACTAAAGACATAGCATGGCTGAGCCCATAATTCCATTATGCAAATGCACAGTCAGGAGTGGAAAACCCACAGTCATTGCAAACTGGATTGGCTGTTGCCGGACTTCTTCGCACTTGGTAAAAATGTAAAACAATATACTTGCCTTTGTGGCTTCTGTGAATAATGGCTAAAGACATGCTGCAAAACGCTTTCCTTATCTCTACATCCAGCCTCTGTGAGCGGCGAAAAACTGCATTCTGATCAATGGCCATTTGTACAAGAGTAGCAGAAGTGATGTTGTGTTGTCCTGCTAGTGTTTTCTACAGTGCTGGCCACTCAGAAGCCCTGAGCAGTGGAGGACTGTCGTACATTTACGTTCTGTACTTAAAGGTGCCCTGTGGAGTCCTCTTGTAAAAAAATCTAATTTACATTAGGCATTACTCTGCAAAACACACTGTGTGTATTCTTGAGGCCTATCAAGTGCATTTCCTTCCTCATGAGATGCTTGCAAAGTATTTTAAATGCATCATTGTGTACATCCACATTTACCAGCTTGCAGTCTTCCTCCCTGCCTTTGCAGCTTATCCTGGCAAATTATCGTGTACCGCATCACTTGCATGTGCAACTGCGGGCATGCATCCTCATGTGCATGCATGTGATAAACTAAAGCTCCATAGCACAGGTAGGCTACAGCACAAACTGTAGGTTCTTATGGTTTACTTGTTGCCATTTCTTGCTTGTTCATACTTCTCTTCCACTACAACTCAGAGGGAAATATTGTACCTTTTACTCTGCTACATTTAATGGGCAGCATTTAATTTTTTAAAGATTGTAATCCACTGTTGTCGATTATACTAACCAACAGCGCCGTGCTCTACCTCTAAATGCTACTTACACATTAATGCCCAAGTCAAATTGAGTCATTTTTGTTTTATAGTCTACAATCACAAATTACAAGTATTAGAAGTAATAATAATTCAATATACAATAGCATGAGTTCTTTTACTTTTAATACACTTTGTTAATAATACTCACATACTTTTACTTAAGTGACATTTGTTGCCAAATCCAAACCCAGGACTGAAATCATAAGGATTATAACTTCAGTAAAAATAGCAACACTGCAATATAAAAACGCTAGTATGGGCAAAACAAAATGCAGAAAAGACCCTGTCCTAAATTGTAGCCACATTTTTTATAGAATTATGTTTCCTGTGACTGCTTCACAATAAAAGCTACTCTGTGTTTCTCAAGTTTGATGTTTTTCATGTGTGGCAGTAGAAAATGTTCGGTTAGCATTTGTAGTAACCTAATCCAGAGTTTCAGAATCCAGCACAGGAATGGCAGACTCCGCCACAAACAATGAAAGCTACTGTATGGAAAGGTCATTTCAGAGTGTAAACAGTGAAAGAATTGCTTAAAAAGGCCAGCCATCAAAAATGGGGTTTGCTTTCTTTCCCCTGAACGACCAACAATGCTTATGCTGGAAGAGCATGCGTCCTCTCACTTGAATGACTAACAGTAAAACTGTGCAAAACAAGCCCAAAGTTGTCTAATATTAGTGATCAAAATAAATAAATAAATTAAAAGAAAGCCTCTTGTGTCTGTCATAACCATACATATTAAATTGCATATAAATCTCCCCATTTAGCCTGCTTGTAGTGATTTGCAGTTGAGGTTAGGCAAATTGAGATTGTGTCTAATCCACTAACACTCACCACCCACACCCCCTGAAAGATTCTCAGCAAAGGCAGTGTGACGACTTTCCACAATATTATTCAGAATGACTGCTACCATTGCTGCTAAGACACAGTATTATCACCAGCAAGTCAGGTAAGCAAGAGAGAGGGTTTTCCCTCCTAGAAACTCCGATAAGATCAGAGAATGCTTCATTTATAAAGAGGCTTTAGGGTGCAAAGGTGCCAGCTTTGGTGGATTAATTTTAAAGCTGAAGCAATTTGCACTTGTAATTGGTAATGAAGGAGCTATTTTCTTGCACTTTTCGGGGGCTTGTTTGCACCACAACTTGATTTACATAATTTTATTGGGTAAATCGGCAAAAATGTCGCAACTGAGGTGCCAGCACATGCACAAAATGTCCTTGAATCTGTGCATGTAGCACAGAAAGGAACGAATGCTGTATTTGGAAACTCTGGAGGCTTGACACTTTGGCCAGAATCATGACATCCGTCAGCTTTACGTATTCATGTATTCGTGTTTGGACATTCAGTGGTCTCATTGAGATCCATACAGACAGACAGATAAATAAAAAAGAGCAACTTCCCCCAAGCAGCTATGGTTCTGTGATTGAGAGGTAGTCAAGTGTCTGTCTGATTTGCAGCAACCTGCCAATGATCACAGCATCCCTGGGGGATATACAGCAGCACAGCAGGTGACAGTCATTTAAAAATGTTGGCTTGGCTCTAGATCCCTACATCAAAGACGAAAAAATGGGACTAATCTCTATTCAGGTCTTGCTCATGGCGTTCTCTGTGCAATTATAGAGAGATCACGTGGACCCTGGAACACTCCCATATTCAGTACTGCAAGCCAAAATCATAGTTTAACACACTGAAATACTTAAAGAAACACTATCTGTGAGTTATTTTACTTTTCCCCCTCATAATGTGCAAATATCTGACTGCTGGAGTTTCTTGCATTATAAATCACACTCACCTAGGCAAGTATAAGTATTATGCTGGAGTGCTTGTGTTCTTCTAGTTTTCCAGGGAGCCCCAGGAGTTTGTGATAAAAGTCCTGTGAGCAGCATAAGACAAAGTGAGAATAATCAAAGGCAGGGCCAGACTTTTTCTTGCTTCCACTAGTTGGGGGCATAAATTGGAGGATCTATCCAATATGGTGAAAAAAAAGAAAGAAAAAAGCAAGTGGACGTGTGGCATTTGAAAGTCAAATTCAAGTGTCTCATGACTACTACAAACGCAACAATGACAATAAAAACAACAGCAGCATGCTGTTAGGACTTGCAGGGTGTGCTCTTTGAAGGCTGGGAGCTGTGGTTCTTCCTGCAGGCTGGCTCACATCCCTAAAGCTGAAATTATAGCCCACGTTACGAGTCCACGCACGTGTGTCTGCTGGGGTCCATGAGACGTAAATTTCATCGTCAGATGGCCGTCGTGTAGCCTCTGTGCGAACAACCGCGCACCTTCTCCTCCTCCAAGCAGATCCAGACAATAGCATTAACAGAAGGTCACCCATGCGTCTGTGGTGTCCACAGCCGGCTGTGTATGCGTCCGTTTGGTGGTACATTCAGGCTTTATTAGGGCTGCCAGGAGTGCTGTAACATGCTGCTCTAATTTTTCACTAGTTTTTGGTTCCTTTTGACCATCGTTTGATGATAAAATGTATTTTAATCACGCTGCTGGCGTGCCAAAGCAAACTGGACATCAACGCCTGATTCCAGTGCGCAGAATGCTGCTACAGCAAACTTCTGAACCAGATGAACAACATGAGAAGCAACAGCCAAATAACAGAGAATCATTTCGGATTTTCTGTGTCAAATATTTTAGTGAGGATTGTAAAAACAGGTGCAGCCTAGCGCTGCTTATGTAGCAGATTCATGTGAAATAATGTGAAATCATTCCCAAGTAGAAAATGTAGAGGAATAAGTAAGCAACTACTGTCAGTCATAAAAGAAAGGAAATAACAAAAAGAGCCGTATGGACGACAAGATGCAACAATCCGGGGTCCACGCTGTAACATTTGACAAAGCTGCAGTTGAATAAAAGCATTTTTTCATCAAAAATAAAGAATAGCACATAAAACAGCACATTTTATTCATCTTCTAATGAGTTAGAGCACAGCCTTCAGAGAGGGCATCAAGGATGGTGGAGTTTAAACACCTGACACTGACATCGCGTCTGCTCGGAGCAGCCTGCTGACAACTGAATACACCGAGAGGGAGCAATGGAAGGAAAACTGTGACTGCACTTAACTTTCTAACCTTAGCATGGACTAAAATAGCAATACATGGTATAGTAATTATGGTTGGAATCACCAAGGGAGAGATGACAGTGTCTCTCAAGCCAAAAGTCTAAGACCCTGCACATCTGCCGTGAAAGACAAAAGAAAACAATAAAACTTTTCTTTCCAGTCCATATGGCCAATTAGAAGAGAAATCCTTAGTGAGTTTCACCTTAATTATTTCTCTACCTCTCGCAATGAATGGAATCATTTTACCGTAAAGGACTTCTAATCAAGGAAAAAATGTCACATTATGGCAATTCATAGCAGGAGACGTTCCTTTCCCCAGCGTCGAAAAGTTTCCAAGTGCAGATGTGCTGAGGTGCACCTTGCTATAGGCAGCTGTAAAAAATAATAAAAAAAAAATAATCCACTTGTTGTGCAAGTGTCTGTGGGAATGTATTATGAATAAATAAACTCACTGTCAAATGCAGTCCCTTTGGGTGCTTTCCAAAGCAGCCTCTTGATGTGAATAAATGATTTTGGCTCCCTGGATTGAAATCTGGAGGAGGGAAAGGCCTGCAGCGAGCTTTCATTTAGTTATCCCAGTGACTTACTGTGGCTCCTGAAGGACTGTACCATATCAAACACATCTAAAAAATACACACAGGTGCGCCTAGTCACACAGGTGTACGAAGCCATAAGCCTGATTCCGCAGATTATGTGCAATCTCTCTTATCGACACCGGCTCTTTCTTACGCCTTTTTGCTCTGGTCTTGTTTAGCGTATTAGGTGTGAAAAGCAAGAGGGCCCAGACTGCTCAGTTTAATGTTACCAACTGCGAAAACTAACTGTCTCGCCCGTTTGCCAACTGTTTTGAAGAATTACAGAGTGAGAACTAAAACGACTTTTATATTTATTGCTTTCCAAATCCCTCCTGCTCTATACATGAGGGAAATCTCAGCAAGAACATGTCTTTCTTTAACCCCTGTCATTTAATATATAAAGAACCAAGCATGGTTTCCTACAGCTGCCTCGCTCTCGTTTTTTTTTTGTACAGACTTAGTCTTTAATTAAATGTCATTTTCCCACTGCCAGCTTTTTTCTTCACTTTTTGTTTATTGTCTTCATAAGACTGCCATCCAAGTCTGCTTTCACTCCTTCGCTAGACCTGCTAGTGTCCTTGAATGCGAGCTGCTTGTATGAATGAGCCATGTCATTTAGAGGATAAAGAGCAAGAGGAGAGACGTTTAACCTCGCGTTCCTCTCGTCTTTTTGCAATCTAACCTCACGCGCTGTAGGTCTCAACTTGCTCCGTCTGAAATGTAACAGCCGGTGCATAGCAATGGCCCCGTCCTCAGATGGTGTTGGCCCATGCAATCCCTCTCAGTCATTCTTCATTACACAAGAGATGGAGAGGCTCATCCTATCCCATACTGCTCTGGCTCCTTTACCGGCACCGATATTTAGATGCTCTCGTCTCTCTCCTTCTCTCCGCCTTTCATCATGAAAAGGTGTTTGAGTTTGGAACGCTCATCTAAGCTCTTTTATTTTCTGCGTGTAGTACTCAGCTATCGTAAAAGACGAGAGGAGAGTAGCTGGAATGTTGTTATTCTGCAGAGGTGTGTGTTTGCGTGGGGTCAAAGCGTGGCAACATGTTTATTCAAAGGATATGGCTCGTGTTATTCTAGGCTTCTCTTTGCCAACAAATCCCAGGAAAAAGAACAACACTAACAGTGCGTCAGCTCGTCTCTCAATACTTTCTGACTCCTCTACCTTGTCTGTGGCTCTCGGCCTCCAGCTTATTTGTTCCTGCTGAAGATGTAAGGCTTTAGAAACAGGTCACAAATGCATAGATTTATGTCTAAATAAAAGGTCACTGATTTTATACAACAGCAGGCCAGTGTAGTTTTTACCAAACATTACTCAAATAGTGCACTTATTGGGGACTATTTTCAGCCTTGGATTAATACACATTGGTGCTCTAGTGAGTGTATACAGCAGCAGGATGATGTGTGTGGGATTGACTCAAAATAAATATTGTATAATAGTGACATAATAATATATATAATCATAATAATAGTTTTTGGACAAAAAAATAAAGGTCTGTGCCACAGACAAATATATTTCAGGCTTTGGCTACACACACAATGTGAAAAACAGGACAGAGAGTCCAGAGACATGCCGGCGGCTCTGTGGCTCTGCACTTAGATATTGTGGCACTTTAAACTAAATGCTAGCTTCAGCATGCTCATATGATCACAATGACAATGCTAACATGCTAGTTTGTCAACACTTGCAGCATACCTGAGGGAAATATAAATATATTTCATGAAATCTCATGGCGATTCATTTCTCTCACAACTCTGACATCAACATCTTGGTGGTGCTAAAAGACAAACCAGGTCATCGCCAAAGTCATTAAGGTTCATCCTCTGGGGACCATGTTCATTCAATTCAATACAATTCCAGTAGCTACCAACCAATATTGTCATCCAGAGAGCCGAGTTAAAATGTATATTTTAACAAATAGAATCTCACCAGCCTTATCCTGTAAATATGGTAATGCTCAGTATGAAACATTAACATGAATTTAACTGAGCAGATGGTGTTTTTCTTCCAGGGATGGTCCATCTTTGCCCAAAATATTAAAAATGAACCAAAATCTTGATACTTGTGTTGAGCAGAGAAGTCTGAATTGCTACGGAAGGTCCACGACTGTCCATGGTGATATGAAAAACAGACTTGTTTTAATGCTGTTTCAAACCCCGGCGTGTTCTACTCCACTTCCATTTCTATGAATGTGACAGAACATAGTTGTTACACAACTTCAAATAGAAAAGCACTATTCTGTGAGATGATTCCATGTGAAAAGCAGAGGGGGGCGTCTTGCTTTGATTTGAGACAGCTGTCTCAGCACGTTGTGTGAGATTGTTTTAGTTCTGTTTTTCAGACCTAAACTGTCACCTGAGGTGGAATTAGATGAATTCAAGTGTAATCGGTGATTCAATTTCCGACATAATCTCCTCACAAGCGTTTGAACAAAATGTGAAAATAAAACGCTAGTGACAACTCCTCATGCATTTATGCAATAGATCAAATATTAGGGTATTACAACAAGTTGACACATGTGCCGCAACCCCCCTGAAGTCACAACACAATATTCATCTCTTACAGCTATAAATGGATCTGCAAAACGTCTGTTATTGTTTGATAAGTCCCACCATGAAGAGATTTAGGTGTGCTGTCTGACACTGGCATTGGCTTAGAGTTGAACTGGCTCTAGAGTGACTAAATTGCACAACGCTATCTAGCTGCAGCCTGAAAATGAACCGCGCCCTTGTACATGACGCTCCTGCGTCCGTATGTATTTTCAAAGCGTGACAGCTGCGGTTGCGGTTTCAGCCCTCTCAGTCAGATGATCGCTACTTGGAATGGCTTTCTATTCCGGCGCTGGCAGTCAGTGCCGCATGGCTTGACAAATAACCCTTAAGCGCTTTCCACCTACTACCCCATCCAAGAATATGTGCGCGTCTGCAGTCTCTTGCTTGCATTTGATAAGACAGTGAATGGCGAATATGCCTCCCGACGACTAAGTCCATCGACCCTCGGCTGCTGGTTTTGGGATCAGATACAAAGAGACCAGTGGGAGTTCAGTGGCAGATGGTTTTAAACAAGAGCTGGGTGGTAAGCTTTGACTGACAGTCCCTCAGTGCCCAACCCCCTCCCTCTCCCCCCTCCGGTCTCATTGATGGCTTAATGGTGTCAACAGGAGAGATAGGGTCCTGACTCCTTTATCTGGACAAAATCTTAGACCCATCACCCTCTCTGTTTGCAGTAATTGCGGGAGCAGTGTGGACTCTGCGGGGGAAAAAGGCAAAGTAAAAGCCAAATCAAAAGGCTCAGCTTCAATCCACTTGACCGAGTGGGTCAACGGAAATAAATGACTTTCCTTTGACCGGCTGTACATCCATCTCTTCAGTTTCACCACTGTCAAGGACACTGAGGCCTATCTCTGCCACACTCCTGCTCAGATAAAATGAAAACAGATCGGTGGTAAAAAAAAAAAAAAAAATTAAAAATACCATCGCTCCCTTTCGTCTGTTAGGTCCCTTACCATTGAGAAGCCATCCATCTGTGGCCAGCGTCGCCACGCATCCACATCACCTCCAGTTGTCGATTATCATAGCCAGGAATAATGCATGAGAAAATGCGCCAGACGTGGGGAGTTTAAGGTGTAGTAAAATGTGAGATTCCTCTACAGCTACATTCTGTGTCTACACATCTGGTTATTTCAAGTTCGAGGATCTTTTAGTGTGTACATGTGTGTGTACAGACAGCGTGGATCCACTCCGCTCCCCACCTGAGAAATAGAGGGAAGGAGGTGGTGTTGGCACAGGCAGACGTGGCAAGTGGTAAAGCAGATGGCTCTCTGCTTACCATCATTTCCTCTCCCATAATGCTTCAGGAGCGTAGCGCACGGAGCACATACTACATTCTGTCTCCCTATGGGAAGAAGTAACTACAGGGTAGTCATTTTTAAGGACCGAACAAGCCCAAGCGCTGCACAGGAGCCCTAATTGTTTACCAGATAACCACTTCTAGTTCCCTCGCCATTTTATTTTGGTACTTTCGGGGCATCAAAGAACACCAGCAGGAAAACAGGCAACATTTGCGTGAAGAGTTGATGCTGCTGATAATGCCTTTCCTTCCTGTTTAGCCACCTGCCTCGTTAGCCACCTTGCAGCCCGTGCCAATGAACTGGACGACAAATCCAATTGGAGCTTTTCATGATGTTGCCCGTCTTCCTGGCTCCCACATTTCTCTGTCCTTTTCATTGGTTGCCCAGGCGCCAGATGGAGCCCGCCGTCTCTGCTCCACCCCGGGGCTCTTTCTCTCCTTTTGAGTAGGAAGAGCAAGACCTGTTTACACCGCCATGGCCAACACACATACACACACACACACACACACACACACACACACATACAGAGTCACTCTCCTCCTTTCTTCTATATCACTTTCACATGCTCACTTAGTCAGTGTCCTAATTGTCCTCAATTCGTGGTAAAGTTCGTATAGCTGCTCCACTCAATAAAAGGCACATTTTGATCGTTGCCACAGCGATGTTGTCTTACTCTGACTGCATGAAAAGTACTTTCCCCCGTGTTTGTGCTCATCATTCTGCCTCAGAAACTTCTATGCAAGGTTACCTGAGGCTTGATGACAGAGAAGCTGAAAGACAGAACAATGCTTTTTGTTCGTGCTTTGACAGAAGCCTGTGCATTTTCTTTGTGCTCCTGCAACATCTCTGGTCCGCACAGCAACAGCAACACCGCAAATAGCAGATGGCGGTCATCTGGTTTGGATACTTACACTCATCTGCTGCCCTACTTCTGCTGGATCCACTGACGCTAGCGGAGGACACCAGTGAATCTACACATTTCGTGACGCATACGTGCACACGTGGGTATTGCATGAAATATTAAGATCCAAAAAAAAAATAATGTTTATTTACATCTCCACAACATACCTGAGACTTATAAGACATGAGTGAGCAGATGAGACAGAGGCTGGTGTACTGCAGAGACTGGCATACTTGAAAAGAGGCATGCACAGTGAAATCTTCACAGGTGCTCATCTGGCAGCCTCGCACTCCCTTACACTATCTGTAGATGGCAGAGAAGAACGGGGATGGCTTTGAGAGGGTGTACACACTATTCTCATATGCAGTATGTGACTCTTGGCCATTACCACATAGGTGATAACTGAACACAGCTGCTTAAGCCTCCTTTGAAATGCTGGGAATTATGATAAACATGACAAAAATTCTTCAGCCTAAACAGGTGCTATCTGAGAAAGATAGGGAAGATTTTCCACCCTTACATGATCATACTTAAGGTCGCCATCCCTCATTGTAATAGGTAAAAGCCAAAGTACTGTAGAGGACAACAATCTGCCATCCATCACTATTTTACCAACACTTGTATGATTACACAAGCTGTCATTGAGTAGCATAAATCAAGAACTAAACCCCTCGAGGTTATAGAATAAATCAGCAAACATTAGCAAGGTCTCTCCATTTTTCAGATAATGAAGACAGGTTTATAATCATCTCACATTCAACCCAATATAAAACCCCATGGTAAATAAACCATCGTTTTTCATGCACTCACTAACTTGCCTCCTGATGTGCCTGAGCTGTAAATAATCGTTCCATGTGCACACGTCGATATATTTCACCACAGACAGGTCAGAAGGCATTATCCGTGCCTTCTACCGCAGCCAAGAAGAGTTGCTCCTGCAGGTGTTTGTCTGTGTGTGTGGGTGTGCGCGGCGCATCTGTGTAAGTGCAAGCCTACGTGTGTCTGTGTGTGAAATATAACAGCTTCGACTAGCACAGCACCGCGGCGATGTAATTGGCTTTCAGAGAGCGGTAAACAGGACTGCAGCCACGTGGAGGCCAGCTGAAGATTGACCTTCAGAAAAGTGAACGAAAGCAGCGGACGGGTGGCTGCCTTGGGCACCTCGCTGTGCTAGCTGTCATCTGACTGCAGCTTTGACATCGGAGCTGTTATTTTTACTTTTTTTTTTTCCTTCTCCTGTTGGGGGGTAGGGTGGGGGAGTCTTGGAGGGATGTGATAATCAGATCCAATCTCCAATATCCCCATTACTCATATGGAGCACTTTGTTGTGAGGACACCTTCCTCGAGGATCACCGGGTTCCCCGTGTGATCCGGGTTATCCATGTTTCTCCCTCCGATAAGGCTGGGCAGTGTCTCTTGTCTGCGGCGGTGCACTCTGTGGCGCTGGAAGTGTGATTACTACACATCTGCAGAGGTGAAAGCAAGACACCCGCCGAGAGCTTCTAAAAGGTGTCAGAGCCAGGGTGACGGTGTTGTATGAGGTTTCGGCCAGGGAATTTTACCTTCACGACCAAGGGGGGAGACCTCACTCTGTGGCTCCTGGCACACAGATGATGACAGGCTATTTGTTGAGCTAATTGCTCAGTGCATATTCTAATGTGGCCGCGTGTGTCTGTGCTTTCGTTTGCATGAGCTTTATGTGCATTTGTGCCATAAATCAGAATTCTTGGCTTTGCAAACTCTGGAATATTTAAAATGATATGGAGCTGAGTTATGCTGTTTTGCCCCCATCCGCTCACACACACACACACACACACACACACACACACACACACACACACACACACACACACATAGTCCCCACTCCATCGCCATCTGCTTGTATATACAGTATTAATGGGAGCCAATAATGGCCCTGTGCTTGGTTTACAGTGGCAGTTTATGATGGATGTTAGAGAGTTTAATTGGGAATAACGAGCCTGTTATTGGGACATCATTCCCTTACCATGTGGATGAAATGAGCACACACTACAAGCACGCCCAGCACGGTGAGTCTCACACCGAAGACTAACGGGGGGGAAGGACTGGTGTTATTGAGAAAATGCTGTTATCATGATTATAAAATGCTGCCAACTGCATCAACTCTTCCCATTCCTGTCCTGGGCGAACTCTTTTGATAAATAAAAAGAGCAGTGAAGTGAAGTGCGCTTGATTAACTTCAGCTAAAATGGCCGGACCTGTACACTGATGACTTTTTCCCACTCAATCTTAATTAGCGAGTGGAGATGCTTCCGCAGGTTTGATGAGGTCAAAGCCGTTCATTTTCCAGCTCAGCGGGGACCTTTCTCGCGTCTCTCTTTTGTATTGACACTCGGGGATAATCATATTGGTGACCTCTCTCTCGCTCGACTACGTCTCAGCCTCTCACTGAGCAACACAGCGGCTGGTTTCGCCTGAACTGCGAGGGAATCGGCGCCCTTCAATACCTCTACTGAAACAGAAAGAGAGAGAGAGAGAGGTGAAGAGAGAATCAATCCAATCCAAGGCGTCTGCTGAAAGAAAAGGGAGAGTGAGGGTGTGTTGGCTGATACCACAGCTGACAGATAAAGGTGTAGGGTACAGCAACACCGACCATGCATCTGCTTTTGTTACCAGCACATCAGTCATGACCTGCTGATTTCCAGGATGATAAATGCCAGCCAGGGCTCACAAAGCACACGCAGCTTTCAACATTAATGTAACAGCACAAAACACTGAGCATTTTGCTGCAGAAAAGGTTTGAATCTTGCAGCTGATGTTTTTGAAATTTTTTGTCACCTGTCTATTTGAAA
Source organism: Chelmon rostratus (assembly GCF_017976325.1). NCBI lineage: Eukaryota > Metazoa > Chordata > Actinopteri > Chaetodontiformes > Chaetodontidae > Chelmon > Chelmon rostratus. The sequence continues at coordinate 5,530,018 of NC_055658.1, forward strand.
AAAATAGACAGGTGACAGGAGGGTGGCTTCAGTTTTAGCTAAAAAAAAAAAAGAAAATGTGGGAACTGTTTGTTTGAAACTGGTAAGATGAGCCTAAAAGGCTTATCCAAGGCATACCAAGTGAAAATTGAAAGTTGCTCTTGAACCACTTGGAGTACATGCATGGTTTTGGTCTCTTTTGAAAGGTAGCACTCTGAGGTCTTATCCCCAGCAGTCAGAATCACAAGTGCTACGGGCACTGAGTAATAGAAGTTTGAACAAACTGAGGTATAAGGATTTGATTTCCACCTGAATTTTTTTATTTTTTATTTTTTTTATTTTTGCAAATAGATGCCTGCAGATGACTATAACAATGCCTTTTGCTGAGGCTGGAAAACACAAAGGGACCACAGCATGGAGACTTACCCTTGTCCAAGAAACAAAACCACATAAAATGAATATTTATCAAGATAAATCTATTTATATACATATCATATCTATTTTAGGTAATCTATATTCATATTCTGGGTATATATACTCATATTTAGGCTATTAATTTATAATTTTAGGCTATCTATTTTATTTTTATTGAGGCCATTTACTGCATTTATAATTTCGAACCATGAGTAATGAATTCCTTTATTTAGCTATAAATTACCCTGAAGCAGCATATCCTTGTTCTCCGAATTTCTTTGGCTATATGAAGCAATAGTTATCTGCACAATTGGTAGCAATTTGGCTCAATATTTAGGTAAAAGAGCAAGGGCCTTCCCTGTGGCGTGGACTCTCATTGGTTCTTGTTGGCTATATAGAGGAAAAAGATGATCCCTATTGGTCAAGTGAGGTGTCAGAGTGCAGCGGCCATCTTTACACCATGTAGACAACATGTTGCCTATGGGTACATCTCAGTTCTCTTAAATTGTGTCTTAGTCCCTCCCACCAGGGATGCATAGAGAGACGGATGGAAATATGTTTTAAGAGAATTGAGATGTCCTTTCCTCTGAAGCGCCATGTGAAACGATGTCTGTTTCTGATGACGCGGCACAGCTGGATCTGCTGCATTTACCGTTATATTCACACCCCCCACCCTCAATACTCATTCATAGACACATTCACTTATATTTATGTTACAAAAAAAAGTCACCAGCACTAGCAAATAATTATGTAGCACTTTTATTCATCATTAATGATGATAAGGGTTTAATCTCATTCAAATGTGCCAGATGTGGGGGCAGAGTCTTTATACCGTTCAGTTGAAAGACTTCTGGGAAGGATGCACTCAGGCATCCTCGCTCATGGCTTCTCCAAGATCCCTCCTCGCTCCTCGATCCTTTCTCCTTGGAGCAGAAATAGGATGGCAGAAGAACTTCCGGTTTGAGCGAGGATCGAGGAGCGAGGAAACGACAATTAAGAGAATTGAGATGCACCCAGAATCTGGGTTGCAGAATCTCAGCTTTCCAACAATGTATGGGTATGAGTATAAACTTAAATGCAGCATTTGTGTCAATAGACTGGCCCGTCCATGGCCATAGACTGTTAATGGGTTTAAGGAGAGGGTTAGGGTTAGGCATCGGCCTCAGACAATACAAATTTTTGGGCTTTTTAAACCTTTTATAGATAGCGATAGTGCTGAGATCACAGGAAATTAGGGAAAGAGAAATGCAACAAATGTTTGTGGGTGGATGGTGCAGTTCATGGTCAGTATCTCCTGGAAAGGCCCCTAGCTATCGTAAAGAACTGTACAACATAGTCAACACACTTATGGTTAATTTTTCAATCGAATTATTTAGCACACTCATGTGTACACACTTGTTTGTTAGTTAAATCTAAGGGAAGCAACAAGCTGAAGCTAACGTGCATTGAGAGAAGTACAAGGAAACACGAGGCATAAGTTTGTGTCTGCATACTTTGCTACTATACGATAAAGCAGTTTGCTTCAGCAACTGCTGGGATTTCCAAGGCAAAGCTTTCTGTTCCTGTAAAGAGAAGCATGACTGACTACAATGTGGGCTTTATTTCCGCCCAGTTCTGGTAAAGTTTTACTCACTGGGTTTGTTGCTGAGATCTCGGAAAACAGCTACAATGGTAAAAGTAGGCCATGAGCATCCACACAATTGACCTTTTCTGCCATCTGAGCCGGCACTTATTTTGTTGAGTGCAATGTCATCATGGCTAGAGCTATAAAATAAAATCCAAGTGATAATAAATGATTGCTTTCCTTTCAGACATTTTCTGTTTATTTCTGATTATCATTTCTGAAACACTCCTTGTCCTGATGAACATTCTTCTTGATATGTAAAACGTTGTCTTGACCTATATGAGCATAAGAAATAGGCTGACAAACTTGCTGTAGCATAACAGATTTACAGTAGCTCCATCTTAACCTTAACTTTGCAGCTCTATTCTCACTCTCTCTCCCTCTCTTTCTCTCTCTCTAGCTACCTATTCTGATATAATGTAGATAAGTTTTTGAGTACTGCTAAAAGTATGACCCAGAATCAATGTCAGAACATATGGGCTTAGTGGTGAACTTCCAAATGTCAGTGATCCTGAATCAGAGTGATTAATTATGACATTCAGATAGACAGAGGCTTCCAGCTACTGAAAAAGAAAAAGGAAAAAAAACAACAACAAAAAACACAAGAGGCAGATGGTCCTGAATGTGACACTTTACAATTTCCCATTTGATTTGTCTCTTTGTCTCTTTCTTTTACTTGACAGTCAAGGCAATATGCTTTTCTTCAACAGAGAGCAGTTTGTGGCAAAGTGGTTTCTTTAACCACACACATGCTTGCTGTACACACACTTTCAAAGCCTCACAGCTTCCCGCACTCTCACACACACCTACACACCACTGCAGTCCTATATCTCTATCTAGCATTACCTAAAGACTTCTAGACACTCCTGGGCAGGCGTCTCCCCCAGAGGCTAGTCTGTGCAGAGGGACGACTTGATGGAGTGGGGCAGGATGGTGGTGAGACAGGCCGCACGGCCGGGGGGACTTGGACTGTGACATATTACCTTTAGAGAGCAGCAGCAGGGCCACTCACATGAAACCTATTAGCAGCCAAACCGCACACAGCTCAGCCGTCTATGAATGCTACCACCGTGCCACTGCTGGCAGGATGCACTTAAACTTAATCGAACATGCATATGCACACACACATTCACCACTGTGCTCACACATGGTGATAGGCAAACATGCACAATCAGATTCAGCCAATCAACCCTTAAAGGGACAGTAGGACATTTTTTAAAAATGTGCTAATTTGCTTTCTATCAGGGAGTTAGATGATAAGATTGACACCACGCTTATGTGCACTAAATATGTAGCTGGAGCCAGCAGCAGTTTAGCTTAGCTTACCACAAAATCTCTGTCCAAAGGTAAAAAAATCCTCTAAAACTCATTAATGAATGCATTATATCTGATTTGTTTGATCAAACCAAATTGTATATGACAATTCACAATTTTAAAGGCAGTTATGTCGCTGCCATAGTCATTGACACACACACACACACACACGAGTGTACAAGAATTTGGCTGTCAGTGCCTAGCTGAGAGGAACACACTAAGCTTGTAATCATCAATCTGCCAAGCCAACAACAGTGTCACTCCATTAGCAACATACACATTCTCACATATGTTGATTTGGCCAATCTGCTAACTTCTGACTGTGGCGTAGACCATAGTCCATTGTCTGAGCTCTACATATGTACATACATCCCTAGAACATCAAAGCAGATTAGCATGTGTTCATCTTTGGACTATAAGGAATTTAAGCATTGGATCCAGGGAGTGTTGAATTATGTGAACTTCAAAATCACTGCAGTGATATGGTAATCCGAAATCTACATTAAATAGGGCTGTGAAGTATGAGAATGAAAGTGTGCCTGAAGTAATTATTACAGAGTACAATGCTGCTGTGCTTCCGTACTTACGAATACAGAACGGAAAGAAAAAGCATGTTTGGCTGCCCTCATGTGGATTTGACAACAGCAATGGATATGCGACGGGGGGATTACCATAAATTTGTTTTTGTAGGAACGTATTAAGAATCAAAGAATGTAAAGAAGAGAAGAGATTATTACAATCTGTGGGTGTCAGGGGATTTCTCGCGTCGCTGTGTGTTTCTATTTTTCTTCTCCTGGAGAGATGGGAAGAAGGAATGGAAGTGTCAGGGAGGGCAGAGGAGGGGTTCTCTGCTGAAGAAGGCACTCTCTCATCTCAGTTGTGGATAATAAGAGATTGGCCAAATTGAGGCAAGGCTGTTGTCATGATCAGGTGTTGGCTGATCCGGTCAATATGATCTTTGTATCATTTCAGATCCAGTTCAGTAAATATTATTCTATTCTTAACCCCCTTATCTTTTTGGGGTGCGATCCAGCATTTTTGGAATCATTTTTTGTTGGCTGATAATACTTCCACAACATCTAATATTTCAGTTGACATCACAAAGTGAAAAGTTGTTGCTTTGTCAACATCCATTGGAAACCAAACCAACGGACCAAACAAGTGGCCAAATTAAAATGGTCACCTGATGATGGCACCTGAGGAGATCACAAGTTCCACAGATCATGAATATGCATGCTAAAGCTTCCAGCATTTCAGTTTCCTCAAGCTGCTGGTGTCTGGGGATCACCAGGGTTCATCCTCTGTGGACCATGAATGTACCTAAAAGTTCATTTGTTTCAGTCCGGACCAAAGTGGTGGACTGACTGACCAACATGCCGAGAAAAAGAGGGCGCTCTCTTCAACAGAGCTGAATACAATGCAGCCAAAACACTTCATGATCTGTGGCATTTGTCCGAATCATCACAACTTGAGCTTTATTTTACCCCCCTTTTACACCTGCATAGAAGAGAGCAAATTGCTCACAAAACAATTGGGAAGTGAACACATTTCAAGGAGGTGTAGCCAATTTAGAAAGAATCGAAACTTTTCATCATAAACTGCTAGAATACTGTATGCTGACCTGCACACACTGATCATATGTGATGAAGTGTGGAGGATCTGTGGAGATTTTCTTTAAATATTGAAGGGAAGATGAGTTTCTAAGTCACTGCAAGTGCGTTTTAATCTCAATGCTCTGACAGTGACGGCTCACTTTTAAACTAGGTACATTACCATTGTAACAGCTATACTGGTCTGAGGAGGGTTATACTCAATCTCAGGGATTCAGATGTAGAAAAATAAACAGCACTGTACAGAGAAATACTTTAGGTAGCACACAGGGCACAGCAGGGCACTGGTGCAGTTATACTTCACAATATGTGGTTGTTGTATTTTCAGGCCGCTTGCCCAGTTTGCCTAGATTTCTTTTACATTACAGGTATCTCGCATTAGTTTACTGTATTTATGAATAACAGATGCAATATGTTGCTTATTTGCTGTGCTGGAATTAATTCACAAGATTCCCGAAAAGTGATTGATGCAATAGACTCCACTCTGATCAACACAGGCCTCGCAGCAGGTGAAGTGAATAAAAAATGTTTCCACTTTCTTGAAGAGATGACATATTAATGTGTCAATGAAAACGGTCTCCGGTGTGCCTTAATTCTGGGAAACTGATCAGCCTAAAAAACGCTTCAGAGAGTTATTCTATAGTGTATTTACATTTCATTTCACAATCTACACAGTGGCATTTAAAACCGCTATAATCAATGTTTTTATACCAACAGTGAATCAAATGACTGTGTGTGATGTGAAAGGAAATGCTTATCATGACAGATCCACAGAGAACTGTGGAACTGTGTGAATTGTACTGTTTTGGTTCACTCTTACCACTCTAATAGTGTTGTAGTTTGGTACAGCAGGAAGCTGTTTTAAAGCAGCCAAAATCAGTCGTGTTTTACAGGTTCAACAATTTGCTCATTTTCATCTTGGAAATCTTAGAAAAGCTGTGTGCACTTTTATAGTGTAGTTATAATGTAGTTATAATGTGATCAGCATTATCATGATTTGATCACATTATGCTCACTGATAGCTCAGATCTGTGCTCTCATACTGCTGCTGTACGGCAGTTCAACACTGCATCTTGCCACAGCACACTGTAGACCCATACTATGCATGGCTTTGTTTACATTGGACTTCTAATGCATAACTAAACTTTATTATAAATATTACAATGGGTATTAACAGAGCCTTACAAAATAATCCAGGAAATTCCTTTGAATAACACAAAATGAACATCGTGCTTTAGTTCTCTGTGTTTATTACAACGGTGTGTAATGCCGCATCAGTCGACGTCTGTGCACGAACGATATGTCATTTTCGTCTCCTTCCAAATGCATTCATTGCTGAGCTTTGCAACGTTTTTTCGTTCCCTGTTTTTTTTTTCCTTGAGGAAGCGGCTTGAAGCTGTCAAGGCCTGCGTGGTGATAACAACCTGGGGTGGAGAATGACACCTTGAGAGTGACAGATGAAAAGGAATCAAATTCTCCCTGGAGACGACTGTATGGAACTGATACAGGCTTCCCCCCATTTCTCTCCCCACAAACAGGCCACTGCATTAACTTATTCAAATAGGAGGTCAAGCCTTAGTTTAGACACCAGACCTGTCCCAAAGAGCAGAGCAGGAAGAGGGAACGGAGTGAAAAAGTGTTGGGGAAAGAAAATTGAGTAATTGTACTTTTGAATTAATGCCTTTTAATCTCTCCCTCAGCCATTGAGTGATAATGAATAAGTAAGAAAAGGGCAGACAGTGTTGAGAGTTTGCAACGTGGTGAATGTGCCTTTGCAAAAAAGACTGACTTATTGACCTAATATGAGGGCAACCAAACTGAGGCGTCTTCTGAAGAGAGCCCTTAAGAAACTCTTCTCCCTTCCCACTTTAACTGTGCAGTCAGAATCAGAATCAGACTCCTAATCACAGAATCCATGCTGCATATGCCCAGCATCATATTTACTCCTGGCTGCGAAGGACACTCAGAATGAACTCTTCGGTCATCACTGATCCTTCAATTAAGTGCGGGCAGCACATGGTGTCAGGGTAGAACTGGTCTGGCTTTTATGAAGGTAGCTGACATTATAAGCAATGCGTGTTTTACTCCTTAAGGTTGAACCCGAGGAAAAGGTAAAGGTTGGGTATCTCATGCACCGCTGCAGAACTCAAACATAGTTCCCCCGGCCTGAGTGCTTTCCCGTGTACTCCAAGCTTCCTCCTCCGTCTCCCACTCTCCTTATTTCTTCTCCGAGTGAGGTCCCATGCTGTGCTGCAGATTGAAGACACTGCGTTTGGAAATCAACTGCTTGGCTAGGTAATTTGGCTAATGGACTAATCTCAGCTAAACTTTTGTAAATGAGGGTTTTATGAGGTGACTCTGAGAAAGAAACATTCCGCCAATGTCATGGATGATAAACATGCAATTGAGCAATCACATCGAGATGAAAGCTGTACTGCAGCTGTAGGGGAATGGAACTCCGCATCCTTATATCTCCCCATGGTAATAATGACGAGATCTATTATATGGATTTGCAATCTCAATTTGATTTTTAGACCCAGTAAATCACAGAAATGACTGCATATTGTTTTAGTTCTGGTGAAGAAGGGCACTCAAAACTTCGTTGCAATATCCTCATTGTGAAGAACATTTTATTTCTGGTTATAATAAATTCCATTACAATTTTCCAACTAATCCCCCCAATGGAAATTGCCAACGAATATGTCTACATTTTAATGAACTTCTTTAAAAATTTCCTTTGGGTGGCTGGCAGGAAAGGCATTTGTCATGTAGCTGCGGACGTCTGTGTGGGTGTCCTTTTACGTATGTATGTTTACTACAGCCCCTCCTATGCCTTGCTCCCTGGCACTGACCATTGGTGAACACGTTTTTTACATTTTGCCACTCACTGAGCATCTGCATAAAGACAACAACAACAAAAAGAAGGCACTAAAACGCCATGCAGAGCACCTTGATTCATTACTCTGCCATTCTCCACCTATGGGAGACTGGAAAGCTTCAACATGTAGGAGTCTTACAAATGGCCCACATTTGCAGAAATGAAATAAATAGGTTCGTGGGGACTTAAATCAAAAATAAAAATGCAAATATCATCAAGCACGGTGCCCAGTGCTCACCTAATAATTTAAAAGCCTCTTCTTAGCTCGAGGCTTTATTGCATGTACATCTAGGTCGCTTTTCTATTTACTGTACTTTCAGTCATTCTCACTTGTCTCTCCTCAACGTAATGCAACACAAATCTCATTTGGACATTTTAATGTATCCCATCTACCAATCAGGGCCACACAAGAGAGATGGGTAGTGAAGTTAGGTAGAGAAAGAGTGTTCCATCTGATTTTAATTTAACATGGGAGCACTGCTGAATGTAATGGTACTGCCTTTGTGGGAGCTGTATTCTTTGCGTCTGTATTTTTAGTATTATGACTATTATGACTCCACACAAAGCCTTAGCACTCAGAGAGCCAATTTACAGCTGCACTTTCACATTCTGTAACTTTTATTTTGTCCTTCATCCCATAGCTCAGAAAGCAATTTCTGGCAATAGCGCAGACTTTGAAGCCAACATGGTCTAGCTGAATGAACTGACAGACAGACAATATGTCGGTTCTGATTAGGACTAACCGGCGGTGTGATAGAGGAGGACGGTTCAGCGAGGTCTGCCACGCCGTCTCCACTCATACTGCTTGAAGGAACTCCAAATTGTCTCACCCTGGAGGTCAAAAGCACTCTGGATGCAAAGCTCTCTTTGCACACACACACACACACACACACACACTTACACATCTTGTTTGCCTGCTGACTGTGGATATTGCAGATCCGTGTCCGGTCCTCCAGCGATGGGCCGGTGATTGGCAGGTAAGTGGCTGCTCTGTTTACAACATGGCCGTCGGATCCAAGCCCACACTGTCCTTGACCTGCAGCTCTACCTGAGCTGCATAAATTTGGATTAAACGCCCTCCCCATCAAGGTACCCAGAGGACTTGACTCTTTTGTTTTCCATCGCAACAATAACCCTGCACATGCACAGTGACACATGCAGCTGAGTGGTGATCGAGACTATAAGGTGAAGCACCTCATGGTTGCTCTAAATCGATCCTTTTTGAGAAAATGTGAAATCTTTTGTTCCCGTTCATAACACTTGTCAATTTCCTCGCCAACAGCATGTGTGCAGTGTGTGATTGAGTTACGGCTCTAAAAACCTCTGTGATTATTAAATCTATTCAGACTCTTACTTGCAAGTTTTATTCAAGCTTCATTTCTTCTATCTCTTGCATTTTGTGCCACTGAGTGCTGCCTCACAGATTATTCATTTGACAGCATGGCACAACAGGCTTGTGTTTGAATTGAATACTCAGGTGTCTTCAAAGATTAGCCACAGGCTGTTTATGATAGGAAATTTGTTTTCTTCATACTTAGTGCTGTGCATGTCCTCTCTAGGTGCCTCTTGCAAGATAAAATTCTTGGACAGGCCAACGTGCCAAAGAAGGGAGGGGGGGGGGGGGGGGTTGGGTACGGATTGACAGTCTGAAGAAAGGCGCCTGCAGGAGGCCCCAGCATGTGTGTGTGTGTGTCGCAGAGTGTGTATGCCCATGGACACTTTGTGTATGCGTGTGTTCAGAAAGTTTTTCTCCTGCAGGTGGTGCTCTGATGGCAACTGGAAGGCGGTTTACTGCCACTCAACCCCCTACTATCTGGTCGCCTCCAGGGAGGTACTGTATGTGTGTTCTGGTTCCTTTGTGAACACACACTCACACAAACACACACAGTATGCACGTGGCATATGCATGCCTCCTACCTGGCTCAGCCCCTCCATTACCCCCCGCTCCACGCCCCGCCCTCCCCTGAGCAGGAGTACACCTGCAGTTACGGTCATGGCCCTGCCTGCCGGCCCCCTCTGCTGCTTTAAAGCTTCACTTTGTTCTTTGGATAGCTACACTCTGCTCTGCTTTTTGATCATTTGTTTGCATCACAGAATGCATTTTTACAGCACATAGAGATTCGCTGGCTTTGAATGTATCATCAGTCCTGCCCCCAGGGACCCTCACAGTGCTCTGATCCACCAACTCTGGAACTGTCTGCAAAAAGTACATATGTTCTTCACCTTTGAAATTGCAGGCTGAAGTCACGGTCGTGTTACCATTGGGGCAACCACAATCAATGTTTTCCCTGCTGTGGGTATGGGTGTTGCAGGCTATGATGAAATCCAGCAGAGTGAACAGTACAGAGGACATAAATCACCGTTAACACTTTATTTACTGACATTCATTATCAGTAGAGTCAAATTAGAAATATATTTTAGAATTTTGCCAAAATATTAGCTGCAACATAGCTAGCTGAAAGCCTTTTAACGGACCGCTTCAATCAGCCTCTTTCCCTGAAGACGTTCAGCATGTCACAGTACACAGGTGACAGCCAGCATGCACTTGTACTGTGCATGCTGGCTCACTGTCGCACAGTCACGACTTACAGGGACACTGAAACAGGACTAAGCCATCATTAATGTTATTAGAAACACTTGTGTCGTGTGTTGTCCACTACAATGGCATTCAGCTGTGCCCTCTGGAGCCGGAGCTGGTGAATGTTGTTTTGCAACAGACCCACACATTCAGTAACTAACCCTCACTTTAAATTATCAATTCCTACTGAGCTGAACATTTTCTTATAAAAAAACAACACTCTCAAACCAACATTCAGTACGATAATATTAATAAGTAATAATAAGTGGCTTACACAGCCAGTAGTGGTCCAGCAGAAGCAACCCTGCAAGCAGATTAGCTCGCTAGCAATAGTGCTAGGATGACTATCCCTGTCGGTCACGTGACCCTCAATTGCAGGTCATAGTCTCAGAGTGGCAGCTAGCCAGCAGCTAAATAACTGGGCTAGCTGGTTACAGTGCTTATTTTCAAAGGAAAGCAGCTAAAGCCTGCTTGAAATGTCACTAGATGATGTTGCACTCTGATTTGCATATCATCAATGTCATTACTTTACGCATGTAAGATTTTTCAGTTCAGTGAAGTCAAGCTAAACTTAAACTTTATCATTTGCTATTATTATTTTTCAAGTTGCTACCCTCCCATCAATTTGCATCTAAACCGACCTCGAATTAAAAAATCTTTTTATAGACTGGTGTATTGACTGTGGAACTGAAGCGTGACTGGAGAGGATCCAGACCATACATCTGAAATAAACTCGCTCCTGTAAACACTGTATTTTGAGAAAAAAGTAAAATGTAAATAGCCAAGTTAAATCATTTAGATCCAAAACAAAGGAGAAGGATTTCTCTCTGTTTGACTGATGTTGCTGTTGCTCTCCTCCACTCACTGAACACAGTCAGTCCAGAGAGCTGCAGCCATATGACACCACATTCACTGAGAAGTATTGATAGCACTCTACGAGGTGCTTTAAAAAAAAGTCACTGAAGGTGGTTTTTGCAGTCGCCAAATCTACAGAGAAAGCTGCTATATTGGCAACGCTGGCTGGTTAACAGGCGGAAGAAAAAAGCTAGTTATAGCTGCTAACAGTAAAACAAGAATAGCTTTTTATGCTGTAATAGTTATTCCTTAATATAGCTGAGAAACAGACTGAGGGTCCTTTTTAATTTTCATTGGATATGTCATTGGAGGTCATCTGTTCACATACATCCAAGGTTAATCGAAGTTCAGCAACATTAGACTGTATCATGTCGCAAAGAGATGCAAATAGCCACAGCACTAATGCCTCACCTGCTGGCTGCAGTCTCTCTGTGTGGAGCTCGTATGTTCCTCCCATGTCTTTCTTCCAAGCTCTGTGGTTTCTTCTCACAGTCCTTCTCAAGACCTGGAAACTCTACACTGAACTGCAGTTCTGAGTGTGAATATGTTTTTCTGTCAAGGGTTCTTTTGTAAAATCCAGCCTTTGTGAAGTTCCAGCCTCCTCCTGACCTTGGAATGAACAGGTATAGAAACTGGATATATATGAAGACAGTGAATAGCATTTCTGCTATCAAATCAAGCAATATTGAAGGTAAATTGCAGACAGCATAAATACATAAACACAGTACAACGCTCATCACAAGGTGTCATTAGGGAGCATAATTTGTACAGTATGTCACCACATTGAATCTGTTAAAGGGTTTTCTGTTCACAAGGCGGCCTCGTGTCTCAATGAGCGCATTAAAGAAAGGATCCCCTCCTGTAACTTAAAGTGCATATCAGCTCTGCGACCCCCCCGCTCCCCTCTCTTTGTAACCTCACGTCTTCACTGCCAGCCCTGCGCATGAAAGTACTGTTTATGCATTATATTATTTATTTATTAATTGCAATGGAGACTGAAATACAATACATGGCATATTTTGAATTTTAACAACAGTAGATCCAGAGCTGCACCGAAAGCAGCTTGCAGCTCAGAAACAATGTCTAAAAAGAAGTTTATAGATATATTCCATGTTTTTGCCAGCAGGTGTACTGCAATGGTATGTAAGCTTGGTTTTCCACAATTCAATAGCAAAATTCCTTTTGATGAGCAGACGTGCTGCTTTACAGAAAAATATGCTATGTTCTGGTCAAAAAAAGAATAGATAGTAGAATAAGGTATTCAACAGCCGTAAACGGATTCTTTAGCGAATGTCTCTTCATATAGATTAATGGAAAAGCAATATACACGGTTTTATAATTTTTTCCCAATTATTTTGCAATATTCCTCTAATTCAATTCAATACAATGCAGAGTAGCTTTCTAATGGATTCCGCAGCTCATTTAAATGAAATAAACTTGTTTTTGTGAATAATTAAGAACGCAAGTGCAAAGATAAAATACTCTAAAAGCGGACCAGCCGACTAACCAAGCCATTAAAGAAATCTAAAACCCGTAAAAGGGTGTTGTGATGTGTATACATGATGCAGTAGAGAAAAGTTGGTGATGGCGGTTTTAATTAAAACAGGAATAATCAGCGGTTCTCTTCTACCTGCCTGCTGTGATCTGAAGACACTACGGTGTAGTAGTCGGGCTGTGTTTTCATCTGATGACTGTGAGTGTGGGATTATGCCAGTTGTGTTTGTGTATGTACCATGTGCATTTTCAGATGTATGCATGTGTGGGTAGACTACTTTGTATGGGTTCTGATGAATACCTTATTGTTGGCCTTTGTGTACTCAAGGGTCCGCTTGTATGCATGAGCATCTCTGCCTCTCTGTCTCTGCTCATGTGCAGTATAGATAGCCTCCCCTACATGTGTCTTGTATGTGGCATTAGAGTAGGATGGCAATCTGAGAGCCCTTGTTTGGTGGCAGCATTTGTCATCTTTGAGATCAGACTAAAGGAGCACGTTCTACTGTAGGCGTATGTTACCTGACCACCACACTCCTAAAACCCTCTCATTTACATTTAGAGTGAATGCCATACTGTCAGCGAGGCTCCATTCCACTTGGACAAAGCCCCTCACAGCCTCTCTGCCTCCTACTTTGCAGTACACAGAGAGTAAAACAATAGTCGTCGTGATGGGGAGGCACCAGGCACACTAATTTGGCGTTATGGTGAAAGTCCTTACCAGAATGATGAGTATTATTTTGCAAGGTGGATCGAAAAGACTAAATCTCAGCGTGTCAAAACTGGCAAAATTAAACGTTTTTTCTATGAATTTTAAAATGGAGCTAGAAGGAGTCCATATACTTCATTGTAGGGGCACTCAAACCTTTTCAAATCAAAAACCCCAAAATGCAGCCACATTAAATCAAAGAGACTGAGGACATTTTGCCGCACAGAGTTTGATCATTTAGCTGAAACCTGGACTGCTTCAACTGCAGGCACAGAGATAAAACTGATAAGAGATAATAATCACAAAACAGCGCTTAAAGGTCCAGGTCCATTTTAGCGGAATGAATTAGCAGCAATTGAATATAATATTCATAATTATGTTATCATTAGTGTATAATCATCTAAAAATAAGAATAATTATGTCTTTGCCACCTTAGAATGAGAGCTACAGATGGAGCAGGTCGCACCGCCATGTTTCTACAGTGGCCCAGAAAGGACAAACCAAACACTGGCTCCACCAGTCACCATGTAGTAGCCACCATAGGGGAGAGTGAGGCGAGGGGTGGTCAGCTTGTTCAAATCTGCACCCTCACCTCTGGATGCCACTGAGTCCTACACATTGGACCTTCGCGGGGCTACTGTACTCCATCAGAAGTGCTTGTTGGATGGTCAAACACACACACACACACACACACACTTCACCACCTTTGCAACTGGGCAGGCTGATAATGCACCATTTCAATCTTGAACTTAATATGAATAAAATTCAAATGCGACATTTTTTTCTGATCCCCTTTGTGGTCTCTCAACTTAGTGACCTCACCAAAGTAGGAAAGTTAGTGGGACCATTAAAGTTGATTTGACTTCACACTTTCAGTGCAAACAAACAAACAATTTGTAAATTAAAATCGGGAGGAAACGGCAAGTCCATTAATGAGAGTGCAGAGGCACAGAAAACTAGTCCAACAACAGCATCCAAAACTTACGTGCCCTCAGGTTAGTTTAATAACTTCACAACCACACCTCAGAATTGGCTAAATATTACTCCTAATACTTCACCACCTTCCGGGAAAGCTGCTGCTGTTTATATCTTTGTCTCTCGCGACACCTGTGACCAGCGGCCCGGCGTCACCTGAGGCCCGAATGATATCGTGTTCCTTTTGTTTGTGGATCATTGAATAATGTAACTTTTATTAGTTGTGTTACTTCTGGGGTTGCCACGACGCAGCAGAGGACCAAGGGTGCTCCATCTTTGCAGGAAGCACTAATTATCCCTCGAAGAGATAATAACTGTATTTATCGTCTGAGGTGTTCCTTTTCTGAAGGGTTATTTATCAAATACCATGCGGGATTAGAAAATCAATTCTGAGTGTCACAAATTAATTTGCAGCCATCATCTCACTTGTTCCCATGAGACAGCATGCAGCAGAATCACCTTACTAATGTGGAGAAAGCTGCTGAATTGATTTCTCTTTCCATATCTTCAATACCTAATGAAGAACGCTATTGTGAGCCATGACAGAATAAGCATGTACCTGTGTGGAACTGCTGCTGCTGTAATACTTTTTTACTTCATCAGAATTAGGGGTGACACGATTATTAACATGTTGACTCGTATCAAGCACATTGTAAAGTTGACGCAGGAGCAGAGTTGAATAGCCAAAATGTTCATATGTTTGCAGCCAAGTACAGCGTGAATGTTTTCCTCATATTGTTCCTCATTAGATTAATCTAATTTGATATCCTGGCATTTCCCACTGAATCACAGCCAAATGGATTTTGACTCGCACTGCAGCATCTCTGTCATACAACTGAGCCCTGTAAGGTTCAGTTAATGTCTTGCGGTTGCAGAATATGGCAAACTAGCAGCTCCAGTCAAGAGTGTTAAACATAAAGTCTGTTTTTCTTTTTCTTCCTGTTGTGGCATAAAGATATAACTTGATCAAACTAATTTCAGATAATGTAGGAGTATAGAGCAGTAGACTAATGGAGGAAACAAAATGTTTGATGAAGCATTTGATGATAAAATATGAATCAACACTATATATATATATATATATATATAAATTTATTTATGTATTTGAAAGGGACAGTACACATTAATGAACATGAGTATGTGAGTACATGTGTAAATGTGTTGGAGTTAGCAAGCCTGCTAATTTACATCTGTAGTCCCTTGGCAGGTAATAGACAGACAAACACATAGAAGGTAGACGAGAAAAAAAAAGAAGGAATATAATAATAACAGTACACAAGGAGTTCACATTAAAATACCCATTCATACATAGACATTAAATGCAGTGTGAATTCTATGAAGGGCCGGGTATAAAGTGCCAGTTGTTAAAATGCAAGTGCATGGATAGTTAAATAGATCGACAAGTGGTGGCCCACACCTGCCGCTTAGAGCGGACCAAGACATCGGATACTTAGCAGCAGATGAAGTCAGAAGTCAGGTTAATGCACAGCTGACAGCCCTATTGGACAACCGGCAAAATTCATATTATAGCAAGAACCAATCAGCTAACTAAAAAAAAGTGAGTGGCTATCATTACTTTAAGAAATGAAGGTGAGTCAGTCCAGAAAATTGCAAAAACTGTGTCCCCAAGTGGAGTCGCAAAACCATCAAGCGCTACAACGAAACTGGCACACATGAGGACTGACCCAAGAAAGGAAGACCAAGAGTCACCTCTGCTTCTGAGGATAAGTTCATCCGAGTCACCAGCCTCAGAAATAGCAAGTTAACAGCAGCTCAGATCAGAGACCAGATGAATGCCACACAGAGTTCTAGCAGCAGACTCATCTCTACAACTGTGAAGAGGAGACTGTGCGACTCAGGCCTTCATGGTCAAATAGCTGCTAGGAAACCACTGATAAGGAGAGGCAACAAGCAGAAGAGATTTGTTTGAGCCAAGAAACACAAGGAATGGACATCAGACCAGTGGAAATCTGTGCTTTGGTCTGATGAGTCCAAATTTGAGATCTTTGGTTCCAACCGCCATGTCTTTGTGAGACGCAGAAAAGGTGAACGGATGGATTCCACATGCCTGGTTCCCACTGTGAAGCATGGTGGAGGGGGTGTGATGGTGTGGGGGTGTTTTGCTGGTGACACTGTTGGGGGTTTATTCAAAATTGAAGGCACACTGAACCAGCATGGCTACCACAGCATCCTGCAGCGACGTGCCATCCCATCCGGTTTGCGTTTAGTTGGACGATCATTTATTTTTCAACAGGACAATGTCCCCAAACACACCTCCAGGCTGCGTAAGGGCTGTTTGACCAAGAAGGAGAATGATGGAGCACTACGGCAGATGACCTGGCCTCCACAGTCACCAGACCTGAACCCAATCGAGATGGTTTGGGGTGAGCTGGACTACAGAGTGAAGGCAAAGGGGCTAACAAGTGCTAAACACCTCTGGGAACTACTTCAAGACTGTTGGAAAACCATTTCAGGTGACAAGCTCATGGAGAGAATGCCAAGAGTGTAAAAAGCAGCAATCAGAGCAAAAGGTGGCTCTTATATATATATATATATATATATATATTTATGTATATATATATATATATATATATATATATATATCTCCAAACAGTGAACAGTGGGCCTGGTCAATTGCAATTATGGTCCTCATTTACACAGCGATATCAGATCATGCAGTCAAGTGTAACATCTTTGCACCACGCAGAGGGCAGGACTGTGACACCAGAGCCCCCAGGGACCATCCTGATCCCACATGTGTTCAGTTTTAAGCAGCAATTAAAGTTAGAGGAAAAAAACGTAGACATGGTGAAATGTTAATAAAGTCAAGTCATGTCCTGTCTGATGCTTCAAGTCACTGCAGACTTTTCTGCATCAAACAAGACCACAGTCTTTCTCTGACCTTAAGCAAGTGCTACGAGTACATAAGCATGCGGTTCAATGGTGCTGCAGCTGCTATGAGTGGATATAGTTTTGCAAGGATGGATATTGTAGGGAGAAGTAATACGCTATCAGTGAACAATTACCAGATTATTTTACTGAACAATACTTCTTCATTATGTTTATAAAAATGTAATTTGGGCAGCCTTTGATATAGAAGGAGTTTGTCATCTTTTGTCCTAGCATTTTTTTGGACATGGATAATGCACTAAGACTAAGTTGGATGATCACATATGAAACATTTAAATAAATTTGAGGGTTGCAGCAGTTTTTTACCTTCTGCTGTTTGGTCTACAATTTAGGTGACCATTTCCACATATATGTTATGTGAAAGCATATAGAACTACTTATGATGTTGCACCTGGGGGGATTTTGTTTGTTTGTTTGCTTAGTAGATATATTACCATGTCTAATGATGGTGTTTTGTAATCAAGTGTGGGATGGTCCAAATGTGTGGCAGGACACAGAAACCCCAAACAAAAGTCCCATCTCCTGGTTTCATTCCAACCAGTGAGAAATACCTGAACACTGATGATTTTAGGCACCTTTACTGAGATCCATTTCTAAAAATGCTCTTTCCTGTCTGCCAGTCACTACTTCAACAAAGTTAAACATGCCTCCATTTCCCACAAATTGATATTATCTTGCCCTCAAACGGCATTTGTTTGTGTTTGCATCTGTTTGTTGCCTGCAGAGCAAACATCAGAATGTGTACTACGTGTTTGTCGATTCTGATTCATAGATAAAAGAGACCCCCAGTCCTGAGTTGAATGGATAATCTGTTTATATTACTGCTTGAGGCAGTTCCTTTGAATTAGTGCTTTACTCAATAAACACTGCAATGTGGGAAAAAGTGCTACTTTATTGTTGACTGTGTTAGTGGGTTGAAAAGACATCTGTCAAATGAGCCCTTGAAAACTGCATTCTCTGAAGGAACAACAAAAAATCCCTCATCAAAAGACAGGAACTCTGCATCTAGAGGAGAAAATGCATTGGAAACCCAATGGCATGCACCCTATGGTACATGGTAGACAACTGAGTAAAAAAAAACAACAACTATTTCATATGCCAAACTGGTTGTATTTCAGCAGTCTTTCACAAAGAAATGGCTCTTTTGACTGAGCGTTTGACAGATGTCCTGTTTTCTAAGCCGCTGACATAGCTACAGCCTTGCAGGCTTCATCTATTCGATACCACAGCCATGCCAGGACTCTGGCATATAGCCTCACACTGCATCTGAGATAGCCTTTGTGATTTCTGCAGTTTATGTGACATGAATACGAAATATCATGTACACCCTACAGAGGACAGCTCAATGGGATGTAAGGTTGTCTTGCTTGGACAGCAGTAACAACAGACCAGAGGGATACTAGACGTATTTTTTAAAATGGAGGTCCCGCCGCTGGCTTTTCCTGTCAAAGCCAGAGGAGGAAAGTACTATCCAACTACCCACACCCATCCGAAACACACATACACACACACAAGCACGCACACACACACACACACATATAACACTGTATGTGTGTCTGGGAAAGAGCTGTGCAGCTTTCAGAGCTCAGCATGAGAGCATTTGATATTCATAGAAGGGAAGAGGAGGAGAAAGTGAAACAACAGCGGGGGCACTGCCTTACGCGTGATATTACATTGTAATTATGATTTGGATGCAGGCACTGAGGAAGCACTGAGGGTGCACTACAAATGTGCAAAAATGTATGCACACACACATGCAGAGCAAAGGTGCAGTGATGGCACACACTCCTCGGGCGGAGGCACTTGAAACTTCAAACTGCCAATGCCTGCGCCTTTGCAGGAGTAATGTGGGATCAGGCGCAGCGTGGTGCATCCTGCATTTCTTTTTAAAGCAGGCAGATGAGGTCCGCGAGCAGGCTCCATATAGCTATCGACAGAGGCATACTGATTGGTTTGTTTACCATCAATATTTGCAGATGTCAATCTGGGCGCCTTTGAGAAAATGGATTTTTCAGCATGAAGCAGAATGTTCAGAGAAATCACTGGTATTAGCGCCGCCACAGACGAAACAGAAATATATATATTGTGAGACAGATGCAGTAGCTACACTAGAAGGCCCACATGTGCACCTGAAAATACCCACAGCCAGGCAAGAGAGACAGACAGAGGAGCGATTTTGGACTGCCCAATAATGAAAGAGTTGGTTGTGAGTTGGAAACATGCCCGTAGAATTTCAGTTTGATTTGTAAAGCCGTTTTTTAAATGAAAAACAAAGACTGCGAAATGAAAATGGAGATTTTGGACTATACACGAATATAACAAGGACACAGACACATACATATGTAAAATTCACAAATGCAATCTAAAGCATTTTGAAAACATTCCCATGGGATTTTTCAATTCGATTAGTAAAGGTTTGGAAGGGAGGGAGAAAGAAAGAGCTGTCAGACTGTGATGCTGGCACATCTACTCTGCCTCTTTTATCAAAGATAAGTAGTATTGATTTACTTTGAGGCTGTAAAAAGTATTCGTCTTAAGAGCTGACATTTAATAATCTCCACCTAATCCATGTTTTGCTGGGAGCCTCTTGAGATGCTGGTGAGTCCTCCATTGTTCTCCTGTTCTCTCCTGCACCTACTGTATATCTAATGAAGGAGATGTTATTAACCCCCCCTCATTGGCTCACAGCTATATTTACTATGGTGCAGTGTTTATCTGATGAAGGCTGAAGGGATACATCAACTTTTGGGCAAATAAAGTTTGACTCAGTAAGATTTGATGCGATTTTCTGTGGTTGTCCTGGGGGGTATGCTACAAAGCCAGTTCAACATAGCCAGGCTTTCTTTGCATCACATGGCTTGACAAAACCTAAATTCCCAGTCATATTATCGGGCAATATGAGATGTTTACAGAACCAGTCTTAAACCTCCTGAACTCTTTATAGCTGTCCCGATAATGTCAAAGATTTGATAGTTAGGAGTCCACAAGCAGCTGACAGTGTTGGCAAGCCATGATTCTAGCCCTTGAGGCTAACTTTAGCTGGCATACTACTGCAGGATCAAGTACTAATAATGTTGCATTAACAACGGTTCAAATGACTGTGGAAAGTGTCACTTATAGTGACTAACCCACAGAGAATGATCACTGGACTCAGAGGTTCCCCCTCAGCTCAGTGTTTTAACATCTTTTAACTTATTGTTTTGTTTTTATTTTACTCTCACCGCTCTCATCAGCACAGTTTCCAGCAGAAGTCTTCAGCAAAAAACCCAGAAGCCCCACTGTACACTACCTGCCCAACAGTCAACAGCTGAAGAGCTGGATACTTCCCTCACGAGCTGGTGGAGACCAAAGACAGAGCTAAAAGGAGAGTATACATGTGTCTAACATCCTTAAGAGGATGCATTGACTGTTAACTATAAATAAATGCAAATGTCGCTCTGTATCTTTTTGATGGCACTCGTCAGGTTCAAATATGAAAACTGAAAAGGAAGTATCAGTGTATTTTCGTGACATTTGAAGCTGTTTCCCTTTCAGTAGCTATCTATCAGTTGATATCTCCAACCCCAATTATTACAGATATTTGTTTGAGAAAAAAATTTATTAAGTTCGCGTTGGCAGACTTTCTTGTTTTCACAGAGTGACCCCAAAAGTAATCGAATAACCTGGAACCTGAACTAAGGCCAAAACTAGAAGCTATGGAGGGATAATGCCAAATCTATATTCCTGCTGTCGGATCTGACCCCAGCTGATCAATCAGAACGATGTATTCTTCCTTTTAGGCTCTGCACGGGTTACACCAAAAAGCAGAACACACTCAAGACAGAAGGAACAGGTTCAGAGAGCTTGCACACTGTTTGCCCCCACATAGTGTGCATTAATAATAAATCATTAACATTTCCATCACATTTCATTTCATGTCATGATTAAGGTCGGTAAGGGACCAAACTTTGTTGATTTCTCGTTAACAGATACACCCCGGAGGCCAATCTATCAGTGTGAAGTTTGATTTTGCAGACTGAAAATGCCGCAGTTGTTGAGTCAAATCATATGCTGCTGTCTGATTTTTAATAAAAGGCCAGTGTTGGCTTTTTATATCAAACTGCAAACATGCAGAATGCCTCTGCAAGAAGGCGCCAAAAAAAAAAAAACCCCAAAAAACACTGAGATTGTTGAGATAGTGCCTAGACTCCGCCAACACAAAGGGAACAGGAAAAAAGGCCTGAATGTCGCTCAGTGTGTGTCTGTACACACTAGTGTACAACTGAAGGGTTTCTCGGCGGGGTCTGTAAATTCCAGGCCGGGCTCCTGTCCATTAGCGAGGCTCCGCTTTCTCCCAGCTGCCCCTCGGTGCCCGGCATCTCAGCGGAGGTGCTCTGAAACACAACACACCAAATGAGATGTGACTCGCGCCGCCATACTGTTCTATTTATACTGGATGGGACGACATTGCGGGGAAAGATGCAAAAAAGCACTCACCTGCTGCTTGATGAGGTCTGGTGGCTCTCCAAGCCCACGGAGGAGTCTGTGTAATTTTCACCCTCACATCCAAGGGTGGAAGGCAGACCTCACCCCCTCCTCATCCACCCCTTCCCCCCCTCCAACAGCCTCGCCCACCTTCCCCCAAAGGCAAAGAAAAACAGTAGATAATTACTTGGTGTGAAATTTCCTCGCAGTCAGTGTCTCTGCCACACAATGTGTGGGTGTCACAAAACTCATATTTGACTGTGGTTTTGAGGACATGCAACAAGGCTATTGTGGCGATGCTTGTGTTGGAGGTGCTCTCCCACGGGTAAAGGAGCAATTCTAAAAATAACGGTTTTCCTTTTTGATTTCCTTTCTTCACAAAGACAACAGGTTAGAGCCCAGAACATGTTTTGAATTTGAATAGGTGTTGAAACAATAGCCGGCGCTTTTGAAAATCTGTAGCACCAAAATGGAAGTTGTGCTGATGTCTGGGCTTGCATCTATCAAACTGCTGAAGTCTGACGTTTGGGATTTAAGTGAAACATAAAAGTAAAAAAAAAAGAAGAAAAAAAGTGTTAAACTCCTACTTGTAGGTGCAAGAATAAAAGCTTTTTTTCAGATTTCTCACGATGTAAAATACAAAGCTCTCTTAAGATATTTAAAGGAGATAACTGATGTACATACACAGAAGTGAGCACAAACATTCTGAGACCTTGACCTTGTTACTGTACAAAATATTATAGGTCATGATGAATATTATGTTAGTTGAACGTGTCTAATGTGTCTAATTCAGAATAGGGAAGTTAGAGCCTATTGTTTTCATTTGACTTGAATGTTTGGTTGGATGGCAGGATTCACAGGGTCATTTCATAGACGTACCTCATCTACCAGCAGCAGATTTCTTTCCTGCTCAGGGCTGGTTTTCTTTTTGTTTGCATGTCAGCTACAATTCTTCAGTATTTTATTTCCAAATGATGCACAGTTTTGAATTATTATTACTATATTTACAAAATACAGAAATTGTCGGCTATAATGTTGTTAATATTACATTTTTATTGCTACTGGAAATGTTAGATGTGGGGTGAATCATTCTGGACAAAGACTGTTGATATCGCCATGTCTCCTTCACGCTGCCATTGCACATTAGCATGCCAGATTTACCGGATCTCTCGCTCACCCCATCTCCCATCCCCTTCACCGTTGTCCTGTGCACAAACATGAATGCCCCCTGTTGTCGATTGGCTGGAATAGTGTTGCGTGGCTCGCTCCGAGCAGAGCCAGGGCTGTATACAAAAGCACACACACACACACGCACACACACGCACACACACACAAGCACAAACAGCGACTTTTTCACTCCTGAAGTGGCCGAGTGTAATTCAGAGAAGCCAGAGAAATGCAGGCCCTGGTCTTGTCTCCCTCAGCATCAGCATCATTTTGTAAAATGCAGATCTCCATATCTGTCTGATATCTGTTCAAATCACCAGCAGGGATTCTCCCCTGCCATGAAACATTCATTTCACTGAGAAATGTCTCATTGCGTGAAGTAGTATGAAAATTTCAACCTCTTGTCAGTTGATGGTTAGATCCAACCCCTGCATGTGAAAAATCCCCCATCACTCAGGCCTCATTTAACCCATGCCCCTGTGACTTCAATAAATGCCCGATATGAGGAAGAAGCAGGAACGAAGTGGTGGTGTTGTTTAAGAGCGGGGCTGCAGGAGGATTAATGATCAGTGCGGCAAACTTGGCTTTTGCTTGCATCACGGAATCAATGGCGTTGAGCGAGGCAGACGTGCCGGCCTGTGGAGGGGCTCGACGAGAGCTCTAAGAGCCGAGACTAACCTCCCCTCATTCCTCAACAAGACAGAGGGCCCCTCGCTGCCAAGCAGACAAGGTGAAACACTGTGGGGACCCGAGCTGAATGGCAAGGGCTTTTATGCAGTTTAATGATTTTATTAATCGGATGAGTCAAATGCTCGTGTCGTGAGTCCCAGTAATATGTCATTTGTCTTAAGTGGCTGTTTTCACCAACTTGTTTCGTCCTTGACTAGGATTAGGCTCATACTAGGAATAGTGAACAAACAGGAAAATAATAAATGATGCTTCAGGCTTAGCACAGGAATTAGAAGGCGCTCTGTTAAAAGGAAAACAGCCCTGAAATGATAGCACTTTTGCTAAAAACAGGACAGGGGTTATCCAGTAAAAATGAAGTACATTTATAAATATGCTGGTTCTGTTCTGTCTTCAGTGAGTTATTACAAAGCACATTTTCACCACAGCAAGGATTCTTTCTTTTTTTTTTTCTGGATTTCAAAGACACAAGGCTCTGATTGACATGTTGGTTTGTTCCCAGTATTTAATTGTATTTTCAAAGATCTCTCAGGGATCACGAGGTTGACTCGTTGTTATGTTTATCATGTTGTGCTGCTTTCTTACTTGCCTTTGATCTGACTTCTTATGCTCTTGAATAAATGCCTGCTTTCATTTACCAAATGCACTCTGGTTTCTAATTGAGGCTAAAAATGGTCCTGTGCAACTGCAACACTTTCTTTTCCTTCATCATTAGTAGCCACCACCATTATGAGACGCCTGAAATCACAGGTAAAGGGTCACCACGCTGAATGCTGTATGTTGATGCCTCAGCGGTAAACATTACAACAGAGTAAAAGGTGTGAATATATAATGACTTCTGGATGTTATTAAAACAATTCATATCATAATTAAAGAAGTAATTATTTCCCCCTGAGGAATCTTAAACAAAGCACATGTACACTATTGTGTACACTGCATATACTCTGCATGCAAATATTCCCAAAGGCTGTTCACAACTGGCCAGTACCCGTTGTGCTGGGATAAGATATGTCACGTTGTATATAACAGTATATTCTACAGGGCAGTGCAGAACAGAATTTCAACAAGTCTTGTGAGTTTTAGAACAGTGTGAGTTAAGGCTCCTTTACACAAAATTTGCAATATGCAGACATGATCTTAGGACACGCCATTTTGGCCGAGCAGGAGGTCTTCAAAGTCACACCATTGTGTTTAGGGAATGTAGTGAAGTCCATTGCAAGATATGAGATGCTAAACAATTTACAGCCAAAGTGATTCCAATCATTGGAGATTTGAGGGTGGATGCTGGTTTGCTTTAGGCGGCGTGGACAAAGCCAAAGACACACCCATGAACGTTTCAGCCTGAGCGAAATTTGTGCATACACGTACATGCACGGGCTTTTAGGAATCCACTTCATAAACTACAGAAACAAGAGGAGCAAGGACTGGAACTGGAAGAACTGGAGTACAGGTCACGGCCCAGACTAGAGGATTCCTGGTGGTTGGCTGCTGATTGGCCTGCAGTGTCAGACCAGTGTTAAAACTGCTAATTGAATGGGTAAATCAAAGGGAAGAAGGCACGTAGGACAGCTACAGTCCTTCAGTACTGTGGACCGCCAGCCCCCCCCGCCTGCTTTTCACCTGATGGTGTGATCCCCGTCCGTCATCGCACGTGGTCGCGCACACATGCACGTCAGCTGAGCAGTGTGGTTCAAAAATGGACAACACAGGATGAAGAGAGGACAAGAGAGAGAAACGGTAGAGCCGAGGGGGACCATTCAAAGGAGGAATGCCTGTGGAGAAAGTGTCGCTAAATGCTGTAAAATGACAGATATCTTCACGGTCTAGGGATGTGGTTAGTGTTTAAAAAAGACACATATACACATATATACGGATTTTTATTCCTGTTGCCATAGTTATGTAATTGCAATTGACTAACTTTAAGTTGAAGAGACTTGACTGGTTTTATTATGATTTTTTTTTTTACTACATATAAAAGACATGTGACTGGAATAAACAGCTAACAGAATAAAACAACAACAAATTTCAAATGACTTAAAGTCCGACGCCGACCTGATGAGCTCTTAAAGTCTAGATCCGAACTGAACACCACCACAGCCCACAAACACGTATGCTAACCAGCTCACAGCTAACGTCTGTGCTCTGACTGTTGCAAACAAACATAGTCTGAGTAAAGACAGGTAAAGTTTAAAGACTATAAAGAATAAAGAGACGGCAAATTCTGTTTCATGTTCCTCCTGAACACACGTCAAACCCAACAGATTTTTTGCCGCTCGGGGGGAAGCATCACAAGCCGTTACGACATTGACTTGACTCCAACGCTAACTTTAACGGCTCACAGTGTGCCAGTCGTCACAGTGTCGACCGGTCTGCCCCTCACACCCGCTACGTTTAAGTTCATACTCATGCCGCACATCGTTGGAAAGCTAAGATTCACACCGTCAGGCACGATCAACAAAAACGGTCATTCAGCCGTGCTAATCTTCCATGCTTGCGGTTATAATTCCAGTAGGCATGTACACGTAGGTCTCAAGATGGCTGCCACACTCAGACTTTGATTGGCCGATTGATTTGACTGACACCTCATGTGGCGAGTTAGGACCGTCCATGTCATCTCCACAACGAGAGTCTGCGTTGACAGGAAAGGCCTCCTTCTCTGCTTTTGTCTAAAGATCCAGTCAATTGCAACTGATTGTGCAGATGGCTGATTCTTCTTATAGCCAATGAAATTCCAGGTTTTGAAATGATAAATACAGCAAATGGGCTCAATATAAAAATGAATATATGCAATATAAGTATAGACACCCAAAATATTAATGTAGATGGTGCAAATATACATTGTCTGAATATAAATGTAGATGTTAAACCTAAATAAATATCATAAATGACATTTTTTTGGAGAATGTCTGGACATACCATTAGAAAAACATGTCAAATATTCCCTTTCTGTGTTATTGCTATCAACTTTTATTGAACTTTCACTGCTGTTAGGCTTTGTGCTGCGGTCCCATTGTGTTTTCCAACTAATCAGGCCCAGATATAGTCACCTGCAAGCATCTATGTGCAAAAAAAATATTCAGGCAGAAATAAAAACCTTGTTCTTCAGTGTGTTCAAACTTCTTTTACTTAATGCCAGCAGCACTGACAGTGACTCGGACTGCTGGGGATAAAACATTGTTACAACAGACCAAAATGTACTCCAAATTGTTCAATAATGAGTTTTGATTCACTGTGGGTACGCCTGGGATAAGCGTTTTGGGCTCATTTTACAGGAATGGAATGGGGTTAAGTTCAAATAGCAAATTAGCAAACAGATTCTTGTCTCGACATCCAGCAGACACAAAGCAACATTAGCATTCAGTGCAGCGCTCGCCCTCCTTTTAGCTCTGTTTTACTTTCCTTCTGAGGACAATAACTGGTTTTAGCAGCTAAATGCTGCACTATTCACCAGCTAATTGCTAACTTTGTGTGCTGTTTGGCGCTGGGCAGGTAGCCCAGCGTACTGTGATTTTAACAGCTGCCTGCTGCTTCGAGAAATGACACTGATGAGATTGGTGGGAGTGAAACCAAACAGTAAAGTTATGCACTGGGAAACCAAAGCGCTGAATAGAAAGATATTAAATTGTTCATTGGAGCTGAGGGAAACTGCAGAGTATTGTGGTAATTATTTGTATTTGAGAGAACCCTTTTACATCCAAATAGTCAGTTGATCCATTAATATGAAGGAAGCAACTCTAACGCAAAGCAGACGCAAAGCATGTACTAAATCATAATTATATAAGAAACAAAGACAATATGAGGTTATTTCCCCATCACTTCAATTTAGTGAATCCTTGTTGAGTGTCATAGTCTGGGCATGTAAAAGTTTTGATTTACTGTTAAGAATAAGCTTTTGTGCATGTTTCATTTATTGAACTATTTATCTTTTAATCATTGCTAAAACTTTTCATCATTTTCTTCTATGGCAAAGGATCCTTTACAGATTACAGTGTTTAAATGTCTTTGGTTTTCTAAAGGCCTTACTGCATTGTTGCACAAAAGGTGCTTCATAGTCAAAGCCTGACTGATGGATCAATAAAGAGTTGTCAAACAAGAATGATTCACGACAGCCATCTTGCTCACTATAATCTTTTGAATTGCTCAGTTCCCCTTAATCATTGCTTTAGAAGCTATAATATTTTATACTGGAAGGCTCCAATCTTCAAGTTGTCATTCCACCGTTTGGATTTTCAGTCTCTACGAAATCTATAACTCTGTCTAGAACTGGCAGATGAATGCAATGGCAGGACAGAAGGTCAATCTAACAAAATCCTTTTAACCTTAACTTGTTCTTATCATACAGCCAGCTGCCTACAAGGTGGGTCACAGTCATGATGAAGCAGCCATTAGCTTGAGCGGCCTGACCTTACAAAGGAAAACTGTCACAAACTAAGTTCTCTCAAGTATCCAGCCTCCAAAAACGCATGATCAATCGAGCTGACTCAAGTGTTTTTACGAGTCGGATTCTCAGTCAAGAGTGTCAGCGCGTGATTATACCTCCATCTATCATTGTGATGGGACTAAGTATTGGCTCCTTGTGACAGACTCTGAGGAATAGGACTCGACTTCAAGACAGACTTCACAGACTCACTAGATCAGCAGTCTGGAGCATTCACGAGAGACGACAGGCATTCAGCTTTTTCCTTATCCTCTCAACAACCTCTTAATTTATAGTCCAGGGCTTCCTTTTCTCAGAGTTTTGCTGCTGCTGTTTCTGTCCATCCATGCCGTGAACTCCCAATGCCCTCTCTGGCTGATAGTGGCGATACAACACGAAGTGTTTAAGGATTGAACAGCTCTACAGATCTATACAGAAGCAAGAACTGTCTCTAGCAGAGAGAGGTACAGTATCGCATACGCATCTAGATATACACATCAAAACTGATAGCTAGAGACTTCCTGTCTGTCTTCTGCGTGGGTGTTTAAACTGCACACTGGATATTACCTCAAAGCAACTATTAATTGTAAATCCTTTTTTTGAAATTATCCTATGCAGCTACCACACTGTTTTTTTTCTCTTAAGAGGAATAAGAAACAGCTTTCTGAGGAGGAGGACAGGATGTAAATTCCCCCTCAAGAATTGACGCTCATCAAATTAACCGTCCTCAGTAGTCTATTGTTACAATTAGAAGTTAGTGAAGCTATTCCTTACATATCGGCAGCTGTTGTCTATTTTCCTTTAATTTGTTGTAATTTGGAAGGAATCGACTTAATGCCTCGTCCGACAAGAACACGTTTTACTGATATGGATTGTTGTAAAGCGGGCTTAATTGATGCTGAGCATTGCAGCAGAATTCTCAATGAAAAAGCGATGAAACAAGTGCATGCTTGACAACCTACTTCAGTAGAGCCGCTCCTCTTCACCATCGTGTTATTGGAGGTACACTGACTTAAGAGGCATGGCGCATGCTTGGCCTCAGTTATTTCCTTGTCTTCTCAATCAGTCGGCACCGTCTGTCATTCTAGACAGGTGTGTGCTTGTCAAAACCACCATTTGCATGGTGACTTCATTTGAATAATAGGCAAGGAAAAAAGGTCTGAATACTCCACTCTTAACCTTAATATATTTCATTTTTTGTCTGATTAAATTACATGTTTCACTGAATCTTAATTGCTTTTTTGTGAACCTGCTTATGTGATCTGATTTGCAATTTTCAGTGGGAATGGTATTGTATTACTTTGAATATCAAGGAAAGTCAGACAGGGCAGCAAGCTTTCCACAATTTGCTCTTGGATTTTTAATGGCATAGTTCAAAGGATTCAAGGATTATAATTGTCAAAAAAGACAAGTTCAATTGTTCTTTTCAAAAAACAGCAATAATATGTTGCTTTTTTTTCTTTCTCAATTTACTGAAAAGGAGAAAAAACTAAACCAGTATGCGAAGCCTTTGCCACACGACACACGCTGTGTGTTTTTCCCCGATCCAGAGCGGTCAGTCCCAGGTGAAGGTCTGATGAATATGTGGGCGCCTCTCCAGTGATCATTTGCTGTGAGATTGGCACTTAAAATGCATAATCAGCTGTAATTAATCGAACAAAGTGATTAATCACATTTAGCTCCCTCTCTGTTTGCATGCAACCTGTCATAATCAATTATTTGTGGGATAAATCGTGACTCTGGAGATAGGGGTGGCAGGAGAGGAGCGGGGTGCCTGATGAAGACTGATGACAGCCCTAAACATGGGACATGACAGTGGGAACATGGTGGAGATTGAATCTGTAACCCTCCGAGCACATCATAAATTATCTCTCTCAGGATAAAATGATTGATTTGCATCGCTCCTTGCTGCACCTGGAATTGCTGTCCTTCACAGGAACAAACCAGGTGGGTGAACGCTACATGACGGCTCGTCTTATGAGCTCATACCGGGAAACAAAACACTATAAGATGTGTCACTTAAGGCTTGTGTCCAGGAATCTCTTTTTTTTCCTTGAAGAATTAGGTGGACACATCCAGACACAAGCAGCAGTCTGACACTGAAGCACAGTGTGTGCAAAGTACAGAAATCTGACAACCTACAGTAGGTTCGGTTCCCACCTCCTGACAGTGCATTTTGTCACTGGGTAAGAAGCAA
Organism: Chelmon rostratus; assembly: GCF_017976325.1. Classification (NCBI taxonomy): domain Eukaryota; kingdom Metazoa; phylum Chordata; class Actinopteri; order Chaetodontiformes; family Chaetodontidae; genus Chelmon; species Chelmon rostratus. Next base: position 5,560,287 of record NC_055658.1, read on the forward strand.
GCTTATTTAATTTAAAAATCTGTACCTTTCGCACATTGTCAGCCTCTCCTGAGTTGAGAGGTAGCTGAAATGACAATTGAGCTGCAGGAATGAAAGGTTTTGTAAAATCTCTGTTTATTTTTAATCTGGAAAATGTGCCAGCTAGTAAAGTGTCATACTGGTCTTAAGCTGGTGATTGGATGTGTGAAAACAAAAGACTGGTGTGAATGAGCTGCCTCTGTACGTACGTACATTATTATCATTGGCATCGTGTGAAGGACAGGTGTGGCACGACAAACCGATCACCCTTTTGGTATAGCAGAGTGTGGACCTCTGCAATTCTGTCTTCGACAAAATGGTTTTTTATACCACTAATTCGCTTTATCACATTACAGATGAGCCCTTTATCCAACTCAAGACGTGTGACTGATTTACAGGCCTGACTCACACAGGCCTCTGATACTGGATTTCTGGGTTTAGTTGACTATTTAAAGGTCAGCATGTCCTTTCATGTTGCCATGACCACAATCTCTCCCTAACCGTAAAATTTTAGGATACGTAAGAGTTTGATGAAATCAAACCCCATGACCTTGATGATTAATTGAAATTTCATCTCCAGAACATTTTTGGAAAACAACAGCGGATCAGCTGTAAATATTACAGGGAGTAATGGAACTTGAAGGACCAGTCACAGCGACCTTGTTAGATGAAGAGGTAACCAGCTCCTGTTGCAGTGCCCTGCTGCTGTCCTGCTGCCAGGAGCAGATATCAAAGGAAAAACAAGTGGAACGCTTTGCAGGTACGTTTAGCGTGAGCGTTTCCTCATTATGTTGACACAAAAAGTTTATTCTGGCTTTACATTCAAAATGTTGTTGCTTCTGTGAATAATTTGTAATTTGTAAGAATATAGTGTTTAGCTGTTTATGGGGTCGCTACAAAAGCATGCACTGCAATTTTCCCTGAGCTCACATGAAACTGATAAAACTGTGACAGCACACAACACTTACCAGAACCGTGAAAGATCCCGTGGATACGACACACTTTTGCAGTGTTTTACCTGGAAAGCTGTTTTGGATCACAGTAAGTAAATTCATTCAACATTTTTTTTGAATGACAAGTTTTTATTGTTTCATGCGTCATAGTCACGACCATTGACAGATTTTTTAGTGCTGTAACATCGTGAAGTTTGAGCTTGTCAGTAAAGAAGCCAGTCGGGTTCATCTGTCAGGAGTCGTTGTCAGGACAGTAGTAACACGTTTCTTTCGTCCCTCTACAGCAGGGGTCCACATCTGACGTTCATTCAAGGTCCGGAACTACTGGTGATAACAAAATAGCAATTAATTAGTTAATTAAAGTCACATCTCGTGTGATTGTGCCAACACAACACCGAGGCAGACGAGGCGCAGACAGTTTGTCCATATTTCTTTCTGACTCCGACATATTCTTACAGCTGCATTTACAGCACGTGCAGAAACTGTGTAGTAGAGAAAACAAGACACACTCTGTGCTGCAATTTAGGAGCTGACAGCAGATTCTCTGGTGTAACGTTAATGTGTGAACTCGGCAGCAACAACACACAACTCTCGTCACCAGGACACCGATGGCAGTGATGAGGAAATCAGCCCCATTAATACCACATTCATCTGAGGACAGGATCACTGTGAATGATCTCCAGCTACACTGTGTATTTAACCACGCTAATAATTAATTGACCAATAGAAAATGTGTTTAAAAATAGAAAATGTTCCACTTCATAATGTATTGTAGCAAATGCATAACATGCGGCATGGCAGGGGTCCTCAACTACATTCGTCCAAGGGCCAGAATTTTTCTGAGCAGTTTCTTGGTGGGTTCACGGAGGAGAGAGGATGGAGTTGCAGAACAAGATGCATGCATTTTCTGAAGTCGTCAACATTCTGCGTAATAGGTCCGTGGGACAACAGTTGCCGATCACTGGGTTATGTGTCATACGGTTACGGGACTTTGAGAAACTACACTCCACAGTTACAGATGAGTGTTTCTTTCACCATTATGCTATTGTAGTCACTATGCCTATACTACAAACGTGTGTGTGTCACATTGCATGGACAGAATGTGCAGGGAGAAGAGTCAGGGTGAGAAGGGTTGGTCTCTGTATTTGAAGAGACCTGCTGCCACCATATCTGCAAAGGTAAACAGTAGACCTCCCAAAAACAACAATAAAGGCTTCATTTACTCTTGGTAATACACCGGAAAACTTGGTATATATGGTATATACTACAGATTCATGGTGCAGCAGTTTATTTTAAAGAAACAATCACTTAACAATAAAGTATGTACTTAATGTACATTTGTGTTCCCCATCACTATGTGTAAATTGTGTTATTGAAAAGAGCTGAATAAAAGAAGAGCCAAAAAAAAAAAAGCCAAACAGTTTATTCATCATTTCCTGGGGAAGTGTGGGTGCAGCGTCTCTTTTGTATGCGCTGGTCCCATGAGGCTGTTCTGAGGGCGCAGAACACTGTATCTGTCACAACTGTGACAATGAATAAAAAAGAGAATTTATGTTAGTAATACTGCAAATGTGTTATTTTTATGCTGCGACACTGTTACATTGGCTTTAATAGTCCTACTGTTCACTGTTTGATGAAACTGAAAAGTGAAATTGAAAATGACACTAAACATTTTGTTATCTTTTATTAAGGACCTAATATGTTTGCAGTTACTTATTGGCAAATACATTGTCATATATTTTTAACAAGATTACAAGCAGTTAAGGCTACTTTCGACCAAGTCCTTCCACATTTGTGCAATGTAATGTCTGGTTTTGGTAACACACATGTGAGTTGTTGATCACAATGCAGATTAGTTTGTCTGTACCTTTTGGAACGATGTTTATCTGAAACCTTCACGCCAGCTCTCCCCCACATATCTCACATTTAAAGCCTAGGCTGAGCTCAGTCATTCTAATTTTTCCACAACACGCGTGTTCATGCTTTCATTTCAGCATTTTCGCTGACTTTATTTTACTTTTGTGTAGTGCACAGTCGTTCATTTAATACCTTGATCCTCACAGGAGGGAAATGCAAACATTCCCTGTCTCTGAGCAAGAGGAAGTGAAGGTCTAGATAAGCCCAGACAGAAGCCTCGTGCTGGCGCAGCCATCTTAGCATGTCAACACTCAAGGCACCACAACGCAGTCGAGACTGTCATCTGGTATCAGTACACTACCTGTGTCTCTCTCATTCACTTCAAAACAAGCCCTCACACCAGTCTGGACTATGTGAAACACACACACACACACACACACACACACACGCACACACGCTCATGTATGGATACACATACACAGAAAACTCTCCTCACAACTACAGAGGATAGTTGGGGCTGAAAAATCCAGGGGGCTGATGGGTAGTTATGGCAGGTGACAGAGTGTGCTGCACGCTCAGACAAATGGAGTCTGGCAGCTTCCCCTCAGAAAGACTTGAGGCTGTTTTTTATTTTTCCCTCTTTTTTTTCCCTTTTTTATTACTGCGTGACTGACTGCTTCTGCCTTTTACCAAACATCCATTGTTTACCTCTGTTCTGTTCAGTCTCACCTCAGATGACAAGCCATCCGTGGAGAGCTACTTCCTTTCCATTCTTTCCCTCTTTTCTTCCTTTCTTTCATCCTCTCCTTCCTCCCTTGCACTCTGTTCCTCTTCAAGCCTTTCTCCCATCACAATGAATACATTTTAAACTTGACATGGCGACGGGCTTTCCCCCGTGGAAGTTTATAGTTTTATAATTAAGTCTGGCGAAGCTCACTATGAACTCGGGGGAACAATCATGTGACAGGGAATAATATCTGTCCATGACACTCTCAGCTAATCCTAGCATGTGTTTCGATCAAGATAAAAAACTACCTGGGATATCTGGAAGGAATGAGATGCATTAGGATGGTGACTGATGCCATTTGGTCACAGATTAAACAAAGCTTGCACTGATATTGTGACCCGTTGAATATTATTACAAAATCAACATCACCTTTTACCTCGGATATTTACATCACCAGAGTCTGTCGAGATATTATTTCATTCACACCTGACATTAAATGCATCTCTGTGTGTCTGTGATGAAATTGCACTGATTTTTCTCTTGCCAATAAGAGACTGCCGGCATGTAATTACCTTTTACAATATTTACATCACCTTAAACACGTCGACTGTCTGGGAAATTTCTCGCATTTCAACACATAGGATGTCATGTCACACATCAGGTATACTGAAAAGGTAACTTTATGAGCAGGTCTGTCGGGTTTAGCATGCAAAACAGGCCAGCGAGCCTCAGAATCGACATAAGATTTCATGTTTGAAAGATTTCGTCAATGAAAGTTTGGTTGAATGCAAAACCAGAATTGCAGCTCTGAGGAATTTTGCCCATCAAGTCTTTTTAAAAACATTACATCAAATGTAAAATCCCATTACTTATATGAACAGATATGAGCTTTTACCACACAGCTGAATTAATATTCAAATAAGAAGATAGTGTCGGCCTATTATAATGAACTGAAATGCCATTTGGTATTGTCGGTCATCTGTTATCAGTCATTGCGTGTTGGACTTGCTGAACTCAGCGCCCTGTCTATCTCAGTTGTGATTGGAGGACAGGACTTACTGTTGCTAAAGTCACATTGAATGAAGAATGAGTGATGAAGCTTAAATTCAAAATTACACAGACACAGTTTTGCATCATTTTGGTGGTGTAAGTTTGTGGATTTCTTTTTAGCATCAAAGTAAAGGAGCTTTACCTACAGCCGAATGTGCTATATTATTCTCTAACAACCTGTTCTGTCTCCAGTTTCCACAGCCTGTCTCTCGGTCTGGCCTGTATGCAGTTTGCTTACATTGGTCTAACACAGAGATGATGACATCCACAATTGATGAGCTGCACATTCATTAACCGTCACTACTTAATTTCATGTTTAATTTGCGTTTAATGAAAGTTTATTTCAAGCTAAATCAATCACAGTTTACTTCCTGCAACTGATTTCAGGTGTGTGTGGTGGCCAAGTGCTTAAGAGGAAATACCATGTGACCGCGCCGTCTGCAATTCCAGCTGGGCACCTGAACTGCATTTTATACTTTGCCTTTCCTGGCAAACAAAGGGACAAAAAACCCAAAAACTATTTTTAAATATGCCAAGCTACTTCCAAGTGTGTTCAAAATTATCGCTGACGCGTGTGTGTGCATGTGCTCTTAAGTGCTGCTTCAAGAAAGATTGCCCCAATCAGTATTTCCTTTTAAACTTTTGTCAAGAAAACCTGGAGCAATATGGCTGCACTGAGAAATGAAATCAGTTGTTTCGGAGAACGTCAGGGACGTCAGGCAGACACCCGTAGATTCTGTAACCACTTCCAGGTTAGGGGTTTTGTGCTTCCATCAGAGATTATCTGGATCCCAGTGCAGGCTTATGTCAGATTAGTCAGAGGATTGATTGATTTAATTTGCCAGCTGTGAATGAATCTGTCCTAAATATGCAGGTGCAACAAGTATGACTGTTACCATGGTCACATCCTGAACAGCTAATACCAGAGGGGAAATACATTTAGATGTACAGCTGAGCAGAGACGCATCATTAGGTCCTGTGATGGCCGGTGAACATAATGTCACTGAACTTAGACAAGTGTATTGATTTGAAGAAAGCCTTTGGACAAACAAGCCATTCTTTGGGTTGTCAGCATATCAATACACATGAGCAAGTCATTATTGACAGTCCGTGACATTATTGATCCTATAAAGTTTCACTTTCAACCACAAATCCCTCTCATGGCAAAGTCATCTCTATGAAGAATACTCAGGAGAAACTTCTGCATGTTTGCTTTCTGTTGCACCTGTTTTTATTTTTGTGGACGTATTTGTTCGGGTTGTGTTTGGTTTTCACTGACCGGCACTGATTGAAATTGTGCTGCAGGCAAGTGGCTCGTTACAGTTGGCTGTATGTTAGAGGGGAGGGAATCAGTCACACTAATGATTCTGGTGGACTAAAAAAAAACAGTGTCAGTCAATCAACCAATCGCAGTCCATATCCTAACATTTCTCTGCTCTCCGATGCTTGAATAAGGAATATTAAAGCTTGCATGAATTGATTTCTTGGCCACCTTGTCGCAGCGCAACAAGCTGTTAATGGGAGACAGCAATTAGCCATGTTTCTGGCCACCCAAGAAATGTAAGTCCAATAGTCACCCTCCTTTTAGCCCTGCTTTGGTTGAGCTCCTGAAGGAAATATCTGCTTGTATGAAAGCTACTTGCTATTGTTGTCTGCTGTCGTATAGGTGGAGGGTAGGTAGCATGAAGTGAGTTTATCACAGCAGGTGTTTGCTGAAAATAGCTGAGACCTGTGGCGGGAAATGAGGTTGATGAGAGTGAAGCAAACCAGTAAAGTTGTGGACAGTAGAGCAACAATGTGCTCAAAGACGCTAAAACACTGAGTGGAGCCGAGGGGAGCTGCAGATAACAGTGATAATTCTCTGTTTCAGTAAAAAAAGTAATGCTTAAGATTTGCATAGATCATGATGTTTCATGATGTCGGTGGGTCTGTTTGGGCAGAGCTGAACACAACATGACATTATTGGAAAGCAGACAGAACAAGTTAAGCTGGTGTCCAAAATCCAATGCGTCTGAGTCATAACAGCCATGTCCGTCCAACATGTCTTTCCTCCAACTTTATTCTCTATAGGCTACCAGATATTATGTCCTGCTCGCTCAGTTGGCCAAGTCATAATAAAAAGTTGTTTTTTTTTTCCGAGACTGATCACCAACTGTCAAACTGCATCAACTGTATAAGCGTATAAGTGTACAACAGTGGTAGTAGATGTATGATTTACCATATCACACCTGTAGCAAATGTCAGCTCAGGGCTCCCAGAAAGAAGTCCGCTTTGCATTCTGGTACATTTTCAATGACCCAGAGCTGGTGTGAGGGGCAACAACTGAGACTAATACATTACTCTTTCAGCAAATCTCATCCGAGATAACAATATTTGGGTTGATTGTTGGCTGCACAGCGGCCAGTCCTGAGATACTTACTCATTCTAGGCAATTATTTTGTCATAGAAATAACTGTCACACACACACAGTCAGTGCCTAATGTCTTAATGTAATGAGTCTTTACAAGCTACAGGATAAAGTTTATGCAACCTACTTTTTAATATTTGCTCTCTGTTGTTCTGTCCTTTAAAATTCTGTGTGAAAAATGTCTGCAAAAACTTGACTCCAAAGACGCGGCTCTCAAAAGTAATTACTGGCGGGGTCATTAATGTCACTTAATATGCACATAGTGAAGAGGTAGTCAAATCAGCCGCATCAGGTGACTGATCGCTATGGAAACCTTTGTAATGTGCCATACGTCTGCAACTTAACAGCAGATGCCATATGCATCGACACTATTATTTGTTACACCAAGATGCGCACATGCACATATGCCACATATGCCATATATATCTATATAAATATATAAACTGCTCTCATTAACCTGTTATGACTGGAAGCAGATGCTGGCGTTCATTGAAAAGGTCTCGGATATGTGAAACATTCACTGTGTTCAAAAATAACCGAGAGCAGCTAATGCCATTTCAACTTAACTTTAGCTTGTCACTGAACAACACTCAGTGGCAGTTGCTGAGGGGACATTGGACAGGATCACATTTTCCTTAATGTTAATGTGTGAATTTTTCTGCATAAGGACGCACCATCTCACTGTCTTCCACTTTTTTTTCCCCCCTAACAGTAAAACTGGTCTAAGATTGTACAGATGCTTTGGGGAAAGAGGAAACTCTGCATCTATCCTTTTTTTATTTTCCCACCAAGCCACCTTCAAATCACAAGAAAGGTGCTGCTATATCAAATGAGAGGTGTCAAATATTTGCCTCATTTACCTTTTCCTATTTCTGTCACTTTAGTGATTTCCCAACCGGTCAATACATGACAGTAGGCTAAAGCTGTGTCTTATCTACCTGACTGACCTGCACTTTCAAGCGGACCACCTGCCGCCAGTAGAAATGTATCTAAACTGAAGCCTTTTTATCCCAGGAACACCTGGAGAAAGTCCTCCATATTTTTTTCTCATCTCATTTGGATTACTGTGACTCACTCTGTTCCCCTCTGCAGTTTCCGAAAGTGTCCCCCCCCCTTACAACTCCCCAAAAATGCTGCAGCAATGCTTGAAGGAGAAATGATCTCTGCTGCAGCTACCTGTGAGTTTCAGAATTGATTTTTTAAGATTCTACTTTCATGGCTCAGCTGGCTATGTCCTGTGGCTCTATCACAATCCTTGAAGTCCTGTGCAAGCTGGAGTACAGTTTGAGATCCCGAGGCTGGGCCCTTTTGGTCTTGATTGAAAAGAATACATTTAGATTTTCTATAGACTACATATGTGAGCACTGTAAAAAAATCGAAATAAAAAAAATGGGGTGTGTGGTGCAACTATCTGACTGTGCTGATTCACTGAAACCAGTATGAACACCAGTCAGGATGGCCATGCAAACTTTAGTCTTTAGTCTGTGCTTCATCACCAATTGACTTGGCCTGCAAGAAACCTTGTTTGTGACAGATTCTTTAAAAATCACTTTTTGGACATAATTAGTCATTTATATTTACTTACTCAATAGATTGCTAAAGCATAATGATTTGCACCTCCAATGTTGAGAAGAAGAGAAGGTCAAAGCAAACGACTTGTTCAAAGACTAAATTTCCTTGTCTTTTACTCAGATGGGTAATTTGATCTTCAAATCAGAAACTTTGGTTGGAGAACTGTCGTCCCCACTGAGAACACATCACAGATTTATGATGTTTTTTCCTTCCCTCTCCTTATTAACCCTTTTACGCTGATTGTTGCGAATTCGCATCATACCGCTTTAATCCACATTGCAGCTGAATCGCGCATACATTCCTCTAATTCCTGTTTGTGCATATTCAACACACACCTGGGAACCTTTGCAAGCACTGGTTTCTCGTAGGACCGGTCAAAGTGAAAACTACATCCTTTTGTGTTGTTGTTACAATGTAATAGTTGTAAGCCAATTTTGTGGCTGTTTTGATGGAATAAATGAATTTTGAATAAACAAAACAGATGTTTTTACTGCATTTAAGCATTGAAAAAAGTGCCCATACACTGTTTGTTTGAACCCCATTCTAGATGGTGCTATAATGTGAATAGTTGTAAACAATTTTGTGGCTTTTAGATAGATAGATAGATAGATAGATAGATAGATAGATAGATAGATAGATAGATACTTTGTTAATCTCCAAAGAGAAATTATGAATTTTGAAAAAGAAGTATTTTTATTGCATTTGAGAATTAACTAATCCATAGTGGAGAGCTTAATAATTCATTGTGGTAACTTTGCAGGTGGACCCTATCACATTACAATTTAAAAGCTCTAAAGCTAGTATTGCTAATTTGCATCATACCTAAATTTATATCTATTGTACAGAAAAATTAACAAATTCCTCTTAATTTAGGATCAATTTGAAAGCAAAAACACAAAGAATTGTTATTTTTTTATTTTTTTTAAATATAATTCTAAAGCAAAATGAGATGATGACTGGTGTGACGATGTCTGATGAGATTTGGGCATCATCCACTGTAATGATTGAGCCTCCATTGCAGTCTTGACCACTATTGATTCAAATTTGACCTTTTCACACGCGATCAAGGTGGGAGACGCAGTTTTAGGTGCTGCGTGGCCGACGCCGTGGCTGCTCTGTCGCTTTTGCAAGACGTATTATTCCACACGATTGGAAATCCCTGCTTCTATAAAGGAATACGCCAGCTGATTTCTGTGTTGTGCTCTCTAGCAACTGTGCCATTGCAGAAGAGGCAGAATCAAACTCTCTTCACATTCACTGAAGATGAAAGCAGAGATGCTGATCACGGTCAGCAGTCGCCCCCTCCGATGGATTTAAATAGCCCATGTAAATGTGGAAGATTTTCAGTCTCAAGGCACTAAGATTGCTTGTGACAGTTCTGGGAAAAAACAAAATGTTTTTGTCCTTTACTGGTAAGTAGTTAAAGCCAGCTGGCACTACCTGCAACCTGATGGCTGCAAATCAACAATTCAGTATGTCTTACATTGTTATAAAATGAAACATGTAATTTATTGAAAATCAGAAATGTGTGAAATTTTAAAAGTGGGATCACAGATCAGTGGCACACTGCAGGCAGACACTGGTCTTTAGCGGCGCATAGTCGGCCTGTAAACCGCTCGGAATACAAATGTGAGCATTTAATACAGATGTATTAAAGTTCTATTGATTTCATGTGGCAGAGGTCTGTGAATTTTGCTAGATGATGACAGCACAGAACAGTCAGTCTGGCCATATTTCAAACCAGGACTAAATTGTGTTGAAAAGTTTGTTTTAGATTATAACCTTAACCATCTTCAGCATTTAACAGGATCTACGGGATCTACCTGGATCATAAATCATTAAAGGAGAAACAGCGTTGTGCTCTTTCTGGCATGTACAGTATGCCTGTAGCGAGCGTCAATGGAGGCTGTGATTAGCCTGGTTGTAGATTTTAATTCCTAGAATTCCTCAGTTGGATTCTGATGGAATATTGTACGTTGCAGTGCAATGACTGTGCAACGAGGTGCATTTCTATTAATTAGGCTGTCAAACATTCATATGAATTCACCACATTTCTCTTCATCAGCCACATTGAATACTGGCTTTGAGAATTAATCTGCACAAAAGATGCATGATTATATTATTGTTGGTTCACTGTAGGGAGTGTGCTGTAACAGCGTATCATCTAAGATGACTTAAGCACTGTTTTATCCAGAGATAATACTCTTAGATGCGAATTATCTACTTATCAGTTAATCCCATCACACTTATTTCCTGGGGGTTACAGTGGGCTAGCATGATTCCAACATGTTTTGACATTCATCATCGTTGCATGTGCAAACACACTGTCATGTTGAGCACACATGAGTGCACACACGCACGCACGCACACACACACAAACACACACACACACACACACACACAAGAGCGCTTATTCTGTCATCTTACTGTATAGCTTCCTCGGAGCGGTTTGAATTTCCGAGTGACTCGACAGTATCCCCGCAGTGAAACAGGGCAGGGAGCTTTTATCAGCTGCGGGTGCTGGTGACAATTAATGTCAGTGATGTGATGTGTCCCAGCTCCCGGGTGGGGATGCGGGGGGAGAATGGGTTAGAGGTGAGTATAGCCGGGATCCATAGACCAAGACGAGGTGGTGGTGGTGAGGGTGCTGCATGTCTGCTGGCTGAGAAACTGTGGAACAATGCCAAATTCTCCATTAGGGAGCCCTGCAAGGTCACTTCAGTATGTAGTCCTTGTGCCAAGCGACCCAGGCTCTTTGCTGTGTCCTGGAGGGAGGAGAGGAGGGGAGGGAAAGACAGAGAGAGCAACAGATAGAGAGGGACAAAGAGAGAGAGAGAGAGGGAGCTGGAAAAAGTGCGGGCCACAGTCCAACCCATCTGGGATGCGCTCCACAGACAGTCGGTGCCAGAGGTCACTGACAAAGCCGACCCCATCTTTGTAGAATGTCTGAAGATTCCCTGTGAGAAAATGAGTTTTAGGAGGGAATAAAAAATGCCAGCAGACTGTTCTAGATCCTTGATCAGACCAAAGGTCTACGAGAAAACAAGGGTGTTGAAGCGCAGAAATACTAATGTTCCCCCTCCTTGCAAGAGTTTTTATGGCACCTTGCCAGCGGGGGGTGAGACGGGGTGGGTGGCATTATAAAAAGACTGGACAGTAACTCTTTTGCCCTTGAGAGAAAAACAAGTAAAATGCTTTGTTTTATGTCTCTGTCTCTCTCTCTATTCCGTGCCTACAGAATGTTAACTTTTGTTCCCAGGGGAGGAGTGATTTACACTTGCTAATATGATGAGCGCTCCTCAAATTACGGAGAAAAGGAGGGCCACTTCACAATAAACGCTGCTTGTGTTTACCACTTTAAAGCACCACTCGGTTGTCGCTTATGGTGTTGATAGTCTTGCGAGGAAGCTTGCACATTGCAATACAAGTCTATTTAGAGAAAATTGGAGCTCATTAAAAGAGTGCGTATGTGTGTATGTGTGTGTGCGTGCATGCATGTCTGTCTGTGTGTGTGTGTGTGTGTGAGAGAGAGAGAGAGTGTGTGGCATCCATATACCTGTATGCAAGAGGGTTTTTCAGCCTAGCATTCATCCTAGCTGCTCTCCCCTTCAGCAATACTAGCTTTAGAGCTTTTAAATTGTAATGTGATAGGGTTCACCTGCAAAGCTACCACAATGAATTATTAAGCTCTCCACTATGGATGAGTGAGTCTCATTATAGCTCCCCTCAGTACTGCAGAAAGATAAGCATGGCTGATTATTTCTGGGTTCCCTTTCGCCTTGCTTTCTAGAGTGCCTGGAAAAGGAAGAATTCAGCAGTACAGCTGGAGCGAGATAAGATTTCGAATGTGTATTCAGATGTTCTTTCACGCTCTGGGAACTGGATGCAGAAGAAAAGGTATGGCGGTGCGATTCAACATCTCCCTCTCCCTCTCTCTGTCTCCCGCTCTCTTCCTCTCTCTTCATCCCCGAGCCAACAGTACAGGCTGTATAGTGATAACTTTTCAAAGTGAACAAAGGCATCAAAAGGATGGAGGAGACCCGGGGATTATTTAAATACTAGGTGCATTAGAAGCCCCGGTGTGCTTTCCATCCCTTAAGTCATCAACAAAACCTGCTCCACTTTTCTCACTGTGGCTGAGGAGCATGTATACTACTGACAAAAGAAAGGAAAGACAGGGATAAAGAAGACGCTCTGGCAACCTGGCTTAAAAGTATTATGCTGTGTTATACTAGTGGATAACAGAGCGAAAAGGCACTCTATCTGTGTGGAGATAACGAGAAAGTGACAGTAATTGGAAAAATTATCTGCACATTATTGACATCCACAACAATAACAAAAAAAACTCCAATATTTCTCTCTTCAGAGTTCCTTTTCTAAATGAGGGCAGTCTAAACTAAACCACTTATCAAATATATGATAATAGAACAAAGCCTTTCCTCCTTGTAGGTTTCTGTGCCACGTGGCCGTAACATGGCTGCAACACTGACGCTGACTGCATCGCAGCGCTCAAGCTGATAAAAAAAAATGTGCAAGTGCCAAGAAAAGCAGTACAGAGCTTTAAAGTTCCTTATCAGCCTTTGATCAGCTGATACGATAACATGACACCATATCGCAGGTGGAATCGGCTCGTGGCATAAATCCTTTCGTCGGTTTGGCGTGTTGTCTGCCCCTGGTGGTTCACTGAGTGGCGTATCATTAGCACCGGCTGTCATCACTACCCGAGTCAGCACTGCAGGCTGAGATCATCGTGTTTCTACACGTGCATTATGGCGTGGTGAAGATGGAACATTGTTATTGTCGGGTGAAAATGAGATGCATGGCCGTCAAGCTAAAAAATGCAGTTTTTTGTCTGAGTTTGGGAAAAGCTTGCACGTTGGCAAAAGGCTCCAACATGACAGCAGTCAAGTGTGTCTCCATACAAAACAATAAAAGGTTAGACAGATAAATTCAGTGTTGTAAAGCATTTACACTTGGGAAATGACATCTGATTTTAACGCAATTATCTTAAAACGAAAAAAAACAAGACTATCAAAGAGTTTACTAAATATCACCTCAGGTGACTGTTATCTGTTTCTAATTATGTTTAAAGGTGTAATAAAACTGTTGAAATGAAAGATGAACGACTTGTTTTTAGAGCCAAGCAACTCAATACAGCACCTCAAAAGGCATTAATGGCAGTAATACTCCTCGCTCCTCAATCGATGCTGAGCAAAATTAATATCGGAGAGTAAATCTTTCATTTTCTTGATTGATTGCCGTCATTAAGAGCATTGATCAGCGGCGAGAAGAAAAAACAGCGAGTGGGTGGGGGAGCAGCTTGTAGCTTTTTATCTGCCTCAGACAACACTGGAGAGGGAAACAGAGGCTCATCCTCTCCTCGCTGCTCTGTCTGGAACATAGATGTCAGAGAGAAATTTGCAACCGTCAAGGGAATGTTTTTGTTCTGACCTCCTCTGGCTAAATGAACGCTTGTCCTTGATCGTGGGAAATGGATGCATAAAGTGCATGAAAAAAGGGGAGATGCGTGCGAAGTCTTCAAGGTTAATTTACTCTTAACTCTTATTAAGTGTTCGTCTGTTGGGGCTTCATTAGGGTGACATGCTAGTTGCGGCTGAGGACGAGATTAACCTTGCGAGGGAGGGGGAGGCGGGTTTTCTTTTCCCATCTTCCATCTATCCTCGTACCGGCTCAGTCGCCGTGGGGAGGCTGATGCACGGGCTCGGTAAACATCTGTAGCGCATAAGGCATCTGGCATAACAAGGACAAGGAGGCAGCAACGCCCAGGAAACACGGCATTGTGGGTCACCAGCTCAGAATAATGTGCTCGTGAATAAATACACACACATTCATGGTACACTGTGGGAGTAGCTCTTTTGAAAGCTTGCACATATTCACACACAGAAACCAGCGTCTGCAAACGCACAGCTGAGCGTTTGTGTTCCAACCTGTCCTTTCCAAGGCATCCTAGGACATCAACTGATAAGATCTCTAAAAACACACAAAGAGCACATTTAACAGGCTGCAATTATAAGAATTTTGTGGAATTATGATCTTATTTCTCCCAGTTAGACACCTCTCAAATATGGCAACCAAGAGGCAGGCAAGGTTAAATTGAAAATTGTAATTCATTTAGATGGTTGACAGCATTCATTTTGGCATATAGCGGCAGCAATATGAGCTGTAAAACTCTATTATCTACGTTGAAATTTAGGAACAAAAAGATTTTTCATCACTTTGATGCCACAGCTGATTGAACCCCTGCTGACCGAGGAAAGTCCCGCCAGGACAGTAACACTCGCAGTCCAATCCCAGTGCAGGTAAACAATTAATTAATCTCAATTAACCTTAGTAATGCTCATTTAAATTCAACACTAAATTTAGCAGTGGACAGACTAGCCTGGCACAGCTACATGTTAGCTTGGTAAATCGGCTGGAGGTGTGGGGGAGGTGGTTAACGGATACTAAAAGGAGAAATGCAGCTTTCACTAACTCCAAAGCTGGCTGTGCTGTCATATCATTAACCCCGCTCCTAATTGCAGAACATGCTTATCATTACTAATTCTAGATCTAACGTTAAAGGGGCCTGTTTGATGCGGCCAACACAGCCGAGCCTGCTCCTTGTATTTGTATTTAATGTTATAGCGAATCCGCTGCCATTTTTTCTGTCCATTCTTTTTTTGTCAGTACACAAGACCGCCACTATCACACACAACTGCGATCGTTAGATCTGACACGGCGACCGTCATCGAAGACAAAAAATTCCAGTCGTCTGATCCCGGCATAAACAAGCTTTCACTTCCTGTAGGCGCTGTGGATGCAGCACAGGCCGGCCTCGCGTGACGTATGTTTTAGTGATGATTGGACCTTCAAGCGCTTAAAAAAAAAAAAAAAAAAAGCTTATGAATTTCGGAGCATTGTTAGTGTTAAGTGACACGGACGTGTACGTGTCGCCGACAGACGCACCTCCATATGGCGGTGACTTCACATACCGATCCTCGGCTTGAGTTTAGCTGATGGAAAGATGCCAGAGGGTGAGGACGGAGAGGAACTGAACACAAGGGAGTCGTTGTGACTGTACTTATAAGAGAACTAACCCAAAGAAGAAGCTACACACACACACACACATAGATGAACATACACACACTCTTAACACCTGCTTTTTATTATTATGTGGAGCACTTTTTTATTTTTTTCCAAATTAGTTTTGGAGCCATGAGAGCAGAGAGCACAGCTTATTATTTAATTAGCAGTTGAAATTAGCATTTTTTGCCTGCGTATCTGTTTGACTGACAGTTTTATGGATGTACACTTGAAGTTGGTTCAGTGCTCCACTAACCAGTTAAGTTGCAGTTAACATTCATGTCCAGACTCATAGAATATATTGAAGGAATTTAGTACAAGGTATTAAATTGTATTTTTTGGTGAAATAGAAGTTATCACTGTGTTGACATGTATGATTCCAGTGAATTATTCCCATGATGACTTCACTCAGAGACTGTTTTTCCAGAGGAGAACAGAGGACTGATAGAGAGCTTCATCACATGGTGCAACGACAATCACTGAAGATCAATATCAGCAAGGCCAATGAGCCTTTGGTGAACTACAAGGCTTCAAATATAAATGAGCGGCACATTGTAAAACATGGATGGACACACACACATGTTCAACCGTGCAGCACAGAAGATCTACAATGAGCACAGTTTCAAGGTGGACGCCCAAGATTAGTGTCACCAATTCAGTATCTGACCAAATGTGAAATCTGCTCACAATCTGCCTTCTGCTCCTGAGTTATGATGGTGAATAATGACCAGAAAAATGTTTTTGCAGAACATTATGATGTCACAATGAAGTTGATCTTTGACCTTTTGGATACAAAATGTCATCACTTTATCATTTTATCCTGTGAGACATTTATATTAAATTATGTCATGAAGCTATAATTTCTTAATTTATGGCCCAAAATGTTTTTTGTGTGGCCACGGTGACCTTTGACCTTCAAATTCACCAGTACATCCTTGAGTCAAAGTGAAAGTACTGATGAACATAACGCCTTCAGCCCGAGCTGGAGAGGCATTAAAGGAAAGGAGCGTCTCTGAGGGCAGCTTCAGTGCCGTGAAGCTTCATTTAATGTAGAGTAACTGGCAGCTTAGCTCACTACACTTTCCAAGTAGCTTGCCCAACACTGTATATAATGTGTAATGTAAAGGCTGAGGGGTAATCAGTGGTGGAAAGCAGCCTAACTGTCAGTAAATGTAATGTGCTGTATTCAGCTAGTACAACGTTTACTTGAAATTTACGTTCCCTTCCACTTTATTAGGCAAATATTGTACTTTTTACTCCACTACCTTTATTTTATTTTATGATTCTAGTTACTGTCCAGATTCAGTCTCGTAATACATCATATAATCAACAAATAAATGATATTATTATGTCAGTAAGACTTCATTATATATAAATATATATATATACAGTATATGTATATAATATAAATTGAAATTAGCTCCATCTTTGCCAGCTGCAACATTAAAGCGATGTATACATTAATGCATCAATAATTTAATCCAATAATATACATTGACGATTACTTTTGGTATTTTATATTTTGGTGCTAATGCTTTTGTACTTTACCTTAAGTAAAATTTTGAATGTGAGACTTTCAGGTGTACTTACTTATCTCTGCAGTGTGATACTCCTACTTAAACTTATGTAAAGGATTATGTAAAGTACTTGTTCCACCACAGTGAGTAAGTAAAGTAATGAATTACTTTATTTAGTAAGTAAGTAATTACTTTTTCATTTAGTAAAACATGTGAATAGCTGAACAGATTTAAACAAATGTCTGTTAAAAATATGTGGGGGGGATGAACGAGAAACCAAAAATTTTCTGTTTGTGTGAATGTGAGATTATTGCTGCCTATATGCTACCGGTCCTGGGTTTACCCTGCACCCAGTGCATGCTGGGAGAGGCTTCACCCCTCTCGACCCTAAACAGGACAGGCAGGTGTAGGTCACTGGGAAAAAACCCTGCACTGAGTGGCCATTGAAATTAATTGACTTTTTCAAAAGCACCACCTGACATGTAGAGTAATTTCCATTATCAGTATTTGTTTTCGTCTAGCTGATCTGAATGTTTGAGGCTTTTTTTTTTGCCTCATTTTGTAAACAGAAACATGTTTATGTGTTGTTATTCCTTCAAGACCAATTAAGTCTACAAATAGACAAGCTTGACATTAAACACTTTGCACAGCAGAGGAAAAAAAAAGATTATGAGCACATAGTTGTGACCTTTCCAGTGTTTGTTTTTCCCACAGCTGTAACATGATGTTTCAATTCCTAAACTTTTCCAGGATTTCTGGGACTGTTGGACATGCTGACACTTTGAAGAATAGAGAACAGCATGAATGCACCATATTTCCCATCGTTGGCAAATTTAGGGGTCACATTTCAGCATATCCTTTTTAAAAACCTGACTGAGGCCTTTTGCAAACAGCCATTTTCATATTGTTCTCCCAACCCTTGATTTTTAAATATTGTGTGAAATGAATAAAACAGCACCACCCACAAACCTTTAGCTTTTGAGCTCTGGCGTCAATGGTGTGGGGTGCCAAAAACAACACCTTTTCTCCACCCAGACAAAGGTGCTGATGCTTCAAAGTGTCAAGCCGAATCCACAGTAATGTGGTTTAAGGATATGGCTGGGTTTCAGAGTAGGTCACAATTAGATTAGTGGAATACTGCCTTTGTTTATGACCGTGAACTCCCCGTTCGCAACATGCCTATGGTATAAGCAGCACATATCCTAGAAATAAGAGATTCTGCAACCTTCCCTGATCATCAGTCTTTCTGCGCCTACATTCTGCAGGAAAATGATCTGCGTTTTACTGTAATAAAGATATAATTGACCTGTGCCCAGCAGGAGTCTGAAGAAATGGGATTGATGTCCCACAGAGAAGATTTTTCTTCTGGGTGGGGGTGGTGGTGGCTCTGACTTGGGCTAAATACTTTGGTATTCATCCCATCTATCCCACAACCCCCAACCAACCCCGCCGCTCTCTATTCCCACCTCCCGTTTTTCGTGTCACCATCAATTATTTTCCTCCGCACTTCTCTAGAAATTAGAAAAAATTCATTTGCAAGAGACCGAACACACAGTTAGACATGCAGAAGGTGCTCCAGTCGAAAAGAAATGACTGAGATCTTCATGACTGCAAGAAAAGAGCTTGCAAGTGTAGACAAAAGACTCAGAAATAAGAATAAAATGTGTTTTTTTCTCTTCTTGTAGTCTGTTGCTGTTCATCTTTTAGGATTTAGGCTTTATTGGATATCAAAGAGGTTTTCATCGTGGTTTCAGGTTGTTGGTGGTGTTATGAAAAAGTCTGTCTGTGTATTTCGTCTCATGTACCAAATATCTAGTCCATCAGTAAAGACATGCCATGCAAAAGATGTGTAACTGTGATTATTATTGTGATTTCTGAAATATGTTTATGACAATATGAAAAATATAAGAGCTCCATCATTAAAGGCTTATGTGGCTTTCAGCTTTCACCCTTCCACATCCACAGCTATACCCTTCACAATCATTTACGATTCAGAAAAAAAGTGTAGGAAGAGAATAATGCAGTCCCTGCGTGTCTCTGTGTGTGAACTGTGCTTATGTAAGTGATGATTTAATGAGGAAGACTTGCCAGGACAGAATGCAGAGGGTTCAGTTTGAGCTGAAACAGCTACCGGATGGGTGCTAGTTGATGGACCAGCACCGAGGACTAAAAACCGTCCTGCCTCAGAGTAGGACTTTTATTCATGAAGCCTCCGACACTCACTCTCAGCGTGGAGGAGAGAGAGTCTCCACGGAGAGAGAGTGACGTCACTGTGTAACGACAGATAATGATGACGCGTTGTTTTCAGACAGTTGTGGTTTCACATATAAAACAATGGAGAAAAAAATTAAATGCAGTAAACAGCACCACTCGTCTCTGTACAGGCTTCACATATGGAGGCAAATACTAATAATCTTGGTTGTATAAGCAAATATATGACACCAAAATCAATAAAAATCTCAAATCTCAACTTGACTGGAAAGGAAAAAAATGAATGAGTGCGCTGTCTGAGGATCTGCATGAGCTATCACAGTGTGCTTTACTACTGCAGGAAGCAGTGGCTGTGACAAACTCAAGTCACCACTGTTGAAAAGCTGCATTTGCTGTGTTGCTGTGAGGTTGTGAGGATCTTGCAGCGAGACCATGTGCTCTCTTTTGCATCCTGCTCAATTTCCCTCAAGAGTTTTTAATTTTTGCCAAAATGGTCATAAGCTCGTAGCCATCAATGAATCTCTCTTGTCCTACAGAATGCATGTGCATGTCTCTGCCTGAACGCCATCTCCTAACTGGTTCCGACTACCCCGGAGCTCTCCTAAATATAAGATCAGACGGGCGGCATTTCCTAACGAAAGAGAGTGGAGAAAAAGCTTTTACCCCTGTTCCAAAGAGGAGGACCAAACATGCTTCACTCTAAGAATTTTTGGCCAGTTAGGAGAGATTTCTTACCTCCACACGTTTGATAAATGCGGGGCCAAATCTTGTGTGTTCACTTTTCGATTAATCGGATGTACTGATCAGCTTGTCACTCGACTTCTCAGGACTACACTTGTTGTAATGTGTTGTTTTTTACAGATGGAGGAAGGTAGGGTGGATGTATAGGCCAACAAACACAGGACCTTCACCCAGGAGGCCTCTGTTGGTGTCCCGAAACTCAACTTAAGTTAAGCAACGTTGCTGTGGTGCCTAATAATTAGCAAACTGTTTCACAATGTTAACGGTGTGAGAAAGCAGGTCCACCTTCATCATTCTGACCTATCACTTGTATTCTGCCGTGGTGATACGTGTCGTTTTTGGAGTCATTGCTAATTAACTGATCCAGTCATTTCGGTACGAGGATGTGTTGATACTTTTAGTGTTATTGTGTGTATGAGGCTAATTGTAGCTTCCAGGTGTTGTTCTCCTTCTCCTTCTTCAAATGTTGGTTGTTTCTGTTTGTATCTATCAAAGTGGTGTTTTATGTTTGAGGACACTTGCAGGGATAGTTGGAAAAAAAAAAAGCTTCTCTTTTTCCGAAAAGTCAGACAAGAAATGTACCCTTCCCAAATACCTGCCTCCATGTAACCCTTACATGTCAACAGAGTCCCACCTCTTTATATGTAATTTATTATCTGCTCTTCCAGATGGTGTCCTCATTTCATGATATTTCTTGGTGATGTCATGCCTCTGTTAATTCAACTCATTTCCATTTGAAACACGGTGCTGTGGCAGGACATTAAGTAGAGAGAGGCTGTTAAAAACTGAACAGGTGGCACCAGAACCAACACAGACAGCGACTCCATACTTTGCTCATACTGTAAGCTTAGGCTTACAAAAGAAAAAAAGATAGAGAATGAAAGAACAACTCAGCCACATGCACCACACATACAACCTCAATCAGTCTCTTGGTAGCGTTTGAAAGTTCCCCAGTTACAGATTTAACACTGTATGACGCAACGCTTATGAAGGCAACATGATTGGCTGGAGCTTTGACGTTAATGGCGTTCTGATCAAACCATGAATTAAACACCAAAGTAACATTCAGTTTGACAAAAGAGAAATGAGACTTTAAAGAAAGCATAGGCAAAGAAATAAAAGCTATATTTTTAGAGCCTGTTGTCAGTTAAGTGCACATTATGGCAAGCGGCTTCAGCTTACAAGGTGAGAAAGCTATTAGTCATTTCACTGTAACTTTGAAACTCACACAATGAAGCAGAGAATTCTCCACTGAGGGAATAAGTGTCACACACGCAGCGCTGCCGTAGTGCGGCTGTACAGAAGCAGACACTTACATCAAGTGACTCACTCCCATTACACAGGTACCACTGTAATCATTAATATGCATATGGCAAATGATTAAATGTGCGGCAGATAAAATGTGACGCAGCATAATGAATGGAAATTTTAAAGCACATATTCAAGCTCAATTAATCATTTAAGACTATCACGATGTCACGTTTATCAGATGGCTGCAGGAAATCAAAGGAGTGATGAAAAATTAAGATGATAGAATAGCACATTGCTGCAGACCCTGGCCAAGTCCACTGGATTTGTGTGACTGTGCATCTAAAATACAAGGTCAAGTTAATGCACCTGAAACAAGTACTGAGCAATTCAAATGAATAATCATAACTATACGGAAAAGTGCCACAGTAATTTACCAAGAATAACAAACAAATAATGATGGTACAATCTAAAGACTTCATGATGCACACATACTCTCAATCCCACATCAGTCTGTTTTTGTAAGTAATGCACTGACCATTGCTGATCTGTCTGCCTCTCATCCTGTGCTGACTCATTCATGCAAATCTTTTTTAGCATTGTTTTAACCTGCTCTAACCACCACATGAGTGGGCTTTAATTTATCTGGGGGATACAGATAATATTAAGGAAGTAGTCCATCACCTAATGTCAACCACATTGGCTTTCCTGTGATTGCCTAACCTTTCTAGCCCCTCTGGTGCCCCCCTTGAGGGAAACCACACCCATCTGGGACCTAATTAGGCTAAAATGTAATAGCAAATAGAGTTTGAGCCATGTAGGCCTATCTGTTACATTTACTTGAGAGGGTGCATTAGATGTATTTTATAATGCCACCTCCGTGACAAGGTGGACTTGCTTAAGATGCAAAAGGCCTGAATGTCACTTTTGTTTATTGATTTTTAAATCTCGTGGAAGGAAAATTCTGCGGCCGGTAGTGGAGAATAGGGGCGGGGCGGGGCAGGCCGGGTATGACTGTCATTTGACCTAGCGAGTCCATTTTAGACATCTGTGATATCAACTTTCAACAGATGACTATCTGTTGAATAAAAAGTGAGTTTGTTTTTCTAGGAAAAAAGGTCACGGACAAACTGGTATTTAAGATTGAATGTGCACTCAGAGAGCAAACAAACCCAAAACAAACTCTGCACTGCAACTCAGTGTGTACATTTTTGAGAAAAGAAGAGATCAATCAATCTCAAACATCAATATCCGTTTGCATCCCTTTAGCCGCACACGTTTGCCAACTAATGAAATCTGTGCATGGCTCCCCTGTTATCGATTTCAGAGAGGCCCTAATTTGCCGCTTGAGATCAGGCAGCTCCCTCTCTCTGCCTCACCATCTTTCCTCTCTCCTATGCAAGCCCACACACACACACACACACACACACACACACACACTTGGACACATCTCGTCATGTGTTACATAGTCATGCCTTGGGCAGCATATTGAGCGCTAGCTGCAGCAGTGGGGAAATCCTGTAGGGCAAACTGTTTAGTGCAGTATCTGAAGTCGTTAGATATGATTAATAATGTGCTGAGAGGTGCCGCAAGCCATCAAACAGCTCATCATAAGCACATATCACCTGGTAATTACAGATTCACATTTTCACATACATTTATATCTGCCATTTTGGACTGGAGATAGCTTACTGGAGATAGTGCCTTACACCCCAGTGAGCAGTGCTGGGCTCGTCACTCAAAACATGCAGTGTGTTACTCATTACTAAGACTGGGATGACAAGCCTATCGCCAGGTTTGATACTATCACAATACTTTGGTACTGATTTGATATGTATGGCAATTCTTAATTATTGCATTTCTACAAGTATTGCAATTCAATAGTGTGATTCATTGCAATTTTCTTTTCTTTTTCAACACTAGACCACGGGGGTTTTATTCAGCAGCATTTTGCTATACAGCCAATAAAAGTGGAAAATAAAATACCTTTTGAAGTAAACTGCTACATTTAGCTGTTCCTGCTCATCACGCTGTTGCCATGAATGCCAGAAAATAATGAAAACAATATGATGCTGAGCAAAAATGAAGAGAGCCCCTGAAAACAACACATAGCACAAATGTGTGTCTTTATATTAGCATCCTTCACATATTTTTCTTCCCACTGAAAATGAAAACTGCCCTTTCAATACCCTGCACTTCATATCAAAGTGGTAAACAAAGAGTACAATAGAATGAATTACAAATATCAACTGTTTGAGGTCAAGTGCTACACGTCGCTGCTCCTGCTAATCAATCTACTGCAATAAGTACAATAAATCAAATAGAAGATAAAAACTCATGTACTATACTGTACATATGTGCTGCCCTCTCCTGGCACATGACGTCGCCACCTACTGGTGGCTGCAGAATAGCAGCTTGAGCTAGCAATGCGAAGTCAGCTGCCATTAGTTCGTCTGCACAGCGCAGAGGAAATATACGCCTGAAAGTATGAACATAACAAGCATTTGACGTTAAATCTCCAGCAAGCATATAAAAAAGTCTTATCTTATCTTATCTTAAGATATTATTGCAATCACAATGGTGCTTCTGTTGTGTGTTAGGATCGAGTTAATGGACTGTGCACTTGTTATTGATAAAAAAAATCATAATACTTAAATAGATTTTTTCCCCCACCACTACTCATGAATTATCACTCCTTTCAAAATTAATATTATAACTTTACTTATTATTCCTTGCCAACTGTGATTCGTTACACCATTCATTATATTACAAAATTGATAATTGCGTCCTTTCTCCTCAGAGAAAAATTCAGTCTTTGGATGTGCACCTCTGTGTGAAGGCCTTTAAATGCTTTCTTCGGCTCAGCTTCCATCAAAGTGTACTTCTTGTCTAGATCGCTTGCAATTGCAATTTTTACTTGGGGGTCTGCTTTAGACCGCCCTCCCTCTCCCCCTATTGCAAATGCGAAATAAGCTCCTCAGGTGCTGCCCGATCACCAGCGACCCGTCCTGATACCGTGCTAATTATGGGCAGGGAAAATAATGACTTTAGCTAGCTAAAATGTGTGAGCAGCGAGGTTAAGATGTTATATTCAATTTTCTACTTGACAGGAGTTATTAATTAGATCGCTAGCAACATGTAGCTGTTATGAGCAAAGAAACACAGCAATGCACTAAACGTAACAAGAAAGAAATGTCACAGGGCGCTTTCAACATTAGTTATAAGTTAAAGTATTTGGGTGAAATGGAGCTATATTAGACAACTATAAAGAGTGTATGAAATCTGGGTCGATAAATACGATGCAGTGTTTTTGAGGGATTTAGGTTAATGATGTCAGTAAACTATTAAACTACTCTTACACCATGATGCCTTCTGTACAGGCAGACAGACAGACAGACTGATAGAGAGAGAGAGAAGAAGATATAGAAGAAAAATCAGGATGATACAGTCATCAAAGCATTAAAGGACAGGCAGTCATCATAGAGTAAATCACACCATTGGGAAATAACATTAGATGCCACAATGTAGTAGAGCATCAGAGTGCACTGCTGACTTTAATTAAGGTGGTATTAAAAGCATTATGTGTGTAAGTTTAAGTCCTTGAACAATGGCTAAATAGTACGGTGACATCAGGGAGTGCCAGATGCTCACTAAACATTCCTGGGAAGAGCCCCCCCGCCTGCACTGCAGTGGGTGGTCTCCACATAAGACAAGATGCAAATTGAACTGAGACAAGTGCAATATCCGTGCAATGTGTCATCTTTTGGCTACGGCTGGTTTGCGAGGACGGTGTGGCTCGTGGCCAGCCTTGTGACGCTCACTTGTGTCAGCGGCTCCGTCGTGACAGCTAAAGCTTTAAGTCAGACAACAACAGGAGTCGAGTCATTTATAACTTTGCCAAACATCTCTCAATTAAGGCGTCGCTGTAATTTACTTTTCATTTTCATTTGTCAACATGACATTTATAAATAACAGGTGACAATTAACATGCCATATCCCGCAAATGCTACAGCGGTGCCCTTTGGGCCGGTCACTAACACATATTGGAACACCGTTTTGAGCCTAACATTGTGGAGAGACTTCATAATCATCAAGGTACCCTGTGGAGTATTTGACCACCAGCTGTGCTGCAAAACAGTGTTTTGAAGTGCAAGATGTCACATTGCTTCTGTCCCTACGTTATTGCAGCATGTGAATGAAGATGGATATGCGCAGGCCGATGCATTGATCCCATACGCCCGGTATTGGCACTGATACTGACCTGACTAAGTGGATGTGGTAACTGCCGTGATGTGACCAACCCACTTTCTCTGTCAGTGCCATTGTAAAATTCTGTGTTACTGCTGATAGTCACATTCATTCAGTCACAGCAGGCTGCAGACTCAGTTTTTTATTGCCACAGCAATCCCTGTCCTCATGTTCCCTTACATAAAAATCATCTCAATTTTGGGGATCCGGGGATTCCTATTGAGTGCAATGGGCAATTACACATTGTAAAAGGTAGCAATGTGCCAATAAGGAGTAGAAGAATACCATAAGACATAAGAAATAGAGTTTTTTTTTTTTTTTAATACTACTGCTTACATTAAAAACCATTAAAGGTAACTTTAAACATGCAGCAACTAATTTGCTGGTCATTTGGGGGCAGCTAAAACAACATATTGTGTGATGTATTATCTCCTTATATGGTTCTTGGAATTTGTTAGCAAACAGCTGCTTATTTAGCAGCTATGGAGCGACATGAAGGAATGTGAGTCCAGCACTCCCTTCCCTTTTAGCTGTTTTGCGCTCTTGTGCGATTTGGCTGCGAAATGCTCCCGCTTAGTTCACCAGCTAGTTGCTAACGTTGTCTGTCTGCCATCCAGCGCTGGACAGGTCGTGCACAGTCCCGGGCCAGAAGACCAAAGCAATTAGCTGAAAGACATTATAGTGAAAGCGCAGCAGAGCTGAGGGGAGCTGAGGGGTCATGTGTTCTCTGTGGGTTCATTGCCAACACTTTCACTCAAACTCTTTCACATACAAGTAGCTGTGTGATTTTTAAGACAGAAATACTGATTATAGCCACTCTAAAGTTAAGCCAAGACCTTTAACTTACGTCCAGTTCCATTAAGATCTCCAACCAGCAGGATCATACATATGCTAAAGGCTGGACAGAGAAGCAAACCACATTAACTTGCCTCTGCCCAATTTCACTGTGAGAAAATAAAATGCACTTAGGGAGAAGTGCATCCCCGTCCTCATTAGCTCCAGTGTAAGTGGATTCATAGGATTTCTGAGTTTACATGTAAAATATGTAGACAGACAGGTCTAGCTTTTATTGCCACTTGGAGCAACAGACATATTGATGCTCAGCTTATTACTCTTCAAGGGCTGGGAATGAAAACGATGATGATTGAATTGATTAATTATTGCAAAAGTCAGAATTCTTGTTTAAAGTATAAAATCCACAGTTGTGGAATTAAATTTTATTCAAATCTGTGAAAAGTGGACAATAGCAGCGACTGTAAATGGAAAACTGTTACCATCCACGCTCTCTCTGTCTCTCTCTCGGGTGTTATTGTCAACATTGTTGTTAACAGCCATTTTGTTCTATTAGTTGTTTTCCATACAGTGTTCGCAATCCCTTATTTTCCACAGCTCGAGTGCTATTAAAGGAAATGAACACTCACAGCGCAGTGTGTTCTCTTACGAAGCGCACAGAAATGTTTTAAAAGTGCAAGACGAGTATGACTCAGTCTGCGGTGTGCTGCAAACACAACATGGGGGAGGAGGAGACATGGCAGACCTGCAAAAAGTCGGAGAAAAGAATAAAAATAAAGGAAGAAAGCAGTTCTTGGTCTCACATGCGCTGCCTGTGTGCCGTGTGGTGGGTCAGGTATTAATGATGTGTTAATTCATTGCCCAACATTCGCTTGCTGTTCTCTAGAAATCACCATCACTGTGAGCAAGCATGTGTGCATGGCTGTTGTGTGAGGATGGGAGGATTGGGACGTGTAGGTGTGGTGTGGGGGGGTGCAACAGCAGGCAGCAACAGACGGCTGAACCTTTGGAGTAAGACTACATCAGGCCTGATAGCTGCTCCTGCACTGATGCTCGTCTCAGGGCAATCTGACATTTCAAAAACAGCTGGATCTTTTTTTTGCTTTTTGTTTTTTTTCCGAGCGTTGCATGCGAGCAATCAGCCTGTCTTTATTGAACATAAGATCTCCCAGTTTCTGCTAAGAGCGATGTAATGCACCAAACCTCGGCCTCAACTTAGGCTGCCGGCCTCGCTCATATCGTGCATTTCACTGTCGAAAACATCATCATTGTGGACCGTATCAGGGCCGAGCTGTCAGTGACTCTTCGCTTTTTAAGTGAGAGTTATCAGCGCAGTGCACATTGCTAACACGCCCGTTGTTATTGTAGCATGGTGCAACTACAGCACAAGACCACCAGCATAATCACACCGCACGCTGCTTTGCTCTGACAAGATGAAACCGTGTCAGCGCCACAGAGTGCTGCCACATACCGAATAACAGGACAACATCTGGATCACCAGTCGAGCCAGAGGATCTTTCACTCACCTCACAGAGCTCTGACTATTAAAAAAAGTCTCTGACTGAGACCGCTGTTTCTGGTCTGAACTTGTCTCAGCTTCTTGTCCGCTAAATGGTTAATTTTAAAGGTGGACTTTGTACAGAATGAAACTGGTGACTGCAGGTAGTCATGGGTGGAATTTATTTCTTGCTTGCTGTCGAGCAACTGTCTGGCTAAAAGAGGGCCATCGTTTTTTTTTGTGTGCCTCATCTCTCCGGCTACACCCGTTCACTGACACTTCATAACGGAGCACTCCCTGAGTTCTTGACAACCAATTTTCAACTATCACATTTCATGTTACAGTACAATGAAACACTAGCAGGGAGAACATTAAAACCAAACCTGAAGCCACGATGATGATGGTGTGGTGTATTCTATAAAGCCATGTGTGGACACCACCATCCATAAACTTATATTGTATTTGTGGTTTGCAAATTCCCCAAACCGGCCTCCTACTATGAGCGACAGTTTGCTACATGAACAAGCAAATTTCTGGAACAGTTTTGGTTGTATCATGTGAGAGATTTTTGTTAACATCACAGTGAATGTTACAGTGAAATACCTCAGGTTCAGAAAACATGTTTTCAGCAGCCCCGTAGTATCAATTTAGGGAAATATTAATGATATTTTATACAATGATATTTAAGATAAGCGGTCCTTAACTACATTTGTTCAAGGACCAGAATTTTTTCTGTCGAGGCATAAGTAGAATTTCCTCTGTCTGGGGATAAATGTAGGTGATGAATTTAAAAAACCAACAAAAGTAACCTAGAAGTATAAGTACGACAGGTTCATTCTGTAATCTTTGTAGTATCTTGCAAAGATATTAACAAAATCATTCATATTAAAGTACTTTGCCTTTTGAGACTCGATACTTAAGACACCCAGGTGACGCTCATCGCTCATCTGCCATGACAGACCAAAGACGAGCTGTGACCAGTTTCAGAGAAGAAAGCTCTGTTCATGAACCTGTGCTTACCGCAGTTACAACTGCAGTTTTGCCCCTTTTGAATAGCTCAAAGAAGACTTTGTTACTGTTCGGTCAAAGAGGGAGCTAGGATCCAGATGCAGAGTATGGAATTGGGAATTTTGTTTTCAACAATAAGTAACAAAAACACCACCTTGCGGGGAAAAAGAGCTAAGATTAACAACTGAAAATAACACAAAACCACCTTAAAAGGGAAAACTGACTAAGAAAAACAAAAGTTGACCAGGAGAAAAACTCAAACTGGTTAGAAGACAAAATAACTTAAACAATCTACGCTAATGAAAACTAGAGACACAGGAGGCAGGAAGCCGACTCAGGGAAACATGCAGGTAGCAAAGGGAATCATCTGGCACAGAGGTGAGGCTGGAGGTGGTTTAAGTAGCCGGGCTGATTGCGTAATGGCGAACAGGTGAGACTAATGAGACCTGCTGCCGAGGAGCTCGCCCCGCCTCTCTGCTCACAATCAACAGAGAGAGAGAGAAAACTGAGGAGAGGGGGGGATGCACAAGCAGGGCGAGAGACAAGCACTAAAATAATCACAGGAATTCAGGACCACAACAGACTTTTATTGTATGGTTAAGCTCTACTACATCAGAAGGTCCCTGCATTCCATTCATTACTTTACTGTCTAACATTCTTCTGAACTGATGTAGTTCATCTATCCAAACCTCAGTGTTAGAGTTATACCTGGTGGTAAATAGAAACAAAGCCTCTTCTTGTAGAAATGGTGAACTTGAGGGATTCAAGCTCTGGATGCCAGAGGTATTGCTGTTTCTTTAGAGAGCGTTCTGTCAAGCTCATTTAACACCTAAGACTGGGTAGAAAACGTGTTGAAACTTGCACTTATCTGGCTGAGGCCACCTCTTACCGACTGTAAAGAGCACACAATGTTCTTCAAGGCGTGAGCTAAGGCTTTGCTGAGAACTTATATATATACCTCGACTGGAGGCTCCATAGCAGCCCCACACCTCTTCCATTTCTAAAATCCACTGAGTGACAGCGTGACAGCAGAACAGTATGCAGTGTCTGGGTGAAGCTCCTGTCCCCCATGGGAATCCATCCGTAAGGCTTCAGTAGTGGCTGCATAGGTGCATCATCTCTGCATCGGGAAATCTCTGTGGAGAGGACAATGCACCCATTTCATTAGCCATCATATGCAAACATAATATCTCCATTACAGAAATTTATTTCAAAATATAGACATTCTGAAAAGAGAGAAACAATATTTTTTTACAGGGGAACAATGACCCATTTTGACTGTAATGCATTACATTTTCCCTTAATTTGAAGGTTATTAATAGATGACCATTATATGTTATATGTATATGGAAGATCACTCATCCCAATAGTAGGCTTATACAATATGTTTCTACCTAAATCCTCTGAACTGGCTGCATGTAGCTACGTATCTACCAGCATCTGTTCACAGTGACTCACCTGGTGGCCCAGCATGCGGATGTGGATGCATGTGGCTCCACTTTATCTGTCTGTTTGACTTGTTCTCCTTCCTGCTCTCTGGCTGGTTTCTTCATCTTGATGTGTTCCTTCTTGTTCGGTCTCTGTAGATCTTGCTCTTTCCACACCACTATCTCTTGTTCTTTTCTTGAAAAAGGACATTGTGTCCTTTCCTGGCTTCTCTTTCCTTCCTTTGGTCTGACTGAAACTCAAAAATGAGATAAAAACATGTAAGGAATGTAAAGCAGTAAACAGTGTTTAATGACCACCGTGGTAATTACTGATGAGCAATGTAGCTTAGCATTCACGTTGGCCAGCAGATCACAAATTTTGAAAGGAAAAATTCTGCCTGATTATTAACACAATAATAAGATACTACAAATATGTTTTCATGCTAATTAGTGTTTCAAAGTATGTATATCTAGAAAGTCTTGCCTCAGACAGCTTTTTTAAAGCCGGTGCATACTCCTGAAAAAAGAAATCTCATAACAGTAGTGAAGCCTGTTCCCATTTTGTTGCCAGTAAAACTCATATGTACACTGTAATAGAGAATTGCATATCAAATGTTGAAAAACAGACAATGACAAGTGAATATGGACAAACATTACATTAGATCAACTTAGCCACGGCAAATGAGGGTCATTTACCTAAGGCAGCTATATTTTTATGATTTTTTTTTTTTAATGACAATGTGACCAAGAAACTGTTTGCACACAATTTCAACTTAAAAGGTGTTCGATGTAGTGCTGTTTTTTTACAAACTTCTTTTTAAAAGTATTTGTAAGTAAAATGTAAAATGCTTCCTCTCATGCTACAGTGCTATCTTTTATATTAATGACATTAATGTGAAATTAAAAGTAGCATTTTACAGGTGTACTTGGTCAAGCATTCTGTATATGACCATATGTTTTGTATGTATCTTAATCTGTAAAGTGTGATTGTGATGTTTGCAGCTACAGGTAACTAAAGGTGTTAAATACGCTAAATGCAGTGGAGTAAAATATATTTCAATACATACAAGTACTTCTAATTTGGGACACAACGACATGTCTGTCTGGATAGGAGCAACTCTTGTGGCGAGCCTTCCAGAAAAGTGTTCAACAATCACATATGGGTGTAATAATATGTTGTCCACATATTTTTGGCCACATAGCGTAATTAGCGGTGCCAGGGATCTGGCGCGGCAACCCACTCGGCAACATGTTGCATCTTATATTTGTGGTGATGCAGACATAAGTCCAGGCCTTTGTGCTCTCGCATCTGCCACTGTAGTTACACCTCTGCTTTCTGCCTCTGCGGTGTCGCACGGCGCCTGCGAGTTCCAGATGAGATGACTTGGAAACAGGATAGTGCACCTGGCCAACAGAGAATGTGCAGAGAATATGTAAATGGGCCAGGCAGCAGAGGTTATTTGGTATTTGTGAGATGAATGAAATTCTCCCCTCTCTTTTCCTCATTTCCCCTCTCACATTTGTGTGACTAGACTAGTTAAGTCCCTGTCACTCAAGCTGCCAAGGTCTATGGGGCACCAGAGCAAGAAGGCGAGTAATAGGAGAAAAAGTGAGAGAGAAAGAGAGGGAGAGGAGGTGAGAGAAATTGGGCCAGGGATGATTGCAAATTGTCTGTCTAATGGCTGCCACCCAGGAAGCCATTTCAGGTGACTTGTTATCCGTCATGAGAGAGGCAGACCTGCCAGGAGCCCTCTTCTCACTCCCCTTCTCAGTGGGCCACCATACCTAAGAGCTTCAGGCTATCACCAGTGACCTCACCTCTTAAAACTCCTCTGTCTCCAATTTTAGATGCCTTTTTCTCTTCTCCTCTCCCTCTCCGTTGCTTTCTCCATGTCTCTCCCTCTCCCACTTTGTCTCATCCTCCCTGCAGTGCGTCTCTCTGGCTCCTGCTCAGCAGCTGTTGTTTAGTGATAGATCAGTGAAGCAAAAAATGATGCTGGGTATAAAAAAAATAGATCTTGAAGCAAAGCACAGCCTCCCTATTCTCACAACCTATTGTTCTGCATTAGCAGCGAGACTTTAGGGATTCATTCAGAGGTAATCATTTGTTACTCAGGGGCACCGTGTCTTTCAGGCACCAATGATGAAGTCACCTCTGAAAGGGCCACAAATGAGAGAGAAATCATTTGCTATCTAACCGTGCTGGATAACCATCGATTGGTGGACCTATGCTGAGAAACCTTAATATCTAAAAGTCATTCTTAAAGCTTTTTAATCTCTTCCTGTAAGCCAGTGTTGGTGGCTCTGTAAACATGGAAGTGTTTTTTAATTCAGAGCAATTTATATGGCGTAAAGATTCATGGATATATGCATACTGTTAGCGGGGTGAAAACAACACTGATCCCTCTGCTGCCTCAGATTGACATTAGAGAGGAAATTGACATGCAAACCAAGTCTGCTGAAAGTTAATCTGTATGTGCACCGTATCACGTGGATCACAGCTCGGAGGCAGCTAGCATTAAAAGGAACCTGTCAAGCTAAGTGTGCTTCTCAACCTCTCTGCCATTACTCTGACATGTTTTGTGACCCGTGAATTGAAGTCTTGTCAAGACCTGGTCATTTAACCAGCTCTCAACACAGACGGGAGGGCTCCTAGTAAATCTGCCACTCCTAAAAATGCTTTCTGTCTCCTCTGCACAGCAGGTGGCACTGATTGGCTCCTGCACATATCCCTCACTTGTCAGCTTGTCCCTCTGATGTTTCAAGGACTGCCCAAGGAAACCTGGCATTAGCCACCAGCCCTGCCAATAACTCACAGAAGTGATGAAAGGCGATGCCGTCGATCGGATTGGATGTCAACACATCCGATCGATCTGACCATTTCTTTCTCGACAATTATTATAGCTGATGTCTGAGTCATGCTTTAATTCTGAATGCTCTTTTTTTTTTACTATCTTCTACTTCCATTACTAGTTTCTTGCTGTACTGTATCATCATTTGAACTGAACGAAAAGCAAATGTCTCAACCCTTGAGACAAAGATATCCTCCTCTGAAAGCAGAAACGCTCCTATGGGTTGGGTTAGGTTCAGTGTGTGGGATTTAGTGGCATCTAGTGGTGAGGCTGCTCTCTAGCGTCAGTGTTTGGTTTGTCCGTTCTGGGCTACTATAGAAACACAGGGGTGCAACATGGTGGACTCTGTGCAAGCTCCCTCTGCAGGTACAAAGACTCATTCTAAGGTAATAACATTATAATTCTCATATTCATTTTCAACTGAAAACATTATTTTATATTGTTTATTATATAATATATCATGTTAAATTCCATTTTGCCAATAGATCCTCCTGAATACATCACACTGGACATTTAAGCCCTAATATGTGGCGTCAAATATCTACAACTTTACTGGTTAAAGGATAATTATGGTTTATTATGCTAGGTATACTGTACTTTTTGCTTTATTTCACCCGTTTCTGAATTTCCGAATAATTTCCTGAACATTTCCAGGAACTTTCTTGGAGAAAACTACATAATAATGCACTCATTACAGTACAAAATAGAAAACAGTGTTAGATTGGAAAAAATTCCAGTTCCTTCTTTCAGTTGAGTGCTGGGATATCATAGTGAGCCTTTTGGTGAGTCCACAGCAGTTCATCTGTCTAACTTTTTGAGAATTTTTTTTAGGAAATTACAGATGAAATAGCTACCACTTTGACCATCATTACTATAGGTTAGGATGAAATTGCACTTAACAAAGCAATTGCCCGGATCTGGAAACATAGCAACGTCACTGTGAACAAGAAACACAAGCATTCAGACAGCTGTATTATTTATTATTTTAACTACTTGATTTGAAAGTCAAACCAAAGTCTGGCCCATGCAAAATGTTGGCAATTAGCTCGCACGTAAACTGCAGAAAGTACGGTACATCAAAGTTGAACAAGGAAGTCGGTCTGTAAACTGTGATGGATGTTTGAGTAACCATTTGACCACTTGCCTTTGTTTTGTGCTAATATTCCTAGCGATGTCAGACTACTGAGTTGCAAGTGAGCACCGTGGCGTTGAGACTGTTACACAGTGTCTTTATTACAGATAGAAGTGCAATGAAAAAAATAGGACCCAAGTTGTAGTAGGCTGGAATTATCATTGTTAGCCTGAGATCAACAATCCCACAAGCATAGAGCTGTCGCATCTTTGTAAGATAAAATGCAAGCGCGCTAGAATTCCATGCATCAAATAACAGAAAAACATGTAATCCTCATAGTACATCTACGACCATTAATAAGTAATAATAATAATAATAATAAGAAGAATAAGAATAATAAGTACTTTTCCTCACATCTTTCCATTTAGGTTCAAACAGCAACCTTCTGCTGGACTGTCATCAACTAACAAACACTACATGAAAGAGAAACCTTCAAAACAAAAGTCAGCTGAGAAAAAACAGACTTCAAACATCATATTCCACAAAGCCATTGATGCATCACACAGACACGCCACTACATAATCAGCTTTCACCTAAAGATCTTTTTCAAGCCGGTCACTCTGTGCTGGACCCTCTGGGGATGGTTGGACAGCATGTTTTGATGCTTCAGGGCTCTCCAGGCGTCTGTCCTGTGGAGCCTGATTGCCTCGCAGCCCCCGCTCTGTGGAGAAAATGAGGTTGAGGTGGGCCACTCGGGCCTCTCCGAGGCACAGAGCCATCGCAGCCGAAGTGGAGCCCTGACCCCCAGCAGATTTCTAATGGATTTTAGGCGTCACAGGCAAACACACAGCTGGGCTCCAAACAAACTCATCAGAGCACCCCAGATTTGCGGCTCCCCCATCGACCCACGCACCCACCCTGACAATCCTGCCTCCTGCACGCTTTTTCTGTACTTGTGACAAGCAGTCACTGCCTGAGAAACTGAATCCATTGCCATTCTTTGTACTTCAGAGAAAAGGAAAAAAAGAATGATCTATTCCTATATTAGCTAATTTTCAGTAAAATCAATCTGTTTTTCATGTTTTAAGTATTTCGTGTGTTTGTTTTCTTGAAGTATTCCATTGGGAGTACACGTAAGAAGTGATTTCAGTGTGTTATAACTCGCAGGATTTCCTTGCGTTCCTGTCTTCTCTGTCTCTCCCTGCCTCCTTCTCTGTCCCTGTGTGGGTGTATATTTGTGTGTAGTCTTATTTTTGTAGAGTGCTGTGTTGTGTTAAGCCACAGAGAGTGCGGTTCACTTTCAGAAAAGAAAGTCAGAAAATAGAGTGGAGACAATCTGAAACATCATGCGATAATCAAAGGAGCATTCGGTCTAGAATCTTGTGTTTGTGAAACAGATGATGGGCAATTTGTGGTAAAAAAAAAATAAAGTATTTAATTTTCAGTGTCATATTACTGAATGTCAGCTTCCTGAATGGACTGTAAGGAAAGTGGATCTGAACCAGGCCAGGCTTTGTCACTGTTTGATGCAGCAGTTGATCCGGTGTCTTTGGACTTTTGCCATACATGGGAAAGTCATGAGTACATGTCCCTGGCAAAGTGGCTCTTGGCTTGGCAAGGTCTTAGCTTTTGTCTCATAGAAATCAGGGGTATTGATTCACGCTTGAGGTGTCTCTCTGTGGAGACTGGCTTGCTGCGCTAGCATTATCTTGGGTGGCAGTGTATTCATACTGTACTGAACAATGGGGCTGAGGGACGATGGAGCTAAATTGTTCTGAATGACTTTCATAAGCAGTGGGGGCCTGTGGGTTGTAGGAGAAAGCAGGCGATAAACTTCAGAGGATACCAAGGACGAGAGGACATCTTCACGCTCATACTTCTTCCAAGTCGCACTTTTTTTAATTACCACAACTTGACATGTTATTTTACCTCTTTCTGCACAATTTCTCACTGGCAGCAATTAAGTAGTTAGTGGATTAAAATACATTTTGGCAGCAAGTCTTGATATTCTGTGGTGTTCCTTGCATGACGAGTACATTTTGTTTCATTTTTTAAAATGTAATTATTACGTCATGTCTTCTCCCCTGTCATGTGTTGCAGGTAGATACGCAGCACCCAGTGAGGAGAGGGAAAGAGACAATAGCATCGCATTACCCTTTTGAGCTAACATTAAAGGTACCCCGTGGTGTTTTTTTAATAAACAAACAATGTTATGTTTACATTCATCGTTTCTTGCATTTTGCGTATCCTCAGTGCAAACCGTCGGGCAGTCAATGAAAGCATTGGCAGGTTTGCATATTGTGTTAGCCACGAGCACAAGAGCTATACAAAACAAGGACACACACTTAAAAACATGGCTCCATGGTGTTACTGGTGGTAAAAAAAACAAACAAAATCAACTATAAAAGATACATTTAAGTAACTGATGAAGTAAAGGTGAAATATAACCTTCAGGTCTTTACTTTGGCAGTAACAGTTGGATACGGATCAAGATCAGGTCTCCGTTTTAGGCTTGTGCAGAAATACAACTCGATTACATCCTACTGCTACTTACCTCTAGTGAGTGGGGTTTTGCTGAGATTTTGGACTTTGGACTTATTATGTATATAATTTTTATCTATCTATCTATCTATCTATCTATCTATCAAAATTATGCTTCGCTAGCTTGCTCAGGGCCATGTATTCAAAACGGCACGTTCAGTACTTTATGGATTTTAACGGACATCGACTTCTTAAAATTATTTTAACTTGCACAATAAATTTAATCACTGAAGCTTGAATTAGCTTCAAGTGTCTCAGTTCCCATTATTTCCACAGTCATAAGCTTCACGTATTCATTATTTGGAGTCATTGCATGAGATTAATTTTGCCTTCATTCCTCCTCCATGACCTAAACTGACCTCCTGGCAAGCCCAACATGACATCCAGAGAATGATGATGACACTAAAGACAGTATTCCTCACAGAGGATATTCAAGTGATTTCCATCTTATTAAGGCGTCTTCATCTCTGGAATATTGCTTGTAGGCTGCCTAGGGCAGAAAAAAATCTGAATAAATCTGTGCGAGATGTTTTTTTTAAAGTCAGAAGTGATATTCTAGACATGAAATTTTGCTATATAATTACAAATGATGTGTTGGTCCACATTCCACCTGTCAGATTTATGGTACATGTGCACAGCTATAGGCTTGTGAAAGGAGATCTCAGGGATAGACAGTAATATTTTAAAGCACTGGCCCTACAGGCCCCCTAAATTTGGTGGCCAAAGCACATTTTCAGTGGTTCAAATGTAAATTTATGTGAAAACAATCCAGAAAAGGTGATTTAACGCAGCTAACACAGAATTCCTTAATTGTGACAAATCAATAAATGAATACAGAAGAGAATGAACATATATAACTTTTAAATTGTAAGTCTTTTACAACTTTTAAAGTTGTTTGAACGCATGTGTATATTTTCTCTTACAGTATCTTAGTCCACAGTCTAAGATCTGCATCGTTAGGATTTCATTGATACTACCACATCTTTTGATACTCCTTATCTGTTTGGTTCTGACATTCTTTATTATCGGCTCTTTTCTATTAGTAAATACTTGCTTTTTTGATTGAATTAATTAATCTTTAATTCAGAACAGGTGTATGTATTCATTTTCTAAATGTAACTATGGTGATATAGCAGCAACCGCAAATGTTTACAGCAGCACAGTCAATAGATAAACTCAATAATATCTCACTGGAGCAAAACTAAAACTTCAATAAAAAAAAAATATTATTCAATACTGAGTGAGGTTTAGAGAGAATGAGGAACACAGACATCTGTCAGTATCAGTCATTCATGCTGTCCTCCGTCCTCCTCCCTCTGCTGATGTGAATCAGAGACAGCGCTGAGGGAGGAGGGGCTGCTTTGTCTCAGCCGGTAGCTAAGTTTACAGGAATTAGCCAAAAAACGGTGATAAAGAGTGAGAGAACTCGAGAAAAACACAATCACCATAGAAACAGATGAACAGCTCAAGGTGAGCTCCTCTCAAAGCAGCAGGAAAGAGTGGAGGTGGAGAGCCGAGGCGCATTCTGAAGTATATGCATGCTTACCATATGTCTCAGATGGCTGCATCCTCCAGTTCAAGGTTTATGCTTCTGGACTCACTCATCCTCACTGTGAGTTGGACACCAACACTGAAGTTGCAGTGCATTGTGGTGAAGGCTCAGGAACATAAACAAAATCGCCCAAGTCCACATCATATTTGTGGAGAAGGGATCATGCCATTGGAAATGTGAAAGCGATGATTTACAGATTCTACGCTTCCGTTGTTGTTTAAGCTGATTGACCCACATAGCTGAGAACCGCTGCTGATCCGTGGTCTTGTTTCCTGCAGGAAGGAGTCTGCTGAACTAACGGCGTGTTTCAGTCTCTGTTCTC
Source organism: Chelmon rostratus (assembly GCF_017976325.1). Classification (NCBI taxonomy): domain Eukaryota; kingdom Metazoa; phylum Chordata; class Actinopteri; order Chaetodontiformes; family Chaetodontidae; genus Chelmon; species Chelmon rostratus. The sequence goes on from NC_055658.1 coordinate 5,598,983, forward strand.
CAAATCTGTTCACAGTTAACCACTTACCACTGACGTATGTCCATATAGCCCAAAGCATCGCATTTCACAGTGCCTTCAGCGGACAGATAAAGCCATGCAAACGGCTTACCAAAAGAACTTAAAGGCAGAAATCCAAATGCTTGTTGTGCTCTCGTCACATCAGAGCAGCGTTTTAGTTCTTTTACAAAGGTAAAAATGAAAAATGGAAAAATCCTGTTGTATTATTGTACATGAAAGCTTCCTTTAGCTCAGCTTGTATTGACCCCATAGTGTTAATATGGACCCCATTGTGTTTATATGGACCCCATAGTATTCATATGGAACCCATAGTATTCATATGGACCCCATAGTGTTCATATGGACCCCATAGTATTCATATGGACCCCATAGTGTTCATATGGACCCCACAGTGTTAGATATTAAATAATCAAAGTAATTGAATAAAACATGAAAATGAGCCAAAGGATTGGGGGGGAAAAAAAATTATTCAAGTTATCAAAAATGAAATCCTTGTTGCAAAATTATTTCATCATCCTTATTTCCAAAATAATGTAGTTTTAAGTGAAAATATTTCTTAGAAAAATACACAAAACTTTGAAAAGGAAAAGAGTCTTTCTCTTCGTTCCCCTCTCTTCATGGTAGCCAACAGAAGCCAGTTAGCTAGCTGGTAGTTCTTGGGCCTGCTGAGGGGCTGGAGCTATGTGATTGGCTGAAAGATGAGTGACTTTATGACACACAATTCACAATTCATTGGTTAATTCACTAAATTAACTAATTAATTAGATTTTACTCATTTACTTCATAAGCTCATCTGTTTATTTAATATTGATGACTTTGGGCATCAGCATCAATCTCACTTTCATGAATAAACCACCCACTAAAGCAACTAACCTAAAGCAAAAGCAAGTACTCATCAAACGAATAAACTTTTGTTTATTCATAAGACGTAATCCATCCAGTAAAAACCTTGTAATGTATGTATGAGGATGTGTCAGACAACAGCTATTCCTTCTTTTATATGAATGTGAAGTTACCTTAATATGGCCTCATCGGTAACAGAATGCAGCTTTCAGTGCCCGTAGGGGGACTTTTAAATTTGGTGCTTCATTTTGAAAGCTGCTATGCATTTTATAAATTTATTGTGTTGAAATATTCATTGTCTGAGCTTTTTGTACGAGAAGCAAACTTGGTCACTATCAATATAGGATGAAGCTGTGGAAATGCTGAGAAATATTGCCCTCTTCTTTACTGTAATTCTGATATGGCAGCTGTGACTGTGGCTCTCTTGAATTTTTAAAAGGGAGGAAATGTAGCCGCACAGCTGCTTTATTGCAGAGCAACTGTTTTTGCACTTATGTCTTATTTTGTGGAAGCTTTGATGTCAGCGTGGCTCATATAGGGACATAAGACAAATGATTGGAGGGTAAAAACACAGTAGTTATGATTGAGCTTTCTTGCATTATTTCTTTATGAACCAACAAAGCTTTACCTGCTTTCTCTCATCTTATATTGTTATTTTAGTGGCAAAGTGTCATCAGTGGCTTTCTCCCCGACTGAGAAATGTCACTTTTTCTACGCTCCTGTTATCCTCCGCCCATACATACAGTCTATAATGTGAAAAAACTTAAAATTGGAAGGACACCTGCTGTAAATGCTATGTATGGGAATATGTATACTATATACATGCAAAATAGTAAAAAGCTTAAGTTACATAGTCGCTTAGGCACTCCCTGTTATTGAAGAGAACAGAATCTGCTGGTGGTTGAGACAACAAGGGGGTTCAAACCAAAGGTTTCAGTGTCATGAGAGGAGGATGCCTCATGATCAGGGTCCTCCTCAACATTGTCCTCAGTCTCAGACACATTCTCCTCTATGTCACTTTCACTGTCAAAGAGCTGTGACAAAACAGCAGCAAGCCTTTGCTTAGAGGTCATTTTCAATTTCCAGAGAGCACACAGAGAGAGCGCAGAGAGCACCAAGAGAAACGTTTAGAAGGCAGCTGTGCAAGCTTTTATACGACTTCCCCCATATCACCCTCCCCCACGGCATGGACAATATCAATGCCTCCTCCCTAAGCTGTGTGAACTGTCAGGGTTTCTGGCACTGCTTCAGCTATGGTTATGTTAAGTTAGGGCCCCAAAGCAAGCAGTGGATTTCTCCATTGTGAGATCAATAAAGTCTTATCTAATCTAATCAGGAAATATATGTAAAATGTTCATATTTCTTATATGTTTTTACAGTTTACAGCCTGGGGTCAGATTGACCACACTGATGTATACAAAAAGTGTACAAGACATGGAAAACATAATTTTATGTTAACCCTGTTGTCACTATTAAGTTAGGAAAAGCTATTAAATCGGAAGAGGAAAAAATATGTTGGTCATTTATTGAGAGACGTTAAAGATGAAATGGGGTCAGATTGGCCCCTATGATAATACAATACCTGCAACAGCCCATCTAGGCAACTGCCATGTATTTCCACAGAGTTGGGATCACAAAGGAGAAACAGTATTATATTGAATTAAGTTTCATAAGTGATTTTGCAATATCTGAAAACCTGTTTTAGTGCCAATGTGGGAAGGAAGGGAAGAAAGATGGAGAGCAAAATTATTTGGTTCATTTTGACCTGAAAACACGCTCAGTTTTATGCTCATGCACCTGCAGAGCAGTAGATGGGCTTTTTGGAGAAGGCACAGTGGCTTTTCTGCCAAAGGCCTCATATGGGGACTACCTGGTGATAGAATAGACTAGAGCTCAACAGGGATCTGTGGCTGCAAAGTCATTATGGCTACAATCCAGTTGTGACTATGCAATCCAAGATCTTACACGAGGTGCTTTAAAACTCCTGTAATATGTTTATTTTAGTAGATTGTTTTTTTGACTGTGAAAGCCCCGATCAGTACATGTGAGGGAGTTGCACAGACACAAGGTTTAAAAACCAGCTATATATTAACTGATATATATTAACTAATACTAATAACTAATAAGGGCATCTACATATATTTACATAAATACATATCTAAGTATATATATGTATGTGTATACATAAACACACAAACTGTATATAGACACATATATACATACATGTATGTACATGTATGTTTGTATGCAATTCACATTCATTCAGAAAGCCCACAGGCCTTTGAATATGTTTCATTAGATCCAGTAATGTCTAAAAGTTGAAATATTCTTTTCAAGCCTATAAGATTTCTCTAGTTGAGTTGTCTTCAAAATTCAATGTTTCATGTTTTTTCCACTGACTCCCATGGATCAATATAACATATATCAGAAACATTATAAGCATCAGTGTATTGTAAATGAGATTGTTAATGTAAATTAGGCTGCTTACTATACCTTGGCATAATTACTAACAAATGAGACCATGGTTGACTGGTCGCCTCGAGCACTAAGGTAGTTTCTAATAAACAGTCAGTTTGTGCCCTATTTATGCATTTGTGTTTTATTTTATGTTTGATTTAAATTGGTTATGCACTCCTTTTCTAAAATCTGTTTGAAAAGTGAAAGCCTCTTGTGTGCTCACTGTAGAACACCTGGAACAAGGCAAAATGGGGGAATGTCTGTACTGTTTTGTCAAACTGCCAGTGAAACATTACCTTTGGTAAAAACGTTGTCTCCTTGAAATGTATCATCTTAAACATTTCCATACTTTTCATTTAATGGGAAGCAAAATGCTGCTGAGATTACAAAATAATGACAAAATGACTATGTCTTTCATTACGATATCTGCACCTGCAATGCTGAATCCACTAGTTTTAAACATGTTTAGGCACTCACAACACTTTGATTAGGTTAGGGGAAATATGTAGGCTTGATTTAATACTTGAAAAGCCCACAGTGATTTGAAACACAACATAACACACCGTCCGTCTGTCCCTAACTTTCACCAAACTCTTTTTTTTGCCTAAGACTAACCATACACAGACTCAGGATGCAACCCCTGGTCTCCAGTATCTAAGCCCAATATCCACCCCTACCGCTTCCCTCCAGCTTGCACAAATGTAGCATTTCCATCACTTCCAAAAACTCCCACACACAATAACTGCACATCACTGATCACAAAGTAATCGTGAAAAACATAAGATTATATAAACATAATTTCTTGGAGAACTGATTGGTAATACATACCTTAAATGTCCACTTGGAGAACAGGACACTGACCTGTCAAATAATGTCTGCATCCCCGCTTTAAAGTCCAAATTAGAACACATACTTGAGAGTGGGTCGCTAACTTCTTAAGACCTAAGAACAGTTACTCATGTTCCAGTCTAATCACACTATTATCTAGAAAGTACAAGCATAATTGAAGCATTTTTCCAGTCCATTGTAGCTATGGAGCTTATCCAGCTGTTTGCTTCTTATGTTCCTTTAAACCAAACGTGGAACTACTTTTCTTTCACTTGATCTTTAATAGCAATAAAAACAGATACATCTCATTTGTTACTACTTGGGATTATTACTCAACCAAAGGCTGTGACATTGATCAACTCAGATGCTAAAAAAATATTCATACTTGCAGTTTTTTGAAGCATCCATTTTTTTGTTACACTGTGCACAGATCACACAGATCATTAAAACTGTCAAATAGTTCTGTATAAATGAGAAAGAATTATGAATTGAAAAATTAAAAAATTCCTCAGGGCCTTCATTTGATAGGTGAACAGTTCTTGAGTATACTTGACAATTTTGTTACTGAGGCTGTGGTCAGATGCCAAGAAGTGGGGACTTAGGGAAACTATGAGGGAACCCAGATGCAGACACAATGGGGACGTAGATTAAAAAATAAGCAAATTTATTAAACACAAAGCTAATACAACAAAAACCAAAACTCAGGGAACTATGACTAAAGACACACTATGGGAAAAGGAGTCACACAACAATGAAACAACACAGGGAATGAACACACATGAACACAAGACACAACCGAGCTGGGGACAAGACTAAGACAACACAAGAAACTCTCTCTAACACAAAACGTGGCAGGACTAACGAAAATACAAGGAAACACTCACCGGGAACATGGCACGGACATGAACAAAGACAACCCAACAGACAACACAAGGAAAAACACTTACTACGGGGGCTATGACTATGACTGTGACTGTGGCTAAGGCTGTGGCTGTGGCTAAGGCTGTGGCTGTGGCTAAGGCTGAGGCTGAGGCTGTGGCAGACGGCAAGGGGACAAGACAACAAGTTTGCGCAGACAATGACCCAACAAAGACAGGGGGGAAGACACAGACTTAAATACACAAGGAGGAAACACTAATGACACACAGGTAGAACCAATCAGACCATCACACGGGAGGGAAAACACAGGAAGTAAAGTAAACCAAAGACACATAACATGAACCTTCAAAATAAAACAGGATGTGACAAAAACCAGGCAAAGACAACAGACAATGGTAAACTTAACAAAAAACCGACGTGGATGGCACGGGTCATTTTTCCAGGCAGGTGTTTAATGTGTGCAAATATGCGTATTTGCACACATCAGTTAAGACATACACTTCAACTGTCAAAGGGTCTGTAACTCCTAAATGCATAAACCGCTGTTAAAATCCAGATAGAGGAGTGTGCCCAGTGTCAAGTGTATTCCAGGCAGCCAACACATGAAGGTGGTGCATGAATGTTACATTTACATCAGAGCATATTGTACATGCTCTCTAATGTAAATCCACTGACATTCTTATGTAGTCTTCACCATGTATTGCAGGTCTTGTTTTTGGTGCTAAGTATACAGCTTTGGTTCTCCAATAGGTGGCTTTAAAGCAGCAGTCTGTGCAATATTTTGTTTGACCTCTAATAGTAATTATGATGGGAGCAAAGGAAAGAAAATGTAAGAAAGTCTGCATATGGAGGAAGGTCAGAGGATAGGTGGGTCCAACAAACACAGGACTTTTGCCCAGCAGACCAAATGTCAACTTACACAACATACTCAAGTTATATCACATAGATAACAGTAACATAATTTTTTTTTTAGCCCAAGCCATGATCTTTTCCTTAACCTAACGTTCAGTTTTAACTTTGTTTTTTGTATTTTCTATTCTGTTGTTATTCCTATAAAAATCCTATTCCTATTATTCCTATACTACTACTTCCTGCTGCCTGTAACACCCTAATTTCCCCAGCAGAGGATTAATGAAGTTTTATTTTATCTTATCTTATCTTAGATTCTATGAGTATAGGCACAGGGCTATAAAAGCTGGTGTTATTCAGTTTCATCCCTGCAGGTATGCGCAGGCATGAAGTTTTTCTTTCCTATCACTCTGCACTATACAGTTAAATCTCTCATGCCCTCATGTAAAGTATATAACAACATCAAAACATTATATTTGCTCCCAAAAGCCAGTATTTTGGCCAGCGAATGCGACTGGAGCAGGGAGCCTCAGTCTTAGAGGGCTACATCTATACTCATAGAATCTGGAGTTACAGTATGCAACTAATAGTCATTTTGCTGTTGCCATTGGGTTAAAGGCAAAGCTGATGTAGTGAATGTCCATTGTCCTGTGATTGTGAGGTGGCCGGGAGGGTGGCTTGCATGCCTCATGACGGTTCTTGCCGGGTGGCTGGTGAGCCTGCTGAGCCATGGCCACCAGAGGAGCACACCGCAGCAGGGGAGGAGGTGGAGCTACAGCAGATCCATGTGGAGGCACAGCTGCAGCTGCAGGGTGCCACTTCCTGGAGCGAGCATCTTGGCACTATTGATGAGGCTGAGGTGCAGCTGTGCCCCAGGAGGTGTGCTTCTTCACCTACTCTGCTTCCTCGGCTGTTTTAGGCAGGGAAGCTGAGGCTGTTTGGAGGAGTCGTCCAAACAGCCAATCGCAGCATTCAAATATTTCTGTCCATCATAGTTGTGGATGCAGTTGCTGTTGTCGCAGTGGCACAGACAGTTGTCATAGGCTTCCTGATTCAGTTGAATGCTACAGGAGCCCCAGGCTAAGTGGCGATAGCGGAGACAGCTGAGGAGAGCAGCGCTATGTTGTAGCAACCTGAGTTCCATATTGGTGTGAATGGTCACGGAGAGGCAGGTGCAAACATGATCCTGAGGATTTGGCAGTGATCGCTTGTGCCTGCTAAAGAAGGTTGCCTTGGGAAGAAATGTGGGAGCTAGGCTCTGCTCTAGCTACGTGACAGAGGGAAAACCTTTTCCCATGTCTTTGTGAACTTCGTGAAATGTTCATACCTGGAATTAGTTTTCCACGCTTGGAAAACATTGCAAAGGGCTGGAGCTCTATGAAACAAGGCCAAAGCCTGGTTGTTCCTGGTCGTAAATGTCCCTGCCTAAGAGTCCCCGAGCTAGATGGTTGTTTTTCCGCTGGCAACACGATGATCCTCAGATCTGCTGCCTTGCTGATGGTGACTGGCAAGTCAGACTGACTTGGAGATGGAGAGAGCCACTGCGCTGGAGATGCTGGCCATGGTGGGGACGGGGAAAAAACTGCAGATGCAGAGCCCTGTCCTCGCAGTCGCAACAGGGAGACGGAGTGAACTGGGAGGAGAGCCATCTGACTCATGCTTGCTGTCTGGGTCCCTACCCAGGATGTCTGAGAGGTTCCCACTGAAGATTACCCCATAATAAACTTATTTTAACCCAACCCAGTAACTTCTCCTAAACCTAACCAAGTACTTTTGGTGCCTAAATCTAAGCAAACTGCAACTGTTTTACACTTATATCCCCATTAGGGCGAAGATCCAGTACAACGGAGGCACAGTTCACCTGTTGCTGGTACTCTCATATGGGTGATATATGTCATTTTTGGTGTCACTGGTAATTGACCTATTTTGTTATTTAGGTATGAGGATGTGTTGGTTTGAAACAATGTCATCCTGAGATGCACTATCATGGAGGTAGGGACTAACTTTTTAAACTGCATGAAGCTTATGATTCAATTTAGATTTATTTGTCCTTTGCAAGGAAAATTGTTTCCACCTTCCGTACAGCCTCAAGAATGCACAAACACATCAAATTTGACAAATACATGCATGGATCCAACAACATATACCCGCCACTGCACATTTTCAAACTTCACATGCATAAACACACAAAACTCAGGCACATTACAGTTTAGATGTTCTATTCAGTTCTGTTATGGAAGAGGGGCCAAAATTCCTGCTGAACTTCACTTTTTTCCAGACCAGTGTCTACATAGGAGGAATACAAAGTGTGGGTTGAGGAGGAGACTGGGGTCAAGTGCTATGGTGTGTGCTCTGCATGCAGTGGCTGTACTGTTGAGGTCTAGGCGGTTGGGGGTTGGGAGGCCAATGATCTTGGCACCCTTGTGTGTGATTTGTGTAAGTCTGTTCTTGGTGGGGGTTGACAGCATATTAAAGAAGTAGGAGGAACAGTAAAGGATGATGGGTTGAACTATGCTTTTGTAGAGTAGCAGCAGAAGGTGGGGGGCAATGGAAGGCGCTTTGAGTTTCTGTCTTAGTTGGCAGCGTTTATGGATGTCAGTGGTGTGTTGTTCAAAACTCGGTTTATTGTCTAGGCTGACTCCAAGATATTTGTAATTTCCATCATTTCAACAACTTCACCACCAACCTGCAGCCACATCAGCATCAGCATCATGCTGATGCTGATGTGGCTGAGGGTGGGGTTGGAGGCTGACCTGCGTGTGCTGGAGGAGTCGAAGACCAGTTCTTTTGTTTTGGAGACATTTAAGTGCAAGTGATTGTCCATGCACCACTTAGTGAGATGGAGTCATGGTAGCTTAGAACTGAGTTGTTATTCTTGGGGAGTGCGAGTACAGCAGTGTCATCCAAGTATTTGAGATATGTGATGATGGGTGAGGGGCTGACACACTCATTGGTGTAGATGGTAAACAGGAAGGGGCTTGGGTCACAACCTTGTGGGGCTCCTGCATTGGTGATGGAGGATGACGATGTTGTGCTGCCCACTCTCATATATTGTGGTCTGTCAATTAGGAAGCTGTGTACCCAGTGGATGAGAAGTGGTGGGACATTCAGGTGATGGAGTTTCCTGTTCATCTGGTGGTGCTGGATATTGAATGCTGAGTTGAAGTCAATGAGGAGGAGTCTGGTGCAGTTGCTGGGTGATTCAAGGTGTTGTAGGAGCAGGTGGAGGAGACATGCAACTGGTTTGACAGACGGAAGGAATGGCGTTGAGAGCCATACTGATGCAGTCCTCTAGGCATGATCGGAGAGAGCTCCATGATACAGTCCTTCAGCACCCATGTTACTGTAAGTAATGGGTGGAAAATGATCAGTATCCCAAGAAGAACCTCCCTGTTATCTCAGACTGCAAATTTGATCAGAGCCCTGGGTTCAAATCAGGTTGAAGATAACTGTGCACAAAAATTGAAGAAGAAGCATACGTTTTAAATAAAACAGCTTCCACAATGATTGGGTGTTTATAGTTGTTGAAAAGTGCAATAGTTTGTCAGGCTTCAGTTTTCAGAGAAACAGAATGACAAACAGGTGTGCAGAGTCTCTTTTTATGATCCTGTCTGGCTGATAAATAATACTTATTAAGTCCTGTATTGAGATAGTACCTTTGACTAAAGCTCTGCTTGCAGTCATCTAATTTGTGGTTTCGCACTGACATAATAAATCAAAGATATCTAGTAGATATATCTGGTATATTTTGATGGTAAACAGCAGGATTTTCATGCATTATTAATAAAATATCAAGAAAGATTGGTTTCTGTTCCCCTGACTGGTGCAGCAGGCACAGGGATGTCATATATGCTAATACCACATCTTTTGAAAGCTTCTGTGCTACCTGCAAGATCTTAGTTTGTGTAGTCTGCCGTTTCTCACTTGATTTTTATGTGTCATGTCCGCCAGCTAGAGCTGTGATGACATGATGTCTGTAACGATAATTTGGTTAAAACTTTCAAAGGAGAAATCCTTAAAACGTAAAGTATATATATATATATTTACACACATTACACACTACACTATGATGCACTATATCTCCGTGAAACTCATTCCTGCCTACAAGCCTCTGGCCTGCAGAACAAAGCCGACCACCAGGACAGTACAGATATGGACTGAGGAGGCCTCCTCTGCACTTCAGGACTGCTTCGAACTGACAGACTGGACTGTGTTCAGAGAAGAGGCAGACCTTGAGGAGTACACATCATCTGTATTGTCTTATGTTCAGTTCTGCACTGATGCTGTCCTCCCTGTTAAGACCATCACAGTGTTTCCCAACCAGAAACCATGGCTGGACAGCACAGTGCGGTCCCTGCTGAAAGCCCGGGATACTGCCTACAGATCTGGAGACAGGCTGGCTTATAGCAGGGCTCGAGCAGAGCTGAAGAAAGGAATCAAGCAGGCCAAGCTCCAGTACAAAAACAAAATTGAAGACCACTTCAAGAACAACAACCCACAGAGCATGTGGAGAGGCATCAGAACCATAACAGACTACAAGCCGAACACACAGCTCACCAGCCACGACCCCGCCCTGCCTGACACCTTGAACAGCTTCTTTGCCCGCTTCGACACATCAGGCAGCAGAGAAGTCACACACCTACCCCGGCTGGAGGAGCAGCACCAGCCCCTCGTCCTGCAGCAGCACCAGGTGTCATCCACCCTGAGGAGGATCAACACCCGCAGAGCTGCAGGACCGGATAAGGTGTCAGGCAAGACTTTGAGGACATGCGCTGACCAGCTAGCAGGAGTGTTCCTGGACATTTTCAACCTGTCCCTGCAGCTGTCCACGGTTCCTGAGTGCCTCAAGTCCTCCACCATCATTCCGGTACCGAAGAAGACATCCATCACCTGCCTGAATGACTACCGGCCTGTTGCACTGACCCCGGTAATCATGAAGTGCTTTGAGCGGATTATTCTCAGGTACATCAGAGACTTCATCCCCTCGGACCTAGACAGCCTTCAGTTTGCTTACAGAGGGAATCGGTCCACAGAGGATGCTGTCTCCATCACCCTGCACACAGCCCTGACCCACCTGCAGCAGCCCAACACCTACGTCAGGATGCTATTTGTAGACTTTAGCTCAGCTTTTAACACCGTCATCCCAGACAAGCTGGCGCTGAAGCTACACACGGTGGGTCTGCCTGCGTCTCTGTGCCACTGGATCAGAGACTTTCTCACCAACAGGCCTCAGGTGGTGAGAATAGGGAACATCACATCATCCCCTCTGGTCCTCAGCACGGGCACGCCACAGGGTTGTGTGCTCAGCCCAGCCCTCTTCACCCTGTTTACTCACGACTGTGCTGCCATACACCCCACCAACACAGTCGTGAAGTTTGCGGACGACACTACAGTAGTGGGTCTCATCTCAGATAACAACGAGACCCACTACAGAGAGGAGATACACCAGCTCACCCAGTGGTGTTCAGCCAACAACCTGGTGCTGAACACAGGGAAAACCAAGGAGGTCATTGTGGACTTCAGGAGGTCCAGGAAGACGGATCACGCCCCCCTCCTCATGGACGGAGAAGTGGTGGAGCGTGTGGACAACATCAGGTTCCTGGGCCTCCACATCACATCTGACCTCTCCTGGTCCATGAACACCTCCCGCCTGGTGAAGAAGGCACAACAAAGGCTCTTCTTCCTCAGGAAGCTGAAACGGGCTGGACTCTCCTCTCGGTTGCTCGTTAACTTCTACAGGGCCACAATTGAAAGCATCCTCTGCCTCAGTGTGACAGTGTGGTATGGCAGCTGCACGGCACAGGAGAGGAAACAACTGGCACGGGTGGTTAAAACTGCACAGGGCATCGTGGGCTGCCCCCTCCCTGACCTAGACTCTATATATGAAGGTCGGGTCAGAAAGAGGGCGAGATCCATCGCCACGGACCCCAGCCACCCGGGCCACAGACTGTTTGTACCGCTTCCATCAGGAAAGCGGTACAGGAACATCCGCACCACCACTAACAGACTGAGGGACAGCTTCTTCCCCAGAGCTGTTAGAGCTGTCACCCCCAGCAGCCCCTCACTGCAGTGAGAGACTGTGTGAACTGTGAACACTGCACACCGCACTTTACACCTACACCTACACCTCTACCTCCACCTGCACCTTCTGTGTACTTGACTTTTATGTACACACATATACTATAATTATATACATTTTAGTATATCAGCACATTTCAGTTTCATTGGCATATTTTATTCTGTCGGAACATTTCACTGTGTATATTTTATATTTTATTCTGCTTGTATATTTTATTCTGTTTGCACATTTCACTTCCATATTTTATTGTTTATTGTTTAGTATATTTTATTGCCTAAGTATATTTTCATTCTGTTATATTTTTAATTGCTTCACGAATATTTTTTTTTTTTTTTTTATTGCATGTTGGTTTATTTTATTTTATTGTAGTTATCTTAATTTTATTCACTCTTTCTAGCCTTATCTTTCTTACCATCTAACATGGGGGTTGCAATGAAAATTTCATTGACATGTGCAATGACAATAAAGACTCTTGAATCTTGAATCTTGAATCTATATATATATATATATATTCTATTTTTCAAAATATGACTAGCAAGTCTATATTCTTTGCTGCATCCACATTATGTATTCTTTACATAATGTGGATGCAGTAGTTGTATGTCTCTTTTACATATCTCTCCTCATTGCTGCTTAGTTATGCATATTTCTGGAACTCCTGACACTCACTCCATTGATAGATCACATAACTTTCCCTGAAAGCATGCACTGTTCTTTTGGGACACGCGACGGTTCACTGGCACAGCTAATATACTGTAGGGTTCAAATCTTTCCTGTGAAACTGTATGTTTCAATACACTTTCACAATTGGAGGCGCTTTCTCTCTTGCCACACCGCTGCTACTGAAGTAAATGGCCCAGATAAGAACAACTGGATGAGCAGCATAACTCTGTCAAATCATAGTGATTGAATAGATCTTGAGAGGCAATGAGACTCCTAATACTCAAATTTCAAAGTAATAATAACATTAATATAGTGTGTCAATATGCTTGTAAAACACACATTTCTACAAATTTGTATTAGAAACTGGAAATAATATATAAAAGAGACTTAGCTGTGGATAATGAAAGTGACTGAAAATTAAGCACTTAAAAAAGCAAAGCATATACATCCTCTTTGACCATGGAATCCACAAAGAGAGGCACTCATACAATATAACTTTAGGACACTGAGGCACTGTCATGGAGATTATTACAGTCATCATGTGTATGCTAATGCACCTGTATATGCTCTGTTACGCCATGGTCTGCTACACACCCTGGGTAGGACAGGAGCCATTCATAATTGATACCCAGCGTTTACTGCAAGCCCAGGTGTGTTGCAGGAAATAACCACTGACCCAATTACAGTTTGCATCCAGCATGCTTTGGTTAATTTGTGTAAAAGCCATAATTGCTCTTGGTTTTATAATTCATGAACAAGGGCGTGTGGCACTGGCAGAGCACCAGCATCTATTACTGAACCACCCATGAGTGCATCCTCACAGTTGCTCTACATAGACAAATAGTAAACATGCATGTGAGTGTGTTATGTGTGTTAGTGTGTGTGCATGTGTGTGTGTGTGTGTGTGTGTGTGTGGACATGTATTACTCACGTTGTGGGGGAGGCATAAATGTGTTTCCACAGTCACATTGTGGGGACTTGCCTTCCTTATGGGGACAAAATGCAAGTCCCCATAATATAAATCATTAAACGTTCGGCTGGTTGGGTTAACATTTTAGGGAAAGTCTCCAGGAATTTAATGTAACTCTATGTAATGTCCCAAAAAGTGAAGGAAACACACCACTGTGTACGTGTGTGTGCATGCAGTCACACATACACAAAGACAAACAGAAAGCCTGTGAATGCACTTGGGTTAAATGGCTGCAGATGTTAATATTGTTGGTGAAAAAAGATTATGAACTCTGGTGAGTTGCCACTGGGAGATACTAATGTGTTTTGACCGTCGTTGCTGGGCTTTTCCTACAGGTGCTGCTGCCATCAGAAAAGATTGGCAGCTGGTGGGGAGTCCACATGCTCATTGTTAACAGCATTGTCCATAAAGAGGAACTGCGCTACATGCTTCAGGCTGTCTGTGTTCCTGGGATGGCACAGATCAAATTCGCACTATTTACTGCTATTTTCTCCTGCTTCTCCACATTCTTCTTCGTCTTGATTCACTAATATACCTCACATTTATGAGTCAGTTTTGTGGTTGAAGGGTGTGTTTTTCCTGTCATCTTATTGCTGTAGACAATGTTATGCCACATTCAGATATTTTAAGTAAGGCCTTTTGAAAGCAGAACTTGTAGCTAATTTGTAGAACAGTGCTTTCAACCTGGGGTAAATCTGAGGGGTCACAGGATTAGATTACATTAAAAGAAAGAAGATTTAGGTTTTTTTTTTAGTTTTAGTTTTAGTTTTAGTTTTTTTTTTTTTAGATTTTTCCTCACATTTTTGTCTTTTTGCACAAATAATGGTCACTTGTTTCAAATATTGTTCAAGATTCTGGACCTTCACAATTGAAATGAAATAATCCAAGACAGAAAAATGTTGAACTGGTCACCAATCGTGGCCACACTGAAGAAATATCAAGAGTGAAGGCTTGCATTTAGTGTAAGAACCCATAAGTGAGAGATTATTTCACCAGCCATCATTGTTCAACACTTGTACAAGGGAAGACACAAGAGACACACATTTCTCCAGCAGCCACAAAAGACAAGAATGCATTTTTGTAATCTGAACTGGGCGCAGCGCCATGGGCATGTTTTCTCTCTGTGTTCATATTTTTTTAATGAGCTACGGTTATTGCTTCTTTTAGCTCTACATAGACAGAAAGCCACAGTTGGTAACAGGACCTTAAAGTGACAAACAAAGATGTAGCTCCTCTAATGGAAACTACATATGGGCGTCACTAGGAAAGGTACCTAACTGGCCCATGACCACCCGTGAGCTTTACAATTCTGCAATTGCTGTGACAAAACGGAATTAGAGAGTTCACAAATTGTCATTTGAGTGTGGTTATACAAATTTATATCGAAACAAAAATCAGTTTTATTAAGTTATCATGAAAATACTTTTAATACCTTGAAAACTCCTTAAAATCTACGACTGAGAAACTGAGTGAGCATACTGTATAGCTCTAGTAATATGTGTCTAGGAAAAGACATTTAACCTGTCACCTGCAGGCAGTATATGTTGTCTTTTCTTGCTGTTTTCTTTGTATTTTGTAGAGTTAGGATTCACATTCATTATTAAAATCTGATTATTTCTAATGTGATTCATAGCATTCAATTCAGAGACAACAGAATTTCCAAATTTTCTTGAGCTGCATTGTTTCGGCCCTGTTGGCTTCTGCTGAAGACTGAATGTCTTCACAGTATACCCAGAGGGGCAGTCCTAAAGGACAGAGGGCGCTCACTGGCACTCAGTGTGAACTCTGTGCTCTTTATTCTGCAGAGCACTGGCTCAAGCTAAAATTGACATTTGACGCTTTAAGATGCAACATATAAAACCAAACACACAAGCAGCAGCTACAAAAGAAAAGTTTGTTGATTGTGCACACAAGCATGTCTACATCTGTATGTCAAACCTGCACCCTCTGTCACTGTCTTTTCTAGTAGGTGGTGCATGTTAACCTGCAGGGCTGTGACTGTGTGTCTGCAATAACTGTCCAATTATGTTGACATGGGATATTTTTTTTTTGCATGTTACTGCAACGCACCATGCAGAAAACAAGCAAAAGAGGCATCGGAGCACTTGTTAAAACAATTCTCCATAGTGCTACTAGTGGTCAAAAACTCTACTGGGGTCCTGTGCCTTGTGGTTAAAATAACTCATGTTTGTGTCTGGATTGCAGGTCAGATTTGCAACATTTTCTGAAGACAATGACAAATGATTTTGTCCTGCAAATAGGCCACATCAGAAAACACGGTCTTTTAAAGTGCACTCACAAAGAACATTTCTATTCATTTAGTTTTGTTTAGTTTGGAGGACTTGTTGAACTTGTTGGCATTGCATGTGTGATGATACTGGTTGGGCCGGTTTCAGGTGTTTTGCATCAATACCAAACAATTTTCTTGTTTTCCACTAAATTTGTACCAATTTGGTAAAATTGAAAAAAAAAAAAAAATAGACATTGGATTTGCACAATCCAAGTATTTGTAGTCTTTGGACTCTAACAAAATGACAAAAAATACATACCAAAATCCATTTGTCTTATTTAATGTAATCCTTTTCTAGCAGCCCATAGAATGCCATTAAAATGAATTGTAAATCTATCAGTAGTGGTTTGAAAGTGCTTCTGTCTGCTGTGTAAGTCTGCAGATTTCTGTGGGCTACAGGTTGGTATGGTCCATGTCAGACTGCGCCTTTGCTGGGATATTTGGAGAGAATGTGCAATCACTACTCACACGGTTTTAGCTGGGCCAGGGGCTGATTATATAAAGTATATCACAGGAAAAGAGCATGCACAAGAAAATGATGAGGACAATAGTGTGTGTGTGTGGGGGGGGGGTTGAGGGAGAAATGTAGAGAAAATGTATAAAGGATTTTAAAGACTCATTTGTCTGGCTCCTTAATGAGAGGAAGCGGAACAAAGACCCTGGCTAATATTCCGAGGGGTCTAATTAAAATTAGGTGTGATCCGATGGAGGAAGGAGCCACAGAGGTGATTTTAGTCACAGCCCAAAAGAGACCAGCTAATTAGGGAGAGTGATGGCCTTTACTTGGAAACCACTGGAGAGTCACAGGGGCACACACATTGTCCACGTCCCTCTGGCCTGGCATGGAGACTGCTGCCATACTCCTTGCTACAGCCAGGGCAGAGGAAAGAAGACGCTACAGGCGAATGAGACAGGAACGCCGGGCAAAAAACAGGATCGCTGCAGTCGGTGGGCGGCTGCAGACTGTGACTGCATGGACAACAGAGCAAAGATGAGTTCCATCCCTGCCATTTCTCATTCTCACATACAAGCAGCTGCTCTATTTGTGTTCTCCCTGTCCACGCTGTACAAGTTTACTTCTCCAACACTACGATGGAGGCAAACTGCAACTCAAGACAGAAAATGTTGCCTAGCTGCATGGAGAAGTCCAAGGTTTCAGCCTCCAACCTCATTGTATCAAGAGAAAACAACACCGATGCCTGAAATAAATAAATTAGACTCATCCTTGCCAAATTCCAGCATAATTTCATTTCACTGCTGTGACGGGATCCCCTCCAAGCTGTTTGAGCCATGTCACTCCCATTGATGAAGACACATCAATAGCCATTTGTCAATGTGAGCATTATGTATATGAGCTATCGGGCTCTCTTTGATTTTTCCCAACGGCTTGTACATGTTCATCTTACCTTTGACATTGAGCGAATGCCGTCTTGTTGTTCTTTATGAGACTGTGATAGCACTTGCCCTAATCTTAATTGATGGCGCTGTGGCTCATCTGCTAAAAGCAGCCTATATTTATCTGCTCAGACTATATATGTGCACTAATAGCAATTGCTTTCTGCTGCCTGTCCTTGGGAAGCTGCCAAGAAGACTGCGAGAGGGCAAGAAGTATCATCCTAATGTCTCAACACCACAGCGCACTAAATCATTCGGTTCATAACAAAAGCACATACAAAGACCGCACAGGTACAGGCACACACACACAAACACACAATCAGTCTCGTCATTATCTGTGGCGGCATGTTTTATTTAAAACGGAAGAGGTTTAAACATGCATCCTTCAGTCAAGGCTCACAGACTGTGATGATGTGAACGAGAGAAAGACCTTGACTCCATCTCGACTCAAAGCAGCTCTGGGCTTGCAGAGACACTTTCACCCAATATGACCAATTACTTTTCACACCACAGGCATGGAATTGTCAAATGAAGCAGCTTCATGCGTCTGGAAATAGACTCCTTGGCTCTGTGTGTAAGCTTGGCAAGCTACATCATAACAGACCAACCATGTTTGTGTCCATCGCAAAGGATATAAAGGTAAAAAATCATTGTCAAACAGAGTTAATTTAAGTTAATTTAAAACATAATACGTCATATCATATCATCATAATACGCTGTAGTTATATATTGTAGTATAAACCAAGATAGTTGCGGAAGACCTTGAATTTTCGGCTGTTTTTCCTCTTCATCTTTTCTTATGAATTATTGACTGTGTGTGGTGGTTTGTGGAGAGCTCCCAAGAAGAACGGCAGCATCAGTCATTTGAACAAGTGCCTGAAAATGATGACGATCAAGTGACAATGCCCTCTAACGGCCATAGCAGTTATGCTGGGAGCAAAGGACAAAGTTAGGTGAAGGTTTGACAATGTCCACGTGAGGAGGAGGTCTGGGTGGATGGATGAGTCCATAAACCATCAGACTTTAACACAAAAGTAGTCATTTTAACTGTAATCATGATGCTGTTTTTATTGCATTACGCCCCAACCTAACCAAACTTTAACTATAACATTGCAGCATCATAATGGTGTCAGATCAGGAGAGGGTTTGTGGGATCACGCCAACCTCAATCATGTGTTCCTTGTTGCAGCAACTGTGGCACGGCTACACAGATGAACTTTGATGGTGAACACGGGTTGATTCCCACAAGAGGAGGCACTTTATCAGCTTCAGAGTGATTCAGATGCAAATTATCTAACATTGAACAAGAGGTAATCTTCTGCAAACCAAGCACGAGGCATATCTCTGAAGTGTGTCGGCCGTCCAACTAGATCCAGGGCTTTGCATAAACCAGCAAGCGAGCAATCACACCAACAGCTGCCGATGGGCAAGTTTGAGCCCAGAATGCCCAGGAATTACATTCAAACTGGACGAAGCTTCAGCGCGTGTTTTATGTCCGGTGCCAACATTCAGTGTGAATGAAGTAGTGTGCTCTGGCATGCTGCATTGGTGGCATGTAAACCCTCTACTTTTCATGCAACAGACACAAGTTCATGACCCATCACAATCCCACACTTAATGTTCACTTTTCACAACCGTCATGTTTTTCTATGTTATTGAACGTAGCAACCCTTTGCTTTGTTGTAGTTGCCTAACCTTAGGCACGTGCTGATATTGTAGAAATAAATAACAATAATAACATAAACGTAAAATAGCAACTATAATGGAATTTAATGCCAACATCTTTTGAAAATCATGGAACTGTGCAGAGTTTCCTTGATCAACACATAGTAATTCCAGTGGAAACTGGACTGTCTCCATAGGAATAATCAGGAGAAACACAATTATTGGTTATAAAGAACTAATGCAAGTCTTATATAACTCCTCCTTGGATTTAAGATAAAAATAACTCATTCAGCAATTTCACCTCACATCCTGTGTACACTGTCTCTGCAAGGGGGAAACAGTTGGAGTTGGTGTTGAAGAAGCAACAAAATTCTACCAGCAATAGTTTTAAGGTAGGTGACATAATATTGATCAGATGTCTACAGAAACTTTGAGCCGAACAACTTATTCTTAAACTCGTCTGTATTTTAAAAATGAATCTGTAGTAACAGTGTAGACTTTGTTGACAGACTTTCCCAGCACCGTGACTTACCCAGACCACACTGCAAGTCATTTGTGAATTTTCGCTTCAAACCTACAGGAGTCCAGTCTTTATTTAAAGGCTCCTTGTGCTGCGGTCCACTCTAAACCACTCATGTGGGACCTGATGTGCCCAGTGGCTGGGATCTGACAGGCTGCGGGTGCCACAGCCGGTTTATAAAGACCTCCAATGAGAAATTGATCTGACAACCATTCAAGGGTAAATCATTTCCACAAATTAATTACTTTAGTAGAAAAAAAAAAACAAAAAAACACAAGGCTGAAACTCTGAGGCATCTGTGCAGAGTGTGAGAGCCAGGTCTCTACCAAGGGAGCACCACCGCTTACCGGCTGATGGATCACACAAACTGCTCTGTGGTTGCTGCTGTTTGTGGATTACACCACCTTTGAATAGGACTCCCGGACGCTGAATTCAAAGAAAATATTGTATTCGCATTATGCATTATTAAAAGTCAGGTCTGATTGTGTTACTTGACTCCATCAGTGTTTGTCGCTGATTGATTTTTATGAATGCACTGCTTCTGATTGATAGCCAAGACTAAACAAAATAAACATCCATTTTTTTTCACCACGTTTTCCACCCTGTAACATCTTTGCCTTTTAGCCAGCCAATTTACACATTGTCTCTGATTAGATTTGTGCATTTTAATAAAACCATGGGTGAACTCCAATCTCCTCTAAGTGACTTTAATCTGCTCAGATTAGTTGATTTGTACCACGCGTGAGTATAATGCAGTGAGAAGGGATGCATTTTTATGGATAAGTAGTCAATAACATCAGCATGTTGCTGCCATAGTGCTCCTTGGCTGGGATCCAACCTGTTAATACCATTACAACAATACTGGTAAAAGGCCTGTTGGCTTTGCAAATTGAGCCACTGTCGGCTCGCTGGGATCTGATTGGATTTCCCCCAGTCCTGCGGCTGGGAACATGTGTTTCTGCGATCCCCAGAGCGGCTGTCAGTGATGTTTCTCTCCACCGGTGGAAGGAGAGAACAGAGAGGGGGGGGGGGGGGGGGGGGGGGGTGGATAGACAGAGACAGAGAGAAGCACCCGTGGCTATTTACAAAACATTCATTGTTTTATCTGCGCGAGGCAGTCAGAGGCCTTCGCAGTCCTCTCCACCTCTCATTAATCAGTGACAAAGCCTTATTTAAGTGCTTGTTGTCCTGACCTATTCATGACTGACGTTGGCATTTAAGAAATACCAGCGAAGAGCGGCATGGTATCGGCAGGGTGGGTGGGACGGGTTGGTCCACGCGCAGCATTTTATTCGGAAGCGGAGCCATTAATATGTTTCTCCTCAGAAGAAGCTGTCAGCTTGGCGACAACCCCCTTCTCAGACTCATCAGTCAGCGGGTGAAGGGAGTTCACTCCGGGCTGATGAGCTCAATGGGTGATCACCTTTTGTAATGAGAACGACTGAGAGATAGCAAGGAGAGCAAAGCTGAGACACAGAGACAGGGTGAATCACCTGTTCGGAGAGATAAAAGAAGGAATAGACAAGCTTAAAAAGGCACCGAATGAGAGATGCGGAGAGGAGAATGAGTCATCTGTTCACAAAAGCAGGCAGGAAGGGGAATCAGCGAAGAAGAAAAGACGCAGAGAGGAGTGAAGAAATCGAGACCACTATTACGGACAGGATGACATATGATAATGACTATAATTATTTTTGTGACAACATCAATAAGGTCGATATTCGTTCGGCCAGCAAGTGTGCGGAGAAGTGGAGGCCCACAGCGCATCTGTTCGGCAAAGGTCAACCTCTCATAACTTCCCCTCCTGACTCCTGCATGGCTGCACATCAGTCAGCGTGGCCTCATCATTAACACGTTCTCTGTCAAGGCTTTATCACAGGTCAAGTTCAATGGCACTCCTGGCAAATAAAGGCACTTCATAACTCAGCCGCTTTATAAGCACGACTGGGTGATTGACAGCGGCATAAGTGATGAAGCGACAGCAGAGATGGATGGGGAGAAGAGCGGAGATGAGTAAGATGAGCAAATAGGCATATATACCACAGCAGATATCAAGCAGAAATCCTGAAAAACATGTATTTTTTCTAATTGCAACAATTGGACATGACACACTGCAGCAGTGCAGTTCTGTCTATTCTCCCTTTTTCTCCTGACTGCAGAAACCCTTGTGCCTCGCTGTTATCGCTCTCTCCACCTACATGTAGACAGCACAGGGAGCTCTTTACTGAGAGCTTGTCAAAAACTCATCCCTGGCCAAAGCACAATTTCACTCACTGAAGTAGATGTAGACAATGTAGGATGAGAGAAAGTTGAACAAATGAATCACTTGCGACTTTTTGTATCAGTACACACTTAATCCAGAATAACTGTTTCCAGGCTGGAGTGGATGTGTGAAATGTTTTCACTCCTATTGACTTATTCCACATTTTCATGCACTACAGAGCTAACTTGTTTTGTTTAAAAGCTACACTAAGCTTTTTTATTATTATTTATATAGAAAAAAGGGTGAGAATTCAAATTAATTTGATACAAATAAATACAATTAAGGAGCACGTAGTGAGCAATTGTGCTACTATTTCGCTTACCTGGCAGATTTGTGCATTATGTTATTTAATACTCTATGAACTGAAGGAAGGAAATGTGTTTATTTAGCATGAAGCGCAGTAGGTTCAGTTTAATTCAAAGGTCCTCCTCTCCACAATCATTAAATATGAGCTTCATTGTATCTGACATCAGTCTCTGCCAGATTCTACGCATGTTTCACTCTTTTTTAGGAGCACCTTATTCTTGGTTCACCTGAAGTTGCTCCATGTGGACAAGAAAAAGTTTTGGAAAGAACATTTTGCAAGCTGAAGTCAGAAGAAAAGTTTCTGTTTTGCAGAGTAGTTTCTCACCATTCAATAGAATATTAACTTTATTTAAAACGCAATCAGTATTTTCTTATATAAAGGATTGATCACATGATTAAATATAGAGCTGCATATGAAAGGGCTTGCTCAAAATCCTGAACCCAGAGAGAATAATCACCCTTCCCTGCAGCTCCTCTCAGCTCTGTGGGGTAGACTCTTTCTGCTCATTCTTTTGGCGTTGAGAGCCACAACTTTCCAGTTTTGGTTCACCCTCTCTGCTCTCATGGTGTTGTTTCAGCTGCAGCAGGCAGCTCGCTCTAGTGAGAAAGCTCTGAAAGCCCACTGTAAAGTACCTGCTCAGCACCAAACAGCAGGCGGACACAGTTAGCGACTGGCTGACGAACGAAGTGGAGCATTTATCAGCGAAACACTAAGATATTTTTGAGGAGTTGGTGGAGATAAACTCAGTCAAAGGAGAATGGTTATTGAACTTACATTAGTCAAGTGGACGTAAACGCAACTCCAAAGGAATACTAATGTTGCCTTGTATCTTCTGTGATAAAGGCAACTTTCTAATTATTTCCACTGCCCCCAAGTGGCCAACAACAGAGTAGGGTGGAGTTTTTTTTTCACTGCTACAACTGTCGTGCTCTCATTTCAATGCAAATGTCTTTAATTAGGTAAACTGAGATGTTGCTGATAAAATTTTGCCATAAATTATTGTGCATTGTACATCTACACAAGCACTGTGTTGGGTTTGATTTGCGCGTAGTTGGGATGTCCACGGCCAGTTGCCATTCAAAGCCTTCACAATTTGAAATGATAAATGAAGAGTACGAGAGTGGAAATCAAAGGGAAAAGTCGTGTGCTTCATCTGTACACCTGCTTGTTTCAGAGGACCAAAGATGTTGTCATGTTTTGATAAGGAGCACTTTTTAATTGACTGTATCCAGTGTTGGGGGTCAAGCATTACAAAGGTAACACGTTACAGTAATATAGAACATATTAAGGCTTCACTGTATTACTTCGGTAACTATAATATTGTTAGAGTGTTTTTTATCACGTAACGCACTACCGCCGGCTGTGAAGTGTTCAGCAGCTCTTAGTGATGTTACCCCGTTAATGAAATTCAACACAAAGGACAAAAACTCAGCATCACTGTGCATTTAGTGCATTTTTTCGTGTTTATAAAGGTATAACCTTGTATTTATGCCTGCATTGTCAAATAAAAAAAAATAGACTTGAAGCATCAATAAATGCTTCAGGTCACAGTTGTGCCTGTGAGACGCAGCTGAGACGAAGCTGCATACATACATTAAAACAAGAGCGTATCTGTTGAGTGAGACGTGCGAGTAGGAAAAACACATCTGCTAAAGCTTCTCGGCAAAATTCCTGTGAAAAGGGATCTTAAGGTGAGCTAATGTTGCTAAAGAGACCAGTTATGCCAAGGCTATATAAGATAGCGATATTATTCAGACCTCGATATAACTGTAATTATAGCCAGATATAGTACTTATCATACTTCTGTGGTGATTTTGGTAAGAGTAGTGCAAAAGTAGTGTGATCAGTAATATTGTAATGTAACCTGAGAATAAAAGTTACTGGCAATATGTTATATATTACATTTTGATAGTTATATCTCCAACTTTACTGTATGAACTGCATCATCATACTATCTAACTACAGAGGTTTAGATGATGAAAACTAGATTTTTCTTTTCTATTAAATATTAGATTTCCAGTGGCTATAAAACTGCTCAGGGCCACAATGATAAACTTAATAAGTGGTACAGAAGCCTTTTGAAATCTGAAGTGGTCATAACAGGATCACAGACAGGACTTCAAGTGGCTTGTTGAGGTCCTGCTGTAGGCTCTGGCTCATCAAAATGGAATCGTTTCAGACTCCTCTCACGGCAATGGCAGTCCACACTTCAGAGGTCCTACACGGTGTCAGGCAGTCTTTGAGCGAAGCAAGGTCGAGGTCGCGCATGAAAAGCGAGCTGACGAATGGAATCCATGCCAGTAGATGCAGCGCCTTCTCACAGCACTGCCAAACATCCCATTGTGTTGGTTTTCCAATTTCTTTCTTTTGTCTGCTTCAAACTGTTGAAAATTCCACTGTCACTATTCAAACTGATATTACTGATACAGATGAAAGGTTCTCCAACTCCAAAGTGATGAGAAAAAAAAT
The DNA here is from genome assembly GCF_017976325.1 of Chelmon rostratus. NCBI lineage: Eukaryota > Metazoa > Chordata > Actinopteri > Chaetodontiformes > Chaetodontidae > Chelmon > Chelmon rostratus. The sequence continues at coordinate 5,623,475 of NC_055658.1, forward strand.
CTCCTTACACTACAACCACTGCATCCTCAAGGAGAACATCGCCAGTGTAATGCACCTTAGCTGCCTCTCTTCGACCGACCACACCCCATTCTACCCCCACCTAAACCCCCACTATTTCTCTCCTAAACCAATAATCTAACCCCCTCCCTGTTGGGTCCACTCCCTCGCTTTTTTCCCACGGATCGCTACATCCCACATGTTGGTATTTAGAAACCCTGCTTGTCATCTAAGACCTATCCGAGCAAGGCGAGTCTTCCTGCCAGAAGTGATTATTAAAAGATGTAGGGAAGATGGGGAGGGGGGAGGGTTGGGGTGCAGTGAAGGGGGAGAGCAGAAGCAGCGCAATGAGAAAAGACAGGGGCTGGAGAGGGGGAGGGAGAGAGAGAGAAGACCCGCCAGTGTCAAGCAGGGCCGAGTCTCCCGATTCAAAGAGGGATTTTCACATTATGATTCTGCAACAGTGTATTGCATACTTCAAAGACCTTATTACAACGGCCTATTAGCATTCATGCTGCCATTCACATCGTGAGCCCAACACCTGCATGGGAAACGGGCAAGATTTGCGGCGAGGAGGACTAGCTGAGGATCACAACACTAGGGAAGACGACTTGGGAAGGAGGATAGTTTTCAGAGCGAGGAGTCATAGGACATGAATTCTAATTAACGCCACTGTCTGAATGCTACAGTGGTGATGGAGGAGGGGGAAGCAAATGCATAAGAACCTTTATGTGCATCCTTTGTTTCAGCTTCTTTGTTCTCCTGAAATTCCATAAACTTTTAAAAGTCTGCCGTGATTCTGGATTGTTTTTACTGTCAAGAAATTGAGAAAAATGAATAAATAAGTACACTAAACCAAAAACAAATCCAACAGTGTGTTAGTCTGTCTGAAGTACTTTGATTTCCTGTCTGGGGCACTCAGCACTAAGCCCATCTCTTCTTACTGAGGATGTAAACCTTTAAAAATGGGTCACAAATATTGTTTCATATTTTTTTTAAGAACAGCTACTTCATTTTGAAAATCAGCTGGACATGGCTGGGCATTTTCAGCACAAAATCCTCAAGCAGCTTGCATAAAGGTGTTGTGAGTAGTGCGTTTGCTGTGGACTTTTTTCATCAGTGGAATAACACACATCTGGGGTTTAAGTGATATTATTTTGGCAGCAAGGACTATGAATGTGGACTCAAAAATAAACTACATTGCTCATGTTCATCATAGCAAATGAACAGAGCTCCTCATTCATGCATTTTTTATAGGGATGCACCGATCCGACGGATTGGCTCAGTGTCAATCGAGTCGATATTATTGTGTTATTGAGTGACGCATCAGTATTATTGAGTGAATAAGGTAAGGGCCAGACATCAATAATAGATACTTGAATATTTTCAGTTCCGCTCTGGTCATTTGCTGCTCTCAGCTAATTTTGATGTCTTACTCATTCTTTTTAGGATAAAATCCTTTCGATGTGAAGGCAGTAGGCCCGTGCCACGAAACCAGAAGCATCGGCAACAACATTTGCAGCCTGCTACTGTTGGCTAAAATGGACTTGGCTCAGACTGGCAAGGACTGGCATTACATTTCACTATTAAGAAACTTTTAGAAACTGGGGTTAAGGTAGCAGCTACGCAGCTGTTTGTAGTTTAGCAGGTCAATTTTGGTTGGTGAGGAGGTCATCCTCTCCTGTATGCATACGGAGGACAGCAAGAGCGACGTCAGCTCGGACCATCATCAGCTAACAGAATCACAGCACTGTTAGCACGCATTGTGATCTGCAGCCAGTTCAAACCAGTGCGGTCTGGAAAAAAAAAAAAAAAAAAAAAAAGCAGCACAGGTGTTGGCTGGTTCTGGGTTTTGGTGCACACCCTGCAGATCAAACCTGATACTGATGGCCAGTACTTGTTTGATTGTTTTACTGTTGTTTTTGGTCTTTTTGTGTGATTTGTTGACAATATTGAACAACACAGAATATTGCCAGCTGTGGTGCTCCTTTAAGTGAAATTAACTCACTTTTCTTCGGTGAAATCATTTAATGTATAAGTCACCACTGCAAACACTGAAAGTGATTGCAGGATGGACCTGGGTACATTTCTTGACGCGCAGAATAAAATGTTACTGCAAATAAAGCAACATTAGAGGTTGGATTTGTCCAGCATTTCATTCTGATACCGATTTAAGTTGTATTATTTGTGAGAATAAAGGCTTTTGTCTTATCCTTCATAACCAGTACGTGCTGTCACTGTCAAATAGCTGGTGTTTTTTTCATTTGAAATAGAGAGAATAGGGTGCTGTCTGTCCAAGGTTTTTTTCTCTCAGTGCTGCACAATAAACATAACCCTAAAAACATGTGACTGCACCATGAAAACAAGTAAATTCGATTCATCTCCACAGTCATTCCACTGGAATCTTTGCCATGTGTGACGTCTATTCTTGAGTGCAACGCCGTCTGCTATTTCTCTCACTTTGACTTGTATACATGTCAATGGATTATGTCTGTTTCCCACCAGCCGTAGGATATAGTTTATTCACTTAAGCGTGCTCAAGCTGCCGATGAAGGGCTTTTGATGCAACTGCTCTCGCCTGCTACACCCCACAAGCTGTTTGCTATGGTTCATTAGCTTTCTGTTGAGTTGACTGCTAACACTTGATATTGTTGCAGGCTGTTCATTCCACACATTTCCAAGTGCTGCCCACTAGCAGAGCACGATTGGAGAAAGAGAGAGCCTGCCATTATAATAGGACAAATGTTGTGTTCACAAAGTGCCAACGGAGCCAAGAACTCATCATGTGGACTGCAGAAAGGTGGTATGTCATTAAGAAGGTTTTTTTTCTGGCTGATTAATTATGCTGGTTTAAGATGCTCAGAGACTCAGAGATATAAGCCAGATACTTTTCAGGAAAAGAGGAGCTCTTAAAAGATTACTAAAATGGCCAATATGTGTGAGACTGACAGAATAATAATACATTTAAAGCAAGCTTATGCAATGTTGGCTGAAGAGCAGCCACTGTGGTTATACACGCACTGTTTTCATAGGGCTGTGGCAGCGTGAATCGCTCGAGATTCTCTGAAGTCTGTTATTTTCACACCGTCATAATTATGAGCAGGCGAGCGGGAAAAACGCTCCCATCAGCCTGCCGCCTCTAATTTTCACTCACGAATGTCAAGAATTTCCGACGGCTACAGAATCTCTCGCTCGGAGAGAAGAAGCACGGAGGAGTCGACAAAGTGGTTGCAAGACGCGGCAACGGAGTAAAATCCAACATTTACACCGACGCCGATTCAGCTGATCAAAAAGGAAAACGCGGGTTATTTGTATCTGGTTTCTCTGCCACAAAAAGGTCATACAGGAAAAGTAGCAAATGCGGTGTGTCTGTCTGGTGTGACAAGGCTGTCAACGGGGGTAACTATCTTGAAATAATGTATAAATGCTCCCATGATGGAATAATGGGAGGTTTTCCTCTTCTTTCCATCCTGCCAACAATAGAAGTTAATATTTGTTAATATAGCCACTTTTTGTGTGTCACACTGTGGCATGAAAACCTCACCGTGTTTGTATTCATTCGACTTTGTGTTATTAGAAGCATTTGCTCCATTTGGAGTGAGAAAAGGGCTCATTGAATGTTGACTCAAAGGGTGACAAACACACACACATGCAGGACCCCTGCAATACAAGGAGGTTAATGCAATGTTGTCTACGCTGCTGAAAGAAGTAAGAAAAACAAATCAGCAACACATCTTTCAAAAACAATGTCCTGGTTACACGGCAGAATCCATACATCTTGCTGGGACTGCTTCTCTGGTGAAAAAGTAGACCCAGTGATGTCAGCAGTAATGTCTGTGGATTGTCCTCAGTAACTGAGGACATTGTTTCTGGAAAGACACACTGAGTTTTTCAAATATCCTCTTTCAAAGATTTGAGTGCCACAAGCAAAATTGCTTTCACTTGTGTTTTATTAGGATGAGTAGATATTTCAAAGGTGGACAAATATCTCAAAACCTTGCCAAGCAAAGCAAAGCTAAGCGTTGCTAGATAACACAAGGGGTGAGTAACATGCAACCAACCCTTTGCAAAGTTAAACAACCAGACCAGGACAAAATTACCCTGTGAACTGTGATCAGGCGGCAGCACATGGACATCAGCAGGCACCAGGAACAGATATCTAACCTGGCACCAGACGAAAACACACACAGGGAGGACAGTTGGATGGATCAATATGGCTGCTTGGAATAAGAAGTACTGGGCTTTTAATACAGATTGCACTCCTAAATGGATGTGAACGTCTGCTCAAATACCTCCCAGTGTTTGTCAGCTTAGTTTGAAGCAGAGCCAAGAGTTTTCCATCTTTATCGCTCACTCATATTAAAGCCATAGCACTGCGCTGGCCCTCAGGTGCATGAATATTTAGGGCGAAATACACCAAATTAGCTCTGTTTACTAACATCATGGCACATTTATTGAACAAACTCAGCCTACAGGCAAAAGCAAGAAGACTTGGTCAATGTTTGAAACATATTAAATACCTACAATACATTTATGTACGGTGAACTCAGCTGCAGTGTGGCTGTTTTTGAGTGGCGACGTCTGATTGGAGAGGGTGGAGGATCATGGTATCCCCGTTATTCTCTGTGATCAGTGTCTCTCCGCAGACGTAAGAGCACTTGCCTCAACAAGAGAAAAGACAAACAACGATCAAAGTAGAATGAAAAGGGAGGGAAAAAAAACAACCTGCAAAGTTAACACAGGATGTATTGCAAACGTTTTAATGAGTCTACTCTTAATTAGTGCCACAGGAAATCGATGGTTACCCCAAATGCTTGTCATTAACAAACGAGCAGACAGCCAACCCATGGGACCTGTGCTGAATAACTGTTTTTGTGTCACGTGCTGCAGCTGAGGACCAGAAGGAATGTGAAATTGTGTGCAAGAGTGTGTGTTTCTGTGCATCCCTGAGCTTGTGTGTTAGGCGGCCTGCTGAGCAGAGCAGAGCACTGATATTTGTAATGGCTGGAGGTAAGAAGAGAATAGTTAATGTATCTGAGACGTGGCACGGCACTGATCTATAATACAGTGCATTTTACCTTGACTCATCATTTTTTGTTTCAAGCTGAAATTCATTTGTGTCTCATATCTCAAAACAAAAACCTCTCCCTTTTGCATTTTTCCCCAAACAAAGAAAGAGTGGAGCCTTTATTTTTAACCACCTGCTACGTCACATTAAAGCTCACCTTAAAGTGCAGTGAACTTTATCTCTTTGCTTGTTAGAGGGAGAAAAACAATCCAAAACATTCGATTCATTTTCGAGTAGACTTACTCCAAAAAAGGACAGCGGTGTTGAGCTATTGTTTGACTTTAAAACACCGTTAGGGGCAAGTGGAGTGACACGTCAGCCAGTGCGTTCCTGGTGTGTCACAAGCAGAAATCAATTGTGAGATAGAACATCACCCGAAGCTCTCGACATCATGTAAAGAACATTAATTTCACTGTTCACAGAGGGTTGGATATCTTTTTCACGAGGCTCCAGCTTTTCCAGGCATCAGGTCTGGTAGACCAGGACGTTTCATAACATTACAGGCGATTGAATTCATTACATGATGTTATATGTTCACAGCACCGTCAGGTCATCTTGTCTTGCTACTTACTAATTCTAAGCAGGTTTGGAATATGTAACGATTTCACACTGAAAAAAGTGACAAATTGTAAGTACATTCAGACCAGACACTATGCATACTGATTACAATTGATTTTTGAGTGTGCTGTCGATGTACACTAATCTCCCATAATGCACTGCACAAGGGAAACTGAAAGGCGTCCACAGCTGTAAAAATAAAATGGTAACATTTTGCAGTATCGTGTCAAAATTGTGAGTGAGTAACTAAGAAATGAGTGAGAAACTAATTAGTGAAGTCTTTACGGGTTAGAACACACTGGCAGATAATTACTATGTTAATGAATCATTAGGTAATCATTAGGATTAGTTACTATTTTCCTGTCCTCGCAAATAAAGTTAATAAATTTGATGCATCACTTAACTTTGTTACTAGTTCAGTGCCACTCCTTAATGGTTTGTTCTTCACTCGAACCGCCATAACTATTCGCAGTTGTTTGTGTTGTGAAGTGTCATCAATAAAAGAGATGGTGGGCGATGATGCCACAGCTCCAGAAAGATCTAGCAGAACAACAAAAAAGAAAACACATCAAATAGTAGAAATACATGTTGTATTCTCTTTGTCCAACTTAATTGGAAGTCAAATGACATCAAACGTCGCACTGTTAGTTTAAAATGGAAAAGTCATGAAATGAAGCTGCACAGCAACACGAAAACATTAATAACATTGCAGAGAAATATTTTCTTTTATTCGTTTAGGGATTTAAGAAATTAATAAGAAATTCAGTTTAAAATTACAGCTTTTCATTTATTTTTTCAAAAAAATTTTCCCCTCCATACAGTCTCCATACAGTCTTTTATGGGCGTCTCCTGTGTCTCTTTGGCTATGGAGGGGGGCTTTTAAACCCCCATGGAAGAGTGGCCATTAGGAACAGCTAAATACTTACTCAGGTCGCATGAACTACTTTGTTTCGAGGCTACTCTTACCTTTACAAGCAACGTAGGCCTGCACACGATCCAATGAAGAATCGTCTGGCACAACTGGTATCCATTAGCCGTTGTTCCCTGACACCTCCACCTTTCACCTACAGTTGTGGGAAACGTAGCTGCGTACTTACACGATTTACGGTACATAACAATCAAAGCACACGAGAGAGAAAGACATTTTTGTGTCCTATATAAAAAGTCTCGCTAGTCCGCAAAGCATCTCAACTTTTTATTTTGGGGACCTTAAACCAGCAAAGAAAACTGCATTAAGTTATAGGAGCGCTTTGAAGATTAAAGTTGTCTCATTCGACATTACAGTAGGTACTTTCATGCTCAGAGGCAGCATAATTTATTTTCATCGGGATCTGTCAGCGTCAGTTGCAGGCGGAGTGTGGCCTCTGTTTGTGATGGCTTTGACTTGCTGAGCGCTTGATTGGAACACACACGTTTTAAAAGGGGGACAAGCCCTCTGACTTTGATGGATTTCCGGGCAATATTAGTCAGCGAGCATGTATCCCCCTAAGCTGTGGTGGAACTGATCGAGGTTGACCAAATAATCTGCCAATTCCCTCCCAAGAAATGCAGAGACGACAAAAAAACGTCTAAGTCTCTCAAGCCCTCATCCCCGAGAGCTGGATCAGCAGTTGTGTCAAAAAACTCCCTTTAAGAGCACAAGATTTCAACTTTAGAGAAGGTGGCGGGAGGACTTGCAATTTCATGGTTTCACTTTTAATTCATGTTTAATCGCACAATCGTTTACGGGATCGCGGAGTGAGTGCTGATGGAGTGTGACAATATCGTTAAGAGAATCGCGAACAAATGTCACAGTGTCGGTATTATTATGCGGCCTGAAATGAACTGTCACACCGCTCCCGTAAACCTCTTACTCATTACTCAGGTAATGAGTCAATACTTAAGAACATTTCGATGTTTTTTTCCTGTTTGTAAGTCATGTCAAGGGCTGGCCTCGAAACTCCCAGAGCTCCCTCATTCATCTCACTTCATAAAGCTTCAGACTTCCGAGCCCCATAAGTGCTGGAATAGATTGTGTCAGTGCTTTTTTTTTTTTTTTTTTTTTTTTTTCAGGCGATATAGTCAATATGGTTTATGAAGTTGAGGTCTCCCCAGGTCACACGAGAGCAGGACATGAAAGCCGAGCGCTCGGCCTCCACTTCACAAACAAGCTGTCCCTACTTCAAACGGGTGGCAAAGCTGCCCCACATTTCTTCTCTTTTCACTTCCAATAGCCAACACTGCTAATGGCCGGCGGCTCTCTCCATCTCCCCTCTCCACCTGGCAACAGGAGTGCGCTCGCTGCCGCGGCCAAAGGTAGCCTGAACCGTGACAGCACATGGCACAGCGCTGAGCTTTTAAACACAGCACCATCAACAGCAACTGAGAAGCTAGGGTCATCGTTTTGATTTTTTCTTTTTTCAGCAATTTCCATTTAAAGACAAATAGCTTTTTTTTAAATTATTTTTTTATTTTCCACCATTTCCCCCAAAGCCTCGCTGCTGGACACAGTTTACAGTAAACAAGCTCAGGCCAGAAAGCTCCTCTAATAACAGAGTGTGAAGAGAAAACAGAATCAAATTCAGAAATATAACTACAAACAGTTCAACTACAGAGTGTTTTCACTGCTAATTCATTGTTTTTTAATCTGCTTTTTATTGCCCCGGGATAAAACCGTGCCACGAAAAAGCAACAGCAGAAATGTTGTATTGAACATAGCCTAGTGCGTTGCTTCACTATGCAAAGATTCAGTATTTCAAATGTTTGAGTAACCTCATTTTCATTGGTGCTTGTGGTCATGAAACAGAGATCGGCATCGCAGTTTTGACGAGCTGCAATTCTGCAGCAAGATCCAGCAAACCTATGCAGAGAAGCTTGCAGACGAGCCGACGTGCACAACTGACAAACCGGTTCTTTCAGCAAGCTGATTGGTCGATTCAACATCCTATCAGGAAGTTCTCTGTATTCTTTCGGAGTTCGCGGGTACATTCTGTATCATCATCTAGCAGAGCACAGGAAACTAAATTCCCCTTCAAGGCACTCAGGACTGTTGCCTATCGGTTGATACTGCTGAAGTTTGTTTCACTGTCACTGGTGGTGAAATCGATTTCTGTTTCCGGATGTCTTTAAAAATTCCTTTACCTTATGTTTTGCCAACATGAAACTGCTTCAGGCGCCTTCCGTTGCTGCAACATGAGTATGGATAGAGAACACACTGGCCAGGGTCAACCACTTTACATCATCATATACATCTCCAGCATTGAACATTGTGTTATCCGAACAAGTAGCCTAACTGTACAGTGTTGCCTTGAGGTAAAAAAAGGAAAGTCACAGAATGGGAATAATATTATAATACAACATGTCTTTAAGCCATAAATTATTTAGAGATGAATGCACCGGCGTGCATTTTTCGAGCAAGTTATCTTGATTTAAAGGTTGAATAGTCAACAGTTCACTCTCTCTTGGCCCTGTGCTACATGTGGCCCTGATCCTCAAAGTGTGCTTCCACCCCAGAACGAAGCATTATTCCCACTTCAGCACATCATTTGTTTAATCAGAATTATTTAATCAGATAGTAGAATATGTAAGAACTGAAATATTTATAAATGGGATGCTGCGAGGGTCAGAAAGTGTGAGCCCTACATAAAAATCAGTGCATCCGTTTTCTCTCTTATCCTCTATTACTCTCCACAAGGTCTACAGCCTCCTGCCCCCCCTCCTCTGATGTGTTCACATCTACTTATGTGCATGCATGTATGTATGTGAAGACAGTTTATGCACCTCTTTCTGCTGATTTGCCAGAAGAGCACACAGGCACACATGCCTCCCCTGCCTGTCTGCCACCCCAGCCATATCCACTGGCCCCCTCCACTCCAACTTCCCCTCTTCAGCCCCGTGCGTAGGGCCCCTCCCTCCCTCCCTCGCCATGCCGCCAATTTGACTGGAACAGCGAGTGCAGGCCGGGCATGCTTCCAGGAGCCTTTCTAACGCAGCAGAATATTCATCTTCATTAGGGGTATCACCACCCCCGCTCCGTCCAGGGCTGGGTCCTTTTAACAAGGAGCAAGTGATCCAAATGGAAGCAGGGGGGTCAGACTCCAAGGGGTTGGTGGGAGGTGAAGACGAGTTTTTTCTCCTCTTATTCTTCGTCAGTTTTTTTTTTTTCGTCCGAGGGCTGTGTAGGCAGTCTGCCGTTGTCAACGTATTTTTAGTATTTGTTGTTTTGACACAGTAGGGAGAAGACCAGGGCAAAGATGGCTGCAAATAGTTTTGGAGCTGGTGCTGATTTGTCACCGCCTGTTGAACACCAACAGCTCGAGCAGAACAGTGAAATGTCAAACCCTTTTCAAGATCATTTATAGGAACGGCAATCAAATTTCATGTTATTGTTGCTGCATTCAAATGTCACACATTTAAAGTCTACTTTGGATGAAAAGTAGATAGCTATCAGTCTTATTTGTCAGTTTGTTTTTGTTGGTTTGAGCTGCATAGCTTGGACTTGGACATCTGACTTCAGATGAAAACAGAAATCCAAGTGAAAGGGCAGCACACTATTATTGAATAGTTGTACAACTGTGTACAAATGATGCTGTGCATAACAACACACTGATTCGGGTATTCATTGTGCTGCTATGCATAACACAATGGAGCATCATCATCATCTGAGAGACATAGAAAAGCTCTTTATTTTCCAGTTACTGCAACGACAATGAATCAGTGTAGTAAAAGAGGTAGTCCTGCTATTGACAGCAGTGGAAATGCCTGCTGTGACATCACAAGTTGGGGTGCAGCCTGAGGTGCAGCATCCAACATGACCACCCAAACCACACTGGCACAATCGACCAGTTAACCCTCCACCGGACCACATTTGTCCAATCAAAGCAAACAGCCACCACTAGGCAAAGCAGGCCTGTCAAGCTTTGGATTTGTCAGCATGATGAGGTGGTGTGTAGGAGATACTCTGGATCTATAGACTTTTCTCTTTATCGCTTTTTCAAAAATACAAGCGCAGAAGTGTAAGTAATGGACTGAACAGTGTTTATCTTCTCTAGCCTACGCTGCCAACGTTAGCGTGCCAACTAGCTCACAATAGGCAATACATCCAAAGACAGGGGGCACATCATATCCACATTAATTACATTAATCATTACAGAAGCACTTTTAGTTGAGTAAAATTTCTTCAAAGCAACAGTACTTTTTTTTTTCTCGAGTGTAATATTCTAGTACTCTTTCCATCCCTGGCAATAAGTATGAGGTGCTGAATAATGTAGGCATTGAAATGAAATGTGTTGTGTTACTGAGCCAGCAGGCAAAAACAGTTGAAAAGTATAGGAGCGGAGTAGGTGTCTTTAGTGTTAGATCTCAGGGTAGCTCATGGACCTGAGGGCAAAGAGCTTCATGAACAACGCAGAGCTCCGTGCAACCTTCCCAGAGCCTGGGCTATTTCTTAGTTATTGCAGTATATGTATAAATTTGACTCCTACGTCAGAACGAATGGAGGACTTCTGCAAAACACAAGGCTTCACACCCCAGACATTTTCTGCCAATTACATCATTTATTTCTCCCAGTTCTGAGTCTAAAAAGGATTTGCCATTCTGATATTCCCTGATGCCTGTCAGCTTGTGCATCGAGCCTCTGCCTAAACCCTTCCAACAGAGCACTGAAATATACATTACAGCTTTGTTTAGGATTTGTTTTACCTCCCCGGCAATTAGACACATGATGTGTCTAGCCAGGCTTCGTTCCACTCACTCCATCTGAATATAAACAAACAGCACAATTAGAGGTGGAATGTAGGAATGGTTTACACTGTCTTGCAGCTAATGATGTATAGGGGCCATAGGTTAGATTATATAATCCAAGAAACTCTGTCTGCTGTCCTTGTGGGAGTAACCACCTGCAAATGCATAAAGCATGAGATGTAAAGGAATGTAAACTATGGCTGCAGGTTATCAAATCATACCCCTCTGTTGTCTTAACACTTGAAATCATTTGCCTGAAGTCAAAGTGTTTACCTGGAAACTTTGCAGACCTTTGGCAACATTAGAATATTTATGCTTTTCACAATTACTTGCCAAAATAGATCAGCATTTGTTGTGCTCAATTTTCTCCCAACTAAGACTTCGCCGTCTCAAAGGGAATTTTCTACTCCTCAGTGAGCAGCCTTTTTCTATAAAAGTATGATAGAAATTGTCTGTGACAACCGCCACTCAAACTGAGCGGCCCATAACGACAAGAGAGCCAAGAACAGGCTTAATACTATTTATAAATCTCTGAAATGGCAGGGTTTGCAGTAAAGTGTGAAGGAATAAGGGATGGAGGGTAGGAGGTGGTATGTGGTTTTTTTTTTCACCCCAAAGCTTCTTATGACCTTAGTGTTCCTCCAGTCTAAACATAGCCCCACTCCAAATACAATGGAGCCTTCCAATCCAGCGCAGCCTCTAAACAAGCATGCATTTTAATCGCTGTCACGCTGCAACACTGCTGCTTGTGTTTAATGGGAATCAACAAAAAAGTTTTTTCAGTCCTTAATCATTCTTAGTTTTGATATTGTTCATCATGTATGCAAGCACAGCAGTCTTCTCCATCCTGCAGAGTGCGTTCATTAATTTTTCAAATGAAATATTCCTAATCCCAAAAATAGTTTTATCCCGCACACCATAATTTCAACTCTTGACTCTAAGGCTCCTTACTTTTCCAAGAGCACAGCAAGTGTTCAGTCCTACAACATCCAGTTCTAAGAAGTCCCAAAGGATTAGCCAGATTATTGAATCACGGTTTTAGATAATACCATCAGTTACAGTTTACTTCTGAGAACAGATGCAAAAAGGGGCAATATGGCAATGTTGTGAATGTGCTAATGATAGCAGCAGACTTTTCCTCCAAATAAGCAGATGCAGTGAAGTTTGAACAGCTGTCAAACGTGATGAGCGTGACACAAGCGCCTGCAGTGGAAACTGTGGGACTTTTCCTATGATATAGCGGCCTACACACCAAGAGAACATACCAGATGACAAATCACGCTATCTGTGAAACACCTGGCGCTCCTCTTTGAGAGGAGATTCAGGGTGCACAGGAATTATAATTTGCAGCAAACGCAGGTGAAGTATGTTTAACAACTCAAAGATTACTAAAAATGCTGATAACAAAGCCATCAAATGTGCAGCTTTATGTCATCTTATGCTGCGGACTAGAAAATGCTGTAATACCTCAAACTATAGGATATAATCATAAAACTCATGTATACCACACATTATTCTTGATGATAGTAGCATCAAATGTGATGTCATTGCCATTGGCTGCAAGATGTCTTTTAAGGGTCACAAATCAGAACAAAAAAAAAAAAAAAAGAAGAAGACATTTTATCGCTTACCTTTTGTGGCATCTATCCATGCAGATAATTGTGGTTTTGTGTGTTGAGATTCTGTCTCTGAGATTTATTCCTCCTCCCAAAAACAATGGAGGTGACTGGATTTTTGTTTGTGATGCTCAAGCCTTGGAAAATTACATATGAAAGACTCAACAACAGCGTGTCCTTCTAGAAACAGTGTTCCAGTTAGAGGGTGATCCACAGAGGTTACAGAGGACGGATTTAGTCAGGACTACTTTTTTCCTGAGGAAATAGTTCCTTTCACTTCCCTTGAGCCTTTCAAGCTACTTTTATATGCAAAAATCTTGCAATAGTGAGTTTTCTTCATTGGCAGCATGGAGTACATATAAATACATACAGCACATTTTACATCCTAATTGTATATTAAAGTATGTACTACATCGTAATCTTCATGGTATTCAGATATTGCAGTTGGTTTACAGGAAATGATGCAGGTTAGACCTCAAGCTGTAACTTTAATGTGCCACTGCCAACTAAACTTCACAAAGAGAAAGCAAAATGGCTTTAAAACAATTTTAGATTTCAAATCACGTGAAATTACATACTTTGAGTAAAGTGAGAATCGTGGTTAGACAGTTCCGGAAAGATCTTGGAAAACGACTCAATGTTTCTGCAGCTGTAAGAAACATGTGTACCGCACTGTGTGGCAATAGCCAGCAGCTCATTCATCACATACATCCGCAGCACTTCTAAAAATCAAACGTTTTAGTGTGGATAATCACTTTTTTTTAGGATATCTAATTTTGGCCCCTTTCCAGTGTGAACACTGCAGACCCGAAACCCGTTCAGAATCAGTCTGCAGAACAGAACCGGGACACAGCGATTGTTTGTCTTCAACAGTGATGGCCTGGGTACTGTCTCATAATGTAATATATTCAGCAGTATTACACTGAAAATGTATTTTTCTAATTACATCAGCTCTATGTGAATAGTGCCAAAACAATTAGTTCATGAATTATTTAGCTCACACTTTTACAATCTTTTAATTAATAACACTTGATTTTACCGTATTTAGCATTTATACACAGCACACAATAATAATTATTAATAATCAATTATGTTATTATTCATAATACACTGTAAGCTATGAGTGGTTTATCAATGTAATAGATAAAGAATGCTTGGTAATATCATTTAACACACCGTAATCATATAAATGATCTCTTCACATTTTATATATATATATATAAAATAAATAGCAAAATTGTAAATTCTTCTTCATGTTCTCTCTCCATGACAGCTGAGCAAACTCCATCCGCTTCTGACCACAACATGCAGCTGACAGCTCAGGACAAAATGTAGTAAGTGGACCTTGAGTTTACAGTTTTTGTCAAACTGTTAATTTAAAGTCAGCCTCGAGCTCAGCGTGTCTTCATGAGTTTTGATCACATTCGTAAACACTTTTAAAACAACCTATGATTGATTTATAGGCCTAAATGTGCATAAACAGTAAATCATTTATATTGTTTATATACTGTTTATATATTGCTTATGAATACCAAATAGGGGGTTAAATTAAAGGGATATGAATTATGAACTATTACATTAAAAAAAACACACATTCGTTGTTTACATAGTCATCTTATTATAAAGTGAATCTTGGTGTACTAAGAATAAGCAGGTGGCAGATGATGCCTTGGACTAATTTCATTGTATTTTACAGGCAAAGTATTTATAAATCAAGTGAATAATTATTCAAAATCATTATTAGTTGTAGGAAGTCGATCAATGTATCCATAGAATGAGTGCACATAAACCTGAAATCATGTACTGCTGTATGTTTCCAATATAGATGATTTCATATTCAGCTCCATGAAACTGAAACAAATTTGATGAACTCATGTCTTGAGAAAGATCACTGATGTGTTAAAGCTTTCACAGTCAATCAGTGGGACGACTGGATCTCCTTCACCTCACATTCCCCACTCGAGAAGCTGCCACCACCGCCTCCACTGCTGTGTGCTGTTACAATTACAAGATTAATGGACAGGGTGGATTTTGGTTCACCGGAATTAATTGTGTCTCATTTTACTCCCGTGCCCCGACAGATGAAACAATCAGGGCAGTAAACCTGGTGGTGATTCTTGTCAACACAAGTGCAGATGCAAATTAATAGATGCTCAACAGGCCATAACTTCCCAGAGCAGTCTGGGCAGGTTCTGCATGTAGCGGATATGCACAAAGCCCTCTCAGAGCGACGACACTAACACAGTGTTTCGTTGGTTTTCTCCTTCACTCATTCTCACGGTTCTGGTCAATGTGTTGTGTGCAGCCCATGCATCTGCTTAATATCTCTACTCTGTTCCTTTCTGGATAGTGGCTGAGAGGAACTGGGATTCTCAGTTATCCTTTCAGAATTTAGCCATGACTTGGTTCATTCTGTGCAGCTAGCCTGCTCCAGATCAGATCGGCACCAACATTATCACATTAATACCTTAATACATACATCTCTATTTGTCCAATCCTTGCAGTTTTTCCTTTTTTTTCTTTTTTTTTTTTGGGTGTGATATTTGGTTTTCACCTCTGCCGGCTCTATTTCTTTTATTGTGTGTGCTGTACAGACATCTGACAGTCTTTGAATTCTCTAAAACATATCAATACAGACATCAATTAGCACAGCAGGAACTGTGCATGGTATGGATGTATAATTCTCACTATGTTGCCAGACTGGCTCTCATGCTGTAGAACATTAGCAATGAAATAATGTATCCTATATGAAGGGGGCAGTTTCCCTGGGTGAGTTAGAGTAAGTGGTTAAATATAAAAAAGAAATACAAAATCTCCATCTCATCCTACCTTGGGGTGGTGCATGTCTTCCTATAGCTCAGGCCCTCCAGTGTGAGGGTTTTGCACAGCACCTTAGCTGTCCAAGGGCTGCACTCTTCTGGACATAGCCTCCAAACCTGTACCTGGAATCTGCTGGAACCTCTCTCCCAGTTTGGGGGTTACAGCCCCTAATGCTCCAATTACCACCAGGTGTGTAGCACCTGGTGTGTTGCATTGGGACTTATGCACAGATGTTCCTGTACACTATCCCAGCCACTTGGTTATGTCCCTCGGTGTACGCTGTCCGAACTTGTATTTCCCACCCTGCTACTGTGTGCTTGACTGTCTCAGGGACATCTTTGCACAGTCTGCACCTTGGGTCCTGTCTGCTGTGGCGGACCCCTACCTCTGTGGATCTGGTGCTTAGGGCCTGTTCTTGTGCTGCCTTGATCAGACCCTCTGTGCTGTCCTTCAGCCTTCAGCTGGGTGCCTGTTGTTCACTCATTTGTGCTGCCAAGCGATCATGGAGTGCCGTTAGCTTTTTCAGGCACTATCATGCCCGGTCCTGGTGTGGTCCAGCTCTTCATGCAATGTTGGATGTCTTTCACTCTGATGTTGATTAGTTCTTGGTGTTGGAGGTTGCTGTGGTCTCCTCTTAGGTCCACCAGCCATTTAGCATTGGTGTTGGCTCTTTCACCTGTATGCATTTCCAGTTTTGCACAGGCTCAGCTCTGGGTGGGTCTTTCATTCTGCTGTTATTTCCTTGCAGCTGGGAGTTCACCCCAGACGGGTAGTTGGAGAACAGGCCGTTTATTCTCTTGGCGTCTGCTTCTCTGGTGTACGTCCTCAGCCTAGCAGCCAGAGCTGTGAGTCTTTGTTGGCAGTCTCTCTTATGGACATCTTGTAGCACCACTTTTCAGTCCAGGACCTGTCTCTCATGACACCCCCCTGTACTTCTGTTAGCCCCTTCTGGCTTTCTTGATCTTGGCTTCCAACCTTCATCTCCATTGGAGGCACTCTCTGCATGTTGCATCCTTAATCTTATACCCAAGTATCTCCAGGACTACTGTTGCTGTGGCATATACAAGTTGATTGTTTTCCGTGTTAGTGGTGGTGGGGATAGTGAACAGAGCTGTGTTGACAACTGCAAGTACCTCTTCCAATGGAAGTTTGTTTCTGGCATTGTGGATTACTGGTTATAATTAATCTTAATGGAAAATTTCCTGAGTTGCAGTTCACCTGGAGTGGTTTAATTTTAGCTAATTGTGGTTTTATGGCCCCCGACTTTACTGTTTTGGTTTCCTGTCACTGCACTCATCATTGTCAGCCCATTGTGCGCTACATTTCCAGCGCCAAATGGCAGCCTGAAAACGTCAGAACATTGTTGAACATAGCGGAGCATTTGGTAGCTTGATATTTGTTTCAAGAGTTGGTGGAGCTCAAAACAGAATTAAAAGAAGAGTGGCCAAAGATTAGGGCTGTGTTTGGAATCAC